>NC_135372.1:106031650-106334680 GCF_049243985.1 Paroedura picta
TCTCTTTTATTTTGATTCAATGGCCTACTTTTTGAAGTTTTTGAATGAAAATGAACAAAAAGTAATGCAGATTCAAATTATTTCAAGCTAACAAAATACTTTCCAAGCGCTCAAACTCTTTATGCAAAAGTGGACATCCTGATGGGGTATAACTGATGAGAAGAGAAGAGGCCTGCCCTCAGCCCTGACCCGGAAACTACAACTGGTTCAAAATGCAGCAGCCAGGATCCTCACAGCAACACCGTGGAGGTCTCATATCCGGCCTATTCTCCACCAGCTGCAATGGTTACCAGTTGAATTCCGGATCAGACTAAAGGTTCTGGTTATTACCTTCAAGGCCATACGCGGTCAGGGCCCAGTGTACCTGAGGGACCGCCTCCCCGCCTGTGCCCCCAAAAGAGCTCTGCGCTCTACTACCACCAACCAGCTAAGGATCCCTGGCCCTAAAGAAGTCCGTCTGGTCTCGACCAGGGCCAGAGCATTCTCTGTTCTGGCCCCTACCTGGTGGAACAAGCTCCCAGAAGAGATCAGGGCCCTGACGGAGCTTAAACAGTTCCGCAGGGCCTGCAAAAAGGAGCTCCTCCACCAGGCATTTGGCTGAGACCAGACGTAATCAACAGCGACCAAGGGCCCCTGCTCCCCCCCCACCCCCCCTCAGAATTCAATAAATAAACCACCCCCCTCAGAATCCCAGCAATAAGCCCTGGACCTGTTTGTAGTACTATATTGTTATACCGTTATATTGTGCTGTTATTTTTGGTTACAATTATTAGTTATCAGTTATACATGTTACAGACTGTTTTATGTATTGTTCTCTGTTATGATGTAAACCGCCCTGAGCCTCCGGGGAGGGCGGTATATAAGTATGATAAATAAATAAATAAATAAAGAGTTATTCTTATGCATCATGCCTGTATTCATTCTTGAGCCTTTCCCTCCAAGCAGAATAGCCTTTCCCCCTTCATCACTAAACATGCAAATAAATCTGAATTGAAGGTGCTGATTGGTGTAACAGCTGCTAATGCTGATTGTTCCCTAGAGATCTATATATTTGTTTCTGGTAGGCAGAGATGTTATGGGTATTCTCTGAAAATAGGGCACTGATTCTCCAGATATAGTGTATTCTCATCCAATCTCTTACAGTTTCATAAACATATTACCAAATCCAGGAAAGCATTTTAGGAAGTAATCCGAGAAATATGAGAACTTATTATGTAAGATAATAATATGTATGTATTATGTAATATGTAAGATAATAAAAATATTTTATTTCTATACCACCCCATCCGTGTTAGCTCTGGGCAGCTTACGACTTTTTAAAATCATACAATACAAATAAAAAATTAACTGCAACAATTTAATTCTCATGTAATATTATGTGAAGACATCAAGGCTTCTGCCCTGTCTCTCACACTTACACAGACCCAGGTAAGAAGAGAGAACAGGAAGGAAGGAAGGAAGGAAGGAAGGAAGGAAGGAAGGAAGGAAGGAAGGAAGGAAGGAGGAAGGAAGGAAGGATGAGGAAGTTAGACATGAATTAAATCATAAATATAAATTTAGGTTTTAAAATCATTTTAGATCTCTGTTCCCTTGGTAAGATGTTATCAATGATACCAACAAGGTGGTGGGTTCTCCATCTTTGGAAATTTTTAAACAGAGGTTGGACAGAGAGGGTGTTTCTGTGAAGGTTCAAGGGGGTGGCAGGTTACAGTGGATGAGCAATAGGGTTGTGAGTGTCCTGCACAGTGCAGGGGTTGGACTAGATGACCCAGGAGGTCCATTCCAACTCTATGATTCTATGATTCTATGAACTGTAATTTCTCCCTTTTCCACGTGGTTATATTTTCATGTTTCCTGGGCTGTATAAAGCTATTGAGATGGAAGGAGAAATTGCAGACCTGAAACCTGCCAGAGACCCACATAGGCTAATTTGTTTGGCAATTTCCTTGGAGCAGCTCATTACTTTCAGTGGGAAGCCAAGCAAATGAATTACAGAGGCCGCTTTGAACACAGGCAGGTATTCTAACTGGTAAATGACAAAAGGGTTGAAGTGTCTTCCAATTAGTCTAGGTGGCAGGAAATCAAAAGCTGCAAAAGCACAGATTGTGAACCGGGAATAGGAGTTTAAGGAGGAAAACAGCTCTACGGTGGACAACATCTGCAGGCAATGGTGAGAATGCACACCTGGCAATGACTCTTTGTGTCAAAATAAAATCAGAGTCAAGTAGCACCTTTATGACCAACAAAGATTTATTCAAGCACTCAAAAGCTCATGCCTTTAATAAATCTTTGCTGGCCTTAAAGGTGCTACTTCAGACCAACACGGCTACTCATTTGAATCTATCTTTGTGTCAAAGGCATCGAGAAGACCGGCAGAAACTTGCAGGCGGGCATGGGACTACAACACCCAGAAATCTGTCCTGCAGCTCAACTCCAGTGCAGGGGGGCAGGGAAACCCAATGGTAAAAAGGAGGAGAGGCCGAGAAGAAAGGCCCTGAAGAGTCCACCACCACACTTGGCTCAAAACCTTTATTTAGAGCTGCTGTGGTAACTGCAATTGAACTTGGGGCATTGCCCATGCAGGACATCTATTTTGCCATTAAATACAACCTCTTTCTTGCTACTCTTCTATACCACTGATTAATTCTCTTGGATGATGAGGAGGAGGAATGCAAAAAGCTCAGTCCATTGAAAAGAAAAAACAACACAGGTATCAAGTGTAAAACTGGTGTTTGGACGAACATGCATTCCTCTTTGCTGGGCACAAGTAGAGAGACAACCTTCTTAAATCTAGAAAGAAGTCCTTGTAGAAGAGTAGATTTGATACATCAATGCATCGCACTGTGGATATACTAAGGATAAGAACTCTACATGGCCTGGAACATTGATTGGTGTGTCTGATGAGAGTACTTCTATTGCTTTGAGACTGGAACTCTGTTTCTGAAATGAACTAGATTGTCAGAGGTTCTGTTTCTTGTATGCCCTGAATATGTACCTTGTATTTTACTTGTTGGTGTGTGTGTGTGTGGAAATAAGCTTTTCTTTAAAATCAACTCTCTTTTTTGCACTAGGTAGACATAGTGTTCAGAAAAAGGAGGCAAACCTTTTACCTGAGATACCCCAAGGAAAATGTACTTAGATCATCATGTCCTAAAAGCAGCTATAGGTACCCTGAAAGTGACTTATGCAATCATATAACTGAGAAGAACTATTGCCTGTTTCGTGCATGCATGCACATTGCATTATTTCTCTTCATCTGAGTAAGGTCCCCTTGATAAGTGGCAGCTGAATTTAGGCTCTAACTCAATTGGAAAACATTGAACTTAAAGTGATGAGAAAGGTTGTGAAAGTTTCATCTGTGATTCTATATCTGTGGCCCATTCATATGCATTAGTTGCCACTTGATGTTGTGACAGAATGTGTGTGTGAACCGGCCATTAATCACTGATAACTGAATATGCAAACTCAAATCTTTTCCCATACTCTACTTACCTTAGAACATCTACTTTGGCCTCCTGGCATTTGTCCAGGCTCAGTTGATGCTGACTTTGTTCTTCTGACGGCATCTTCCTTTATGAACCCGCGTACTAGCTTACATTATCATATTGGTTCCTCCACACAATCCTTTCCCTTAGAGGGGGAGTGGGCCAGTGGGTTCTTATTTTTAGGACTTTTTTGAGTGTGGTGTCACTGGTCTGGAATGAACTACTGCAGACGGCACTTTCTTTGCCCATGTTCAAGAGAACTTGTAAAGCAGCCGCTTCTCGGCTAGTTGATACAATGTTAGTGTTGTGATGGTTTTAAAACTGATATTACTTGGCACAATGCTATTTTTCTGGTTTTAATGTCTATGCGTATGAATATCTGCAAACATTTTTGAATCTCTGGAGTGATGAGAAATGCTTTAATTGGTTAATAGAAAAGTGCTGAGTTCAGGGTGATGTGAGGCAATATGAAAGCCTGTAATGTTTTATTTATTTATTTAGAAGATGGACATTTATTCCCTTTCCCCACACACAAAAGTCATTTACAGCAGTGTTCCTGCATTTTAGCATTGAAAGAACTCTGTGAGGTAGGCTAGACTAAGAGAGAATGACTGGACCCAAATCACCCAGTTAGCTTCCAGGGAAGACTGTGAATTTGAAGCTGAGTTGCCCAGATCCTAGTCTGATGATGCTCTAATCTAAACTGTACAACGTTGGCTCTGGTGTGGTTCTTGCAGTGTCATCTTGTCTGTAGTATATCTTTCAGACATGCAAAACATTACCCTAGGGTCCAGTTAACTAGTGAACATCTATGAATGGGTGATCTGCCAATGGACTGGAAAGTGCTTTCCACTCCAGTGAGTTATCACTTTCTCTCCCAAACCTTTATATGACAAATCCTTCAAATGGTTGCCACCTTCTTGAACTAGGAACTGGGTTCCTACAGCATGCCTCAACAGCGCAATCCTCCTTTCAGCTGCAACCCTTGCTTAAGCCCTGTTATATGACAAGTAATGATGAACAGAGTGGAAAGTTCTTTGAGGGCCTTCTGGAGTTGACAGTGTTCAGCTACGATTTGCTTAGCCTCTCATGCAAGACGCGCCAAGCTGCTATGTCAGTGTGGCTAACTATGCTCCAAGGCAATCTTGCTGGATTTTGATGCTGAATGGCCTATTGAAGATGACAGCACAAGGTTCCCTGCAGGATATTCCTTGCAATGAATGCAGATTTGAGAGGAGGGCTATCCCTTTATTAATGTCTATGTCACTACCCACTCTTAATCTGCAAAAGGAATTACATGATGAGGCATATCTAGGGCACAGGGTGAAGGCCGGGCTTTGCCCAGGCAGGGAGTTGCCTAATCGCTGAATGTAGCTGGAGCATGGGATGTGCTGTGTGATTACAAACATATAAAGCTCAGGAACATCTCATCCTAATGACAATCGCCAGGATTTGGAAAGGCCAAATAACCTTGTTATGCTTGGTACAATGCACTTCACTTTATTACAGATTTGTTTTCTAGAGTTTCTTGCTATTATCATACGAGGAGCGGCACCCAAGTCTTTATGTTTCTAATCTCTACATGTATCAACACAACAGGATATGCTGCAGGCGGGAGAGGCTGTTTAACCTCCAACTGGCATCTGAGGGATTTACACTGCTGTTTTATGGGAGGGGATTTAAGGTTCATCATCAGGAGGGGTGCTTGCAGGACAGGAACCAACACGTGGGGAACACAGAAGTGGGGAACACATAAGGACTTGCAGGGAGAACTCACTTCTCATTTCCTGAAAAGCTCTATAGTCTTTCCCTTCCTTCTTTTCCTTGTCTCTTTCACACCCACCCACAACCTATGTTTATCTGTCAATATCTTCAGCTTTCCCATATTCCCTTACCCTGGCAGCATCTACCTGGGAAAACTATGGTCCATTTGTGGCAGCTACAAGAACTTGCAGAAGGCACTTCATTTTTCCTGGTATTCGCTGCTCCGCACTCTGTACTTTTTCCCTCCTCCTTGCAACATTCATATCCTCATTTCTACCTGCTTTATTCTCTCTGTCTCATGTCCCTCCATCCTGTCTTTTATCTGCCCCCTATCTTCAGCTATATTTCTAACTTAATTTATGCCCCACCTTTCTCCACAATGGGGATCCAAAAACAATTTACATCATTCTCCTCTCCTCCATTTTATCTTCACAACAATGCTGTGAGATAAGTCGGGTCTGCATGACTGGCAGAGTGCTGATTCAAATTTAGGTCTCCTAGTCTGGCAAATTTAGGTGTGGCGGCTTCTGTTGAACAATAGCAAGCAACCAGGCCTGGGTGAGTCTTGCAAGTCATGTGGTAATGCATCACCTGTTGGTTGCTGATGGGTCTGGCTCTGATGAGTCCTCCCTCGAGGACTAAAACAGTGCTGAAAAGGGCCCTGCCCCTTCCATTCACAGATAGTTACTATCTCCAAATTTCTAGGAGCCATTCCGCACCGGGATCCATGTAGCAAATTGTTTGCTGAACGAAAAATCGCCATTTTAAATAGTGGAATTCGTCGTTATGCATACCTGCCTTTGTACTGGAATCCAGTTGCGTTTCTATCGTTTCCCACAGGGTTCCGGTCTCAGCAAAAATCGCTAGAAAGGAAGCACTATTGCTGAGCTGTGTCCTGCCCCTGGCCGTCAAGCAGTCAATGATCAGAGGGGAGAGCCAGGGGGAGGGACTTTGTAGAAACCACAACAATGGTAACGCACAGAACTTTCCCGCTAGTGTTGCAGATTGGTTGCAGGAGTGTAGCGCTTTCCGGAGGGTGAATCCACTTTTTGGGATTTCCCTGAAAGCGCTACAATGAAGCGCTTTTTGCGGATCGGTTTCAGGAGTGTTGCAACTCTAAGACATGGGCTTGAGATGTCTCATGATAAAAATAACACAGATTTATAGAGGATAGGGCTATCAATGGCTACTAACCATTGTATCTAAAGGAGGTGCAATGGCTTTCATTCTGCACTCCACAGTCAGTTCCTGAATCCCCAGGGGTGCAGGTAAATTCCTAAAGTTTCCAGTGAATGGTGGCCATGGCTCCTCTACAGAAGAGAGTGGTGAGGTTGGAGGAGGGTAGAGGGTGAGGAAAGGAGTCAAGTTGTAAGTTAGGGCTCAGGAATATACCCAGAGAAGTAAGGACTGAATAGGGGTAGGACAAGTTATTCTGCTTTAGGCAGGTTAGTCTGTTGTAGGGATGCAATAGTTTACTGATGGGTGAGAAGAACCAGGGAAAATTCTGAGATACCAGCTAACTTTGGTGGCAGAGCAGCTTGTAAACTAATCCCACAGGAAAAGCCAACAGGAACTGAGGAGCCTCCAGTTCAGGACAAGTTAATCCAAAGGGATGATTCTGTAAATGCTCAGGGTAATATAGATAGGACACAGTAGAACTTTGTCTACAAATGATCTGGGACTAGGATTGAGTAGTATAGTGGCCAAGTTTGCAGTTGACACAAAATTGTTCTGGATGGTGAAGACCAAGGCTGACTGTGAAGAGCTCCAAGATTTCCACAAACTGGATAAATGGGCGACAAACTGGCAAATGAAGTTCAGTGTTGATAAATGTAAAGTGATGCACACTGAGACAAAAAAAAACAATCCTAAGTTTTTGAGACTGAGAGAGAAAATGATACTGAGGTCATGGTAGATAATTCAATGGTAGATAGTTCATGGTAGATAGTTCAAGTGAAAGTGTCAATCTAGTGTGCTACAGCAAAGAAAAAGACAAACTCTATTTTAGGGATTATTAGGAAAGGATTTGAGAATAAAATGGCCGATATTACAATGCCTCTGTATAGATCTATAGTATTACCTCATTTGGAATACTTTGCACAGTTCTTTTCACCATATCTCAAAAAAGACATTGCAGAGCTGGAAAAAGCACAGAAAAGGTCAACTAAGATGATTAGGGGGCTGGACCACCTTCCGTATGAGAACAAAGATGTTGGATTCAATTGATCCCTGGTTTTACCATCATATTTTAGATAGGCACACAATCATATCTCTTTGCCCAATATACTATCATAGCAATGAATATATGTAAAGGACTTATGTCTCAAAACAAGTCTCCTATCATTGCGTGCCTCTAAATGTCCTTCCCATAAGTCACTAGGTAAGTGTCTCTGTTGTCCATCCTTCATCTCACAGAAAGTCGGATCCCATTGCTTCTAGATCTCATTGTGCCTCTCTGATAGGCAATTGCATTCAGATCCATTGTGCCAGGCTCCTTTCCCTCATTCCAGATTCACATTACTAAGGACAGCTTGGGGCCTGGAAGGTCACCAGGATTGCCTTTGCCCTGCCTTCTCCCTGTGAAGGAGGGAGAAGGAAGAACAGGTAGGTGCCTGCTCTGTCATGCTTCTTCCCCCTTGCTTCATGGTGGCTTTGAGGGTCAGAGTAAGGGAGGTACCATTAGCAGCTAGCCTACTGTTGGCACATGCAAGATCTATAGCGAGAATAATTGAGCAGAATATAAAAGTCCTGTAGGGGGCATTGGAGGAGAAGTATATTTAGCATAGATAGGATAGGAACTTCCTGCTGATTTTAAAATTATCTCCTCCAGTGTCCTGATTGGCTCAACAGGAGACTTCCTGAGTTTTGAGCATACTTCCTCTCTGCTTGTCTCCAAAACAACTGTTTCACAGAAGAATGACAGCAGCAAGATAGATAGTTAGGTCTTTCTCTCTTTCGATACATAATTGTTTATCTTCCTAATGAAACTGTTTCATTGTTTCTGTGTATTCAAACTCTGTCAATGCCTAGGGCATCAAAAGCCTTTAGGTTGGCTCCATTTTCTCGGAAAATTAACTTAAAATGTCAATTCACCAGTAACCGACTGGGAATCCAACTGCAGTATTGTGAGTGCAGATCTGTTGCATCTTTTCTCATCATCTGACACATAAGTCTTATATACAATTGAGAGTACAAGAAGGCCTAGGCTTCTTCAGTGATTAATGGTGCAGGCCTATGCAGAGTTGCTTGAGGTAAAACCTACTGATTTAAATGAACTGAGACTGGAGTAACTCTGCTTATGATTGTGCCGTGAGAGTGGGAGGCATATATTTTCCTTTAATACTGGGCATTTTCTAATGGACTGTGGCTTCAGTACAAGTTCCCAACTTGTGCAAATGGATTCTGCTCTGACACAAAATCTATTAGGGCCTCTGATAGATGTTGAGAAGAAAGCAGTGTGTCAGAGTCTGGTGAATCATTATGACTGTTTCAGTTCTGGCTTATCGATCACAGTCCTGCCAAGTTTCTTTCCTCTGTAGCTGCAGCTTTCTATGGAACAATGTTAGCCTTCTGGGTTCCTGTGCTTTAAGAGACATGTTGGGACCACACGCCTTTATCAGATGGACTTGATGGAGATGGGACAGCACATTAGCTAATACATTTCCCCCTGTTATCTCAAAAACAATGTTTCCTTAGCTTGACTGACAAGACGACTGTGTCTTACAGAGTGCATACAGCAGCTGTACTGCTTGAGTATATTGAAGTGGGAATGACATTTGTCCACTTCAGATTTCGAGCACTCTTCCTCAGGGAAAAGCAAGAGATTGGTCCAAACTGACACTGGAGCTAGGGGTGCCAGCATTTGCCCCCTGAGGTTGCTGTGCTTTTTGCTGCTATAAAAAAGGAAGAGCTGAGGCGAGTTAAGTGTAGCTTCACCTGTCAACTGTAGTTTCATGCCATGAAAATTTCCACCAGCCTATTTTCTGGTGGCTGAATAGCTTTAAAAAGCATGTGATTTATGCTGAGAGAACAACTGGCACGTAAGAAGCCATTTTAAATATTTCAGTTTAGCAAGTATTTTAAGTCAAGGTAATAGCTTCCTTAATGAACAGACCTCACTGCCTTTAGAGTCACCTTTTTAGACTTTTCTCCATATGTATTTGACATTTGTGGGAAGCCTTACCTATGACTACAGGTTGCTCATGTCCTGTGAATGAGTAATGAGATTTTCCCCCCAGTTTTATCAGCAAATAACTCTTTGTCATTTTAGTGGGACTTGTTCTTCAGATATGTCAGGGAAAAATCAAGAGTTGGATATAGCCAGATTTATTCCAGCATGAAACAGGAGGGGTTTCCTTTGATCAACAAAGTGGTCATGCAATGTAGGACAGAAGCTGTAGTAAGAATTGCAGAGTTTGGTGAGAAGGAGCAAATAAGTTGGCTGGACCCCACCCAAAGAATGCAAAGGTATCTCTTGGCATCTTATTTGAAAAGTTGGTTCATTTACAGCACAAGAAGACACATTCCCTTATAGTTCTGGACAGCAACACTGCCTGTTCCTTGTCAGTAGGAGAGAAAATCTTTGAGAACCTGGACCTGACTCTTCTTGATTGGGACTTTGGAGATGTTGCAAGGAGACAGCTCCTTCTCTTCAGCCTGCCTGATGCTTGTTGGTGCAAAGCCTCAAAACTGGCCAATGAAGATGGGATTGTCAGACTCTTCCTAATGCTCTTCTCCCAATGTCTTAATTTCAAACACACAATTCTTTGTCACAGTTCAAGCGTCCCTCTTTGCCTGAGGGATCAGGCCTCATGAACACTGACAGACAACGTTCTCTGCTTAACTAAACCGTTAGACCCTGGATTCCCCCATTGCAGCCATGTTGCTCACTTTGCAGGTCCAGCCTAGGACATGAAAAACATGTATACAGGTTTTTGACTCTGGTAAAGCATGATGCATTGATGCATGTATAAACTGTGTTGCTGAAATGAGGGGGGTTATGGGGATAAATCCTGAAACCCCTGACACTCTTGGAATCCCTGGGAGCTAGGCAAGGTCTGCTGTGTTGTGAGGGTATGAATTCATTGACAGGAAGGAGATGCATAAGTATGACTTTGAGTTCCTTGGAGGAAGGGAACTGCATGGGGAAAAATACAGTGCATGCATACAGGTTATCTGTACAGATCACTTTTATGTGTTTTATATGATGTTTGGGCTGGATTTAGGAATCTTTGTCTGGAGGCGCTTGGTGTCAGCCCTGGTAAACAGATCTGACTCTGAATCTCAAAAAGACCAATTTATATCAGGAGCTTTATTTTATTCATACAAATACAAGATCCAGTTGCCAATTCCATTGCTTTTGTAGCATGTCTATATAGTGGGAACTGATAAAATCCCTGTCCCTACTTCCTAAATGACTATGACTATAAACACATTAAAGATTATGCAGTGCTCCAACTGTGCAGGAATGGGAACGATTTTAAAATGTTTTTAAACACACACTGATTGTGCTCTGTGTCCCTTGTGTGTTCCTTTAATCTGCAAAGACCTGCAACCATTCTTAAAGGATTAGTGATAAATGCAGACAGCAGAGGTCCCAGATGCAGTGGAAATTGTTCAGATTATGTAAACCCTACAAATGGGATTAAACGATTAGGCATTGTTCACAAAGGAATGACATGGAGGAATTTAGGGATCCAACTTGATGAAGAGGCAAAGGAGTAAATAGTTAGGGATCCATTTTCTTTTCTTTTTTAATCCATGCTTTCTATCTCCCCCCCCCCCCCCAACTTTGCTTTTTTTGAATTTTTCTGGGCAGGCTCCAATTATAATTTCTTTATAACCCACAAAATCAAATGTGGCACTGGAACTGGTCTCTGTGTACAGAGTCACTCAGGATATTAATCATTTTGTTTTAGTTTGTAAATATATTTACAGCTAGACTAGATTACTATACAGGGAAGGGATGGTAAACCTGCCACGTGTATTTCGGAGCTAGAAATTGCTTTACTGCAATCCTAATGACTGTGTCATAGGAGAAAGCCCCATTGAGCAAGATGAGTCTTACTTCTGAGTAAACCTGCTTAGGCTTGCTCCCATTATGTCACTGTTGTTTTAAAATCCTCTTCTGTGCAAGATTTCCATCCTTGTCTTTCACTGGGAATTTTGTCCTCGTATTACTTCCCAAAATAACTTGGGAAGCTGAAGTACAAACAGTATAATGCACTTTTCAACAACATTAATGGCTGAATAAAAATTAGGTTACAGTGCTACATTTGCTTGCTTAGGAGTGAGCGTGATGCACTGCTTGTTTATTTATTTTATTTATTTATCATACTTCTATACCGCCCTCCCCGGAGGCTCAGGTTAACTCCCCAGGTGTCTTCCTCTCACCTACCTCCTTCCTTCATTGGGTGGGGCAGTGGTTAGAGCACTGGACTAGGCTCTGGGCACCCCAGGCACAAAACCCGGCTCTGCCATGGGAGTTTGCCGGGTCATCATTGATTGGTCACTCTCCTTCAGGCCCAACAATTTGACTGGATCGATCTAAAAATAAGGTGGATGGGCAGAGAATGAGGCAAGCTGATTTGGGCTCCTGCTGGGGAGGAAGGCAGGCATATAAATAAAGTACATCATTCATTCCAATAAATAAATTATGAGATGCTACCTGCATCACTTTGGGCAAGAGTTACATTTCAGAATGTATTGCACAAATTGTGCAGCACAAGATGATCTTCTTCCTCTGGTGAGGAGGCTTTGCTGGAAGATGGAAAAATTATTGTGGAATGGAATGGCTATCAACCTGCTTCAGCAGAAGGAATTTAATTTTCTATGTCAGCATATATGATTTTTTTTAAAATAACCATCACTAGGAAAAAGTGGCAACTGGTATCAGCAGTCCTTTGGCAAGCAAGACTTGCAGCAGTCCTGACAGAGGCCCTGAATCCCCAGTAAGGTGGACCCAGTGACGAAGCAGCCCTAATGCGTCCCCAGATGGTTCTGTAGAGCAGGAAAGCGTGCTGTGCGCATAGGTTCCACTGAGTACTGCAATCCCTGGGGGAAAGAAAGTCACTTTGATTCGGCACCTTACACGGAAGGCAGAATTGTTTGATGGAATGGAAAGAAAGGAACCATGATGAAGAGGGACAAAGGTAGGTCATCAGTTGGCTGGCAGAGGAAAGCTGAGTAAATCAGACCCACAAATCTACTACGTGGGAGAGGAGCAAAATCTCCTCCTCCTCCTCCTCCTCCAGCCCTATTGATGCAGGAGGAAGGAAGGCAGTTTCACCGCTTCCTCCCCTGACCTGTGTGTTTATTAGGTCATGTGGATCCTGCAACCCTGAGAACCAAATTTCCCAGGGTGGAGGTGAACATAGTAAAGACCTAGAATGCCCAGTACTTTCTGCTGACCAATCAGTGGATCGAGATCAACATCAGAGTCACTTCAAGAAGACCACTCCATCAGTGCCCAGGGCACTCTTAGCCTGCACCGTGCTGTTGGCAAACGGAGCAGGGGCGCTAGACAAGCCATGTCCCTTGGATTTAGGACAGTTTGCAAAATCATGCATGCGTACCAAATGGTTAAGAGTATCCAATTCCTGCAACTGAGGGAGGGGAGAAATGAATTTTCCTTGCTTTTCTTTGCCATATTAATACACATTCCTTTATTTGGATTAGGGTTTCCCTCCTGCTCTTTCCTCTCACTCGGTAGTCTTTGATCATTTCGGGGATTTCTGTTGTTATTGTTGTTTTGCCTAGCACACCAGAAGGAGGATTACCCGGAAGCTGTAGAAACATTTGTCGGGGAGGGGGGGGGATGAATTGTAATGAAATGGACTACGTGAACTCACTGGACTCTCCTCCTGGTCTTCTGGGCACTGAAAAGATGATCTTTCCTTGTGACAGGGTGACATTTGGAGACAGAATGACAAATTGAAGAGTTGACATTGAGGGCAGCATAAAGGCTTCATTTGCTCTTCAGGCTTCCTGCCTCGCTGTGGCTGCCCATCCCCTCACCCAGAAGCACGCGAGCATTAAACAGCTGTTGTCTTTCCAGGCTGCTTGTCTCTGTGGTTTTTTCAAACAGGCACTGACAGCCCTGGGAGCTGCAGAACTGTCGACTGCCCACCTGTGATCCTGATTGCTCGAGAACTGTACGCTGCATCCCCCCTTTTCGGCTTAGTTAGGTAGTTTTTCCAGAGGTGCAATTTGGAGCACAAACATTGCCCCTGAAGGTCAGTTGGAGCTACAGGTGTTCAGTGCTTCTGATCCACCAAGGTTGCATGTGGTTTTTGCTGTGTGTAAGGAATGGCTCCAAGCAAAGGTACCAGGGGAGGAAAACGAACATTTCAGCTAGCTAAGCATGAAGGGAGAGTGGCAGACACAATGGGAACAGCGGCTTGGATAAAAATGATCCTCCCTGAAATCTTAATCATGAGAACTGTTTGATTTTCACAACCTTCAGGCCAAGATACCATTCAAACCTTTGAGATGTCAGGCAGGAGCATGCTCAGTGGTAGCTGCAAAACAGACTCCAGAGAAAACAAGTGACAAAGCTCACCTAAAAAGAGTATGATCTTTAAAAAAGATTTCTCACTGAGACTCAATGCAGATTTACAAAATATTATAATAACACAATCAAATGTCTAATAAATATTGCTGTGCCACAGGATTATTACAAAATTAGAAAACAATGCAAAGGAAAAACAGTCTCAAGTCTCTAAACAATGCAGAACATTGATTACAAAGATAGAAGACAATGCAAGAGGACAGTAGGCAGTGAAACAGATTCTAATCCTATCTACTTATAAAAGGACCCTTCTAGAGCCTTAGTGCAACTTAGAAAGATCCAGAATGAGCCTACTAACTGGACAGTCATTTTCTACATTAGATAGATGCTTGGTGTCATTTTTTTAGTTCCTTGCCCTACAACATTGGATAACGTGAGAGCTCTTACCCTGCTTGTTGCTGTCCAGCTCCAAAGGACCTGCTCTCTTGAATGCCAATGACCCAGCAAACACTGCATACTTAACCACCCACCTATTAATCAGAGAGTTCTTCTGCATGAACTCCCCCCTTAGAACTGACTCCATACGCTCACTCATTTATTCTTATAAATCTAGATGATTTTTTCCCTTCTGACAGCTGGCGTGGCATAGAGGTTATGGAGTTGGGCAGACTTGGACCATCCAGATTCAAAGCCCTACTGTGTTACGGAAGCTTGCTGGGTGCCCTGAACCGTTTGATGTAGTGGTTAAAAGAACCAACTTCTAATCTGGCAAGCCGGGTTTGATTCCCTGCTCCCCCACCTGCAACCAGCTGAGTGGCCTTGGGCTCACCGCAGCACTGATAAAGCTGTTCTAACCGAGCAGTGATATCAGGGCTCTCTCAGCCCCACCTACCTCACAGGGTGTTTGTTGTGGGGAGAGGAAAGGGAAAGCTATTGTAAGCTGCTTTGAGATTCGTTTGGGAAGGGAAAAGCAGCATATATGAAGCAACTCTTCTTCTTGCAATTTATCCTATTTCACAGTACATAAAGTGGATGTACTGGGCATAAAGTGGATGAGAAGAAAACAATGTGATAAGCCACTTTGGATTCCTATTACGGTGAAAAGTGGAATATAAATAGAATATAAGAATAAATAAACAGCAAGAAGAAGATTTGGTTTTTACACCCTACTTTTCACTATCCAAGGGAGTCTCAAAGCGGCTGACAATAGTTTTCCCTTTCCTCTCCTCACAACAGACACCCTGTGAGGAAGGTGAGGCTGAGAGAGCCCTGATATTACTGCTCGGTCAGAACAGCTTTATCAGTGCTGTGGTGAGCCCGAGGTCACTCAGCTGGTTGCAGGTGGGGGAGCAGGGAAGTAGGTGGGGTTGAGAGAGCCTTGGCAGAACTGTTCTGCAAGAACAGCTCTAACAGAACTGTGACTAGCCCAAAGTCACCCATCTTGCTGAATGTGGAAGAGTAAGGAATCAGTCCTGGTTCTCTGGATTAAAAGTTACTTCCCTTAACCACCACACTCAGCAACCTCCTTTCAGATATGGAGATGCAGCCCTAAAACTCAAAAGGGTGCTCTAATGGTACACAGAGGTTGACACTCAGCAGCTGTCCTGAATATGCATATGCAAGCATACAACTGAAACCAAAGAAAACAGGTCAAGTCAATAGAATCGGTCACTGGGCAGCTGCTCTGTCTATTTGGGTGCAATATATGAAGTCTGGCCCTTAGAACATCTTCATTTCACACTCCACTAGTGGTCTTGGGATGTGTTCTGCCATCCATAGCTCAGCTTCCTAGGACTTCTAGTAATGATACAAATCATCCCTGTCATGTAGATATCTACACAGCTGACTGGAAGCAAATAAGAGTTGTATGGAGTGGACTGCTGCAGAATGAGACTTTATTAGAAATGTGAACTGGGCGTATCGGGAAGGGTTATCAAAAAGGGGGGGATGCACTGTCTCCCTCTGAACGAATTGATTCACTTCCAGCAGGTGTAACAGAATGTTTATTTAAATACTGATTGTTACCTTTCCTTCCTCTGGGGTTCTTCAACCATTTCGCAAGGAAATAGTTCATAGGGACCTCAGAGTTACAACTCTGGGCAACCTGATTATAACGTGCAAGCAAATCTGAGGCATATTTGCCACTTTGACCCAGATAGGGTTGCCAACTGCAGCTTGGGAGATTCCACGAGAATGGGGGGGGGGGAGTAGTGCATATTATTATTTATTATTATATTTATTCCCACCAGTCCCGAAGCCGGCTGCCCTAGAACTGGAAGGGGGGGAAAGGGGGGAAAGCTCAGTGAGGATAGGCTGCCACAGGCAGCACTGTGTGCTATTCCTGTGGCTAAACAGAGTCCCAGATGGCCGTCTTGCAACAGCAGGAACTCTTCCTGGGAAGATGCAGGATGAGTCTTCATGCTTGTTCGTTGCTCCTTTCTCCTGGCAAGGAAAAGTGGGGCCACTCTGTGCTAGGGTGCCCATTTCAGTGCAGTCAATGAAGAGCTCGGCTGTCGACAATTCTGCCCCTCTCCCTGAGAGGATTGTTCAGACCTTCCCACTTCCGTTTAGTCTTTTCCACCTGTTTTGGATCCACAGCTTGTAAAACAGGCTTGCCCTTCAGAAAGCAGGACCTTCAGCATTTCTCAATCAATCTCCCCCTTTAGTCCGAGTCCTGCCCTGCTTTATACCACCTCTCATTTTCATGGTGGCTCTTTCAAAAGCAGACCCCACGAGCCTTTGCTACACATGCAAATTAAGAGAAGAATATGTAAGCACCAGCTAGCGACTAGTCCAGTCTGGCCTATCTGTGGTCTCCTAATCAGACCCAGGCCTCAAACCTCTATTTTCCAGTACAAGCTTGCCATTCTGTTATAAATGTATACCTTTCTAGCATGTATAATTTAACCCCCCCAAACCCTCTTTCTGGCTCAATTGTGGATATCCAGTGTACACAGAAAAGGAAACCATACCATGGCTTTCCTCACAATAGATTTTAGGAGCATTCACTTCCTTTGCCCTTTATGGGCCTTGGAAACACAGCCTTCACATGATAGCCAAGTATTCAAGAGGGCCCAGACTTGCTTCATCATAAGCGCAAAGCACATAGAAAAGCTCTGTTTTACCTCCAAGTCATCTCCCTACAATGTCCCTTTTTCTGGACATTCCTGACACCTTGTAGACTCAGATCATGGCAGCATGAACCAGAATTACATGGGCTTTTTGCCTCCTGATAATCGCTACCAGGCAGACTCCCTGGCTTTACAGCTTCTCTCTAACTCTTCCTCCTTTATATAGGACTACCAGCTGCAAGTTGGGAAAAACTTGGAGACTTTGGAGGTGAGGCCTGCAGAGGATGGGGTTTGGGGAAGAGAAGGACTTCTAAACAGCCATTTTCTCCAAGAGAACTGATCTCTGTTGCCTGGAGATAAGACGTAATTCCAGGGGATCCCCAGGTTCCACCTGAAGGATGGCATCCTTATCTCTATATAGGGCTTCTCAAGCAAATACTGGGTCACTTCTGGTGTCACCTAATCTACTTTTGGTCATACTGTGAGTGTCTTCCAAGTGCCATGTCACAGAAGCGGGGGGGGGGGGGGGGAAAGTAATATCCAAGCTTGTGTCAGTTGTCAGACTGACTATGGCAAAAGGTGACATGATGTTTACTGTACCAGTTTAGTGTAATAGTTAGGATGAGCAGTGGACTCTAATCTGGAGAACTGGGTTTGATTCCCCACCCCTCTCCCTGAAGCCTGCTGGGTGACCTTGGGCCAGTTTAAATTCTCCCAGAGCTCTCTCAGCCCCACCTGTCTCAGTCCCACCTGTCTCAGCCCCACCTATCTCCTGTTGTGAGGAGAGGAAGGTAATGTAAGCCACTTTAGTACAGAATTTGTTGATATTGTTGTTGTTGTTGTTAGGTGCAAAGTCGTGTCCAACCAATCGCGACCCCATGGACAATGATTCTCCAGGCCTTCCTGTCCTCTACCATTCCCCGGAGTCCATTTAAGTTCACACCCACTGCGTCAGTGACTCCATCCAGCCACCTCATTCTCTGTCGTCCCCTTCTTCTTTTGCCCTCAATCGCTCCCAGCATTAGGCTCTTCTCCAGGGAGTCCTTCCTTCTCATGAGGTGGCCAAAGTATTTGAGTTTCATCTTCAGGATCTGGCCTTCTAAGGAGCAGTCAGGGCTGATCTCCTCTAGGACTGACCGGTTAGTACAGAATAGTGGGGTATAAAAACTAGTCCTTCTTAAAAGGTGACAGGTTTCCTGTGATCAACTTTTCACATCCTTGGGGGCCGCTGTCTTTCAAACTCCTATAGTAGAGGAAATCAGAGAGAAAGCCAGTGAAGCTGAATAAGCCAATCCTATTAACACACTGTCCTCTCCATTAAGCGAAGTTAACGTTCATTGGAGATTTATGTAATGCCTTGTGACAATTTGATAAGGTTGGCCTCAGTCAGTGGAGCACACAACTCCTTGTTGGAGGAGGGGGTCTATGACGGATTGTTCTTGAAGCATGGAAACACAGCTCGTCTGCTCACAGCCCTGTCAAGCTCAAGTCTCATCCACAACTCCTTTTCCTTATATAGGCACAGGTCCTTGAAGGTGGCCTGCCAGACTTGGGTAAAACATTTTTCAGGAAGACCCTTGTACTTGACTCAGGGAGGCTTTGTGTCTCTGGCAGGATCTTTCTTGGTTCTTGCTGGTTTTAAACCTGGTGTTAGGTGGGCAGATTGTCCTCATGATGCTGCGGCTCTAATGTCACCTCCAGTCTGGCTGTATTCACTTCCAGGAAAGCTACCTGTGCTGCAACACCACCATGAGGCAGAATGTCATGTATATTTCATTGCTCTCCATACAGCTCTGTGAGAGAACCAGGCAGCTTTTCTCATACGATTGGTTATAGCTTACTGCTATGTATTGCTATACTTTCTGTAAAACTCATATGCATTTTATTAAAATGGAATATGAAGGTTGTTAGTTTTCCTATGGAGCAGGGGTCTCCAACAGGGAGTTTGTGAACTCCCAGTAACCCATTGATAGCTACAAATAAGAATAAATTTTAAAAGTTTTTATTTCATAGGATTTTCTTCTAGTGTTCTTCCTATTCTGGTATTGTTCCTAGTCTGTTTCTAGGACAGAATTACATTTGGTAAATTGCTGGGATGGGGGAGTAGTTTGAGCTAATTAATTAGTCAGAAGCAGTTCTCATAAAGGAAAATGTTGGCAACCAGTTGCTAAAGAGTTGTATACTAATTTTGATATAAACATGTCTGCATTCTATTTTTGTGCCCGATGAAGGATTTCCAAAGCATCAATTTCATGATGACTAACACATTTATCAACCAATGATAATGATAATGATTTCTTAACAAACAGCCCAAATTATGAGTGGCTGGTTGATATACGGATTCCAATCCAGTTATATCTATTTCAGCCAACAGGCCTTTATTCAAGCTGGGAATGCCCATTCAAATAGATTTATTTGTACGTAGATCTAGGAATGAAGTTGTAAAGCATCCAGAAATTAAAATAACATTTTAAGCTGCTCGTTTAATGATGTTCAAAAATGGAAGTTGGAGACAGGAATAGACTCCTTCTCTGCACACTGCTGTCCCCTGTAATTAATAGGAATGATATACAGGGTCACTTTAGCTTTTAAAAATAGCTATGCAGATGTAGTTCTGCCAGTTCTGTGTTGGGAAGATATGGGGTTGGAGCCTGGAGAGGGCAGGGTCTGGAGAGCAGTAGGAACTCAATGGGGTATAATGTCACTGAGTCTACCCTCCAAAGCAGCCATTTTCTGCAGAGGAAATAATCTCTCTATGCATGAAATGGCAGTGAATGTATATGATACATTTGAGAACCAGCTTGTTGTAGTGGTTAGGAGCGCAGATTTCTAGTCTGGTGAGCCGGGTTTAATTCTGCACTCCCCCACATGCAGCCAGCTGGGTGACCTTGGGCTTGCCACAACACTGATAAAACTGTTCTGGGCTCTGTCAGCCTCACCTCCCTCACAGGGTGTCTTTTATGGGGAGAGGAAAGGGAAGGCGAATGTAAGCCACTTTGGGACTCCTGGTAGAGAAGAGCGGCATATAAGTACCAACTCCTCTTCTTCTTTTACACAGGGAGGGGATAGCTGCACTGAGTGAGGAGGGTGCTCAGCATCTAATGAATGTTATGTCCTCTATTTTCCTTCAGATCACAAGGTCAACAGAGGCCAAAGTCAGAGAGTTTCTGAATGACTTGCAAGTTCAGGCTTTGGATAATCACATTGTTATGACAATTACTGAAACATTTCTAGGCTCACCTGTAATGCCATCCTAAGCAATTGCATCCTTCAAGTCAACGGGTAACTCTGTTTAGTATTACACTGTATTACACTGTTAATGTACCAACTAGATGACCAAACTAAAGCAAAACAGACGTATCAATAAGGAGGAGGAGGGAAAGTGGCCTATTTCAATAAAGGCTATTCAGTTTTCCCATAAAACCCCCCAGATAATGATGAAGTATCTGTGCATCGATGAGAAACATCTAGTGAAGATGTTGCTGAGTGTAAAGGAGCCTTCTCAGATAGTGGACCTTGCAAAAACCCTGTCAACTATCTCGAGAACTAATCTATCTCTGCTGCAGATCGGCTATACGGCATAAGGCCTTATTACTGTTGTCCATATGTCTATGTCTGGAATTTGCTTCTGTTTTAAATTTTGTTTTATGTATATCAAATCTTATGCCAGTAAAGGTATCTGAATCTGAATATTTCACCAAATGCACCAAAATAACTAATGCCAGTCCCACAATCATTTGACTTTTCCTTACACAGATTATGCATCCTTAAGGTTTACTCAAAAAGTCTTATGTTAGTCAATGGTTCTTACTTTCAAGGAAGAAGTATTATTTATATTGCAGCCTGATTCTTCTGTCTCCTTCGGACCTTGTTTCTGAGCAGACTGCCACTCTTGCTTTGTTCAGCGGCTAGCAGGGAAATTCCACACTGGCCTTGGTGAGGGCTATGTTCCCAGGATAGCAGCCACTAATGATTTTCTTTCTTTTTGCCATTATGTGACTTGATGTGACAAGGGTAATTGGATGCAACCGATCTTGGCAAGACTTCAGCTTCTCAGAAAATTACAAACAACTCCGAATACCCACGCAAGATCCTATTTTTGCACAAGTGGGATCAGGAGAGAAAAAATAAAGGTTAACTCAGGAGAGCGAGGGAAAGGCAAAACATTGACAGTTACAAATTAATGATCATTTAATCCTTGATCTTACCATGGGAACTATAGCTGCCCTGGAGTTAACATGAGTGGGACGCATGAAAGTTCAAAATGCTGACTGTATGTAATTCTTGGAGACAGGGCTCTGTTTGCTCATGACAGAATCCCAATTAATTCAATAGGAAGAGTCTGAAGCAGCACAACAAAACAAAATCAGAGTCCAGTGGCGCCTTTAAGACCAGCAAAGATTTATTCAAGGCGTGAGCTTTTGAGTGCAAGCACTCTTCCTCAGACTATGATGGCAGTTCTTAGTCTGAGGAAGAGTGCTTGCAGTTGAAAGCTCACGCCTGGAATAAATATTTGCTGGTCTTAAAGGCGCCACTGGACTCTGATTCAATAGGAAGTGATTTGTGCCTCTGGGTTTTGTTTTGTGTTGCTAGTTATGATATTCTGGTATAAGATTTCCTGCATGGAAAAATCATTTGTTCGTGTGTAGGGAATGGAACCACAAATGAAATGGAAACTCGTATATTTTGAAATAGAAAGTCATATTCATTTGAATGTTTTCCCCTTTCCTGAGATTAGAATGGCACATTTAAAAACGAAACAGAGTTTTGGTGCACCTTAAAGTGTGGCAAGGTTGCGTTTTGTTTCTGCTGCAGCTGATCAGCATAGTTACCATTCTGGGATTTAAGGTTTATTCAGAGAAACATATATCAAAACAATCATGGTGCAGCATATACAGAAACCTGACATTTTCCACACATGTACTTGAGTACATTCTGGAAACTAAACATTCTGCCTTTCTCTATCTGATATTCAGAGAGGGTCTGATTCATACTATTGGAAGTATTCAGTGCAGACCAAAACAAAACAATCTTTATCTTTCTTTAATAGTCCAAAATTGGGCTAAAGTGGATCATTCAGTCTAATATTTTCATCAAATATTAATGGGATTGTTCTAATATGTATTAAGTAAGGGGACAGGGAAGGCACTGGCAAACCACCCCGTATTGAGTCTGCCATGAAAACGCTAGAGGGCGTCACCCCAAGGGTCAGACATGACTCGGTGCTTGCACAGGGGATACCTTTACCTTTTATAAGGGGACAGATTTCTATCAACTCCAATTCAAAGGGGCTTTTTGCACGCCTTCAAAATCGCACAATGGTTGCCAATTGGAAACGCTATTGATTTGCCATAACGCACGACGTCGTAGACAATCTGCCACACACCTGAAACCAATCTGCAAAAAGCGCTTCCTTGTAGCGCTTTCAGGGGAATCCCAAAAAGTGGATTCACCCTCCGGAAAGCGCTACACTCTTGCAACCAATCTGCAACACTAGTGAAAAAGACCTGTGCGTTAACATTGTTGCGGTTTCTTCAAAGTCCCTCCTCCTGAGCCTGTCCTCCAAACTTCCGGCGAAGCGATCGCCATTTTTTTTTCTCCGAGCGAGCGGGGATAAACGCACCAGTGAGCCTCTTTCTGTTTAGAGGCTTCCCTGGCTTCAGTCCTTCACCTTTAGTCACTAAGCACAAACCACAGAAAAGCCCGTTTGCTGATGTATTTTCCCATTTATTTTTACACATTCATTCAGCCGAAAATCGGGCCCGTGAGAGGGGGGGGGGATTTTTTTTTTCACTCGGAAGCAGCGTGGCAACGATCATACGATCAAACGACAGCTCAAACACATTAGGCAGCTGGATGGGTCTCTCCGTTGCAACGAATCTACACAGATTCGTTACAATGGGCCTGGTTTTTTTTTTAAAAAACCTTTCTTAAAGGAAAAGGGGCTGTTTGGGAGCATGCTAACGGCTGCCCATTGGCTGCTTGACGGCCAGGGGCGGGACGAGCTTGGCAATAGCGCGTCCTTTCTAGCGATTTATGCCGAGACCGGAAGCCTGTGGGAAACGCTACAAAACGCAACTGGATTCCACTACAAAGGCAGGTATGCATAACGACGAATTCCACTATTTTAAATGGCGATTTTTCATTCAGTGACCAATTTGCAACAAAGATCCCAGTGCGTAAAGCCCCAAACAAAGAATTATACTCCTATTTTAAAATTCTGTCTGCTTGTTCGCCTCATCCCAAGTAATTTTACGCCAATACATTAGATGATTTCTTATGTGCATAAGAATTACTGTTCATTCCCACTCTGTAATGTCCTTCATTTAAAATTAATGTCTTAGGAGAGATATTAACTTCTACTCACCTGTCATCAAGCACAATCCTTAATTTAAAAAGAATGACCACTTCTCATACTTAATGTATTTGCAACAAAATTATTTGTATTTTTTTCTACTCAGCCTGGAAAGGTGGGAGGAATTCAAATAATTACAGAAAGAAGTGGGTAAAAGGACCAGCTCCTGGCATTCTTGGAAGATACTTCGGCACTCAACCCATACCGGTCAAGCTTCCATCCTGGGGTGGAGATGGTCCTGGTTGCCCTGATGGATGATCTCCGTTGCCAGTTGGATTGGGGTGGCTCAGCCATTCTCATGATGTTAGATCTGTCGGCTGCACTTGATGTGGTTGACCATGAGTTGTTGGTGCACTGCCTTGCTGGGGCAGGGATATGGGGGACAGCCCTTCATTGGCTGTGCTCCTTCCTGCAGAACCGGACACAGAGGGTGGTAGTGGGGGATGTCATGTCCCTGTCCATTCCCTTGTGGGTTGCTTAGGAGGGTGGTGCTTTCCCCCACTCCAGCTGGTATGAAGTTTCGGGGAGGAATGTCATCAATATGACACCCAGCAGATGACACCCAGTTCTATCTTGTCATAGACAGCTGACCGAAATCCCCCCCCAGAACCATTTGCCAGATGTTTGGAAGCCATATCTGGATGGCTTGAGCAGAGTTGCCTGAAACACAACCCTTCCAAGACGGAAGTCCTATGGCTGGGAAAGAAGAAGGCAGGACGTGTGCTTGCCCACTCTGGCTAGGATGCAACTGAACACTGCAGCCCTGGCCAGAAATTTGGGGGTGACACTGGATGCCTGACTGTCTATGGAGGGTCAGGTCATGAAGGTTGTCAGCCAAGCGTTTTCCCATCTTTGCCAGGCAAAGCTACTAGCACCCTACCTGTCTTCTGAACACCTGGCCATGGTGATCCATGCAACGGTCACCTCCAGAAGTCAATTCTGGCCCCAACCTGGTGGAATGAACTCCTGGAAGAACTGAGGGCCCTGCAGGAGCTTCTGGCATTCCACAGGGCTTGCAAAATGGAGCTCTTTTGCCTGGTCTACAGTTGAGGCCAGGATATAGAAGATCAGATGGGCCCCATTGAAGAGACTGCCAGATCATCACCATGCGTAGAATAATGCCAGCAGTCATAGACTCCTATGGCACACCGAGAGACAGTCTCAGTGGTTGTGGAGAGGGGAGACAGTTTTGCCACCAGGGTATGTTTTAATGGGGATTTTTGTATTGTGTTTTATGTGGGGTTTTATTGTGTAACCCATGAGATGGCTTGCTGGGGACAGCAGGAAATAACAATAACAATAACAATAGCAATATGTCTAGCAGCATGGTTTCCCGGATTTCTTCTTGGCACGTAATTCTTTTATGTAAATTAGATGAAAATTTTAATGCTTATGCATAACTGTTGATCAGACTGTAGATGACATGGACCTATTCTGAAGCAAATCTGCACTTAAGTGTTGCTGTGGAAAGCATGAGTTGTGAATCTTGACACCCTGAGTTACAAACATACAAAGCTGCCTTATACTAAGTCAAGCCACGGATTCTTCTAAACCACCTATCTGCACTGGCTGGTAGAAGCTTCCAGGATATCAGGCTTTCCTCTGTATGTGATCTTTAAACTGGAGATACTAGGAACTGAACTTGGTACATGATTCTATATTTATTTTTTGTATTTATTTATTTATTTATTAAAATTCTATTTCACATTGTCTCAAGTGCCTCAGGGTGGGTCACAACATATTTAAAATTCCATACAATATAAATTAAATTTAAAACCTATTTTGCATTTAAAATCAAAGCGCAATACAGGAGGGTATGATGTAGATTAGCAGACCATTCAGCTAACTGGTACAGATGTAAACACATATACATAAAGCATGTGTTAAATCAGACCAGGGGCCCATCAGAAACAGTATCTTGCTTCACATAGTAACCAACAAGTTCACAGAAGCCTTGCAAGCAGAGATTATGTAAACAAAGCCACTGTTTTTGTGGCCCAGCACTAGAATTCAGGGACATACATAGAGGGACACTGAGGTTCCATTCAGCAATTATGCTAATGGCCATAGACCCCTTGAATTTACCTAAGCTAAAGGAGTTATCACTACATCCTACATTTTAATATCATCTAAGTTACTACATCCTGTGCACAAGAGAGCAGATAAAAATGCAACTAAAAATAGAACTTGTTCAAGACAAAATACAGTCCAGGAGCAGATGGGCTTGTATCTCTTTGTACGGAAGTGGAGAAAGTAGGGACTAGGGGAGTTGGCATATGGTTTTGCCATGTACAGGAGAAGAAGGATCTAAGAGGGCTCAGATAACACCTCTTACTGGTGAAAATGAGCTAGATGGAGTGCTTAGACTCACACTCTTTATTCAAATTATAAGCTCCTTTTCTTATGCAGCTTTTCTGACATGGATCAACCAACATACGTGATCTTGAAGTCTAGAAACACACAAACTTTCAAAAAGAAAAGTGTAGAATGTTCAAAATAGCAAGAGCCTGTAAAAGCATCATAGCTTTTTCGCCAACAGGTTATGGGATGCTATACGTCATGGATGAAGCAGTTCTATGAAAACACAATGCTGGAAGAGACAGCTGCAACACAGCAACCACATTCCCTTGTGCCAAATCTTTGGCCTGTGTATCTGCTTCAATGAACCTGTTTTACTTGGGGCAGTTGCTATATTTAACATGGTTCCCTGCTAATCACTTTCCCTATTTTGCCTTGGTGACTTGATAAAAGTGGGGTCAGTGTGTACTAGCTTCCTTCCAGCTACCTATCCAGCTAGAAAATGTTTATTCACTATAGATTTAAGTAGCTGATGAAATGTTTTTAAGAATTATTGAAAATTCAAGCCCTGGAAAGGTGGGGGGTGGGCACATTTACAAATACAGAGCAAAGGAGAGAAACTTGTTATGGTCTATTTACCAACCAAGGATGCTGAAACACAGAGCTGGACAAGTTATGTCAGATAAAATCATTATCATCTGTGTATTCACTCATATTCTGTCTTCCTCCAAGAAACTCAGGGTCATGTAGATTATTTTCCTTTCTTTGCTTAGGCAGACTAGGTAGAATGACCATGAGTTTTTGAGCAAGCAGGGATTCAAACCTCGATCTACTTGGACACTGGCACTCAGAGCAAGCAGAAAAGACACTTCAGTAGTGTGTAATAGTGAAGAGGGAGGGGGCATTCATGCAGTGGTCTTTGCTAAGAGAAGGAGGGATTGCAGTATTGGTTTCATTTCTTGGAAATGCGCTGGTGGCATCAGGGCATTGGAGAAAATCCCTGATTACGCATGCCACCGCAGCCAGTGTGGGCGTGTCCCGGGCCAGGCCCGCGTTACAGGAACACGGGAACTTCCACAGTCCCTGAGATACTAAGGGTGCCGGTGGGGGCTGGGGTGGGCTGGCACTGTGCATAATTGACAGTGCCGGGCCTTTCAGCCTGGCCCTACAGTGTCCCTGCAGGGACACTGCACGCCTCTGCAAGCTCCGTGGAGCCACAGAGCCGGCTGTGCGTCCCCATGCCCCTGCCGTGGTGGGCGAGCAGCATGCTGCTTCCCTTCATCGTGCAGTGGGGGGCATGCCCCCGACCCCACCGCCGCCACTGCTGGCACCGCTTCCGAGTGCACCTGGCACTTCTGGCCCCGCATTGCATGGGCAGGGCCATTGTGCTGGGGCAGCCAGTGTGTGCCCAGGATGCTCCGGCCCCAGTGTGTAATTGTAGATATATATATATATATATATATATATATATATATATATATATATCAAATGAAGTATTGTGTTCAGATCATGGGAGGTGATGGTACCACTTTACTTTGGTCTGGCTTGGCCTCAGTTCTAGTACTGTGTTCAGTTTTGGGCACCCCAGTTGAAGAGGAATGTAGAAAAACTGTAGTGTGTCCAGAGGAGGGCAACAAAGATGGCGAGGGATTTGGAGACGAAGATGTATGAGGAAAGGTTGGGGGAGCATGGTCTGTTTAGCCTAGAGAGGAGACAACTAAGAGGGGATTTGATAACCATCTTTAAGGAGCTTTTCGCACGCCTTCAAAATCGCACAATGGTTGCCAATTGAAAACGCTACTGATTTGCCATTATGCACAACGTCGTTGACAATCTGCCACACACCTGAAACCGATCCGCAAAAAGCGCTTCCTTGTAGCGCTTTCAGGGAAATCCCCAAAAGTGGATTCACCCTCCGGAAAGCGCTACACTACTGCAACCAATCTGCAACACTAGCGGGAAAGTTCTGTGCGTTACCATTGTTGTGGTTTCTACAAAGTCCCTCCCCCTGGCTCTCTCCTCTGATCTTCCAGCGAAGCGATCGCCATTTTTTTTTCTCCGAGCGAGCGAAGTTCAACCCACCAGCAAGCCTATTTAGAGGCTTCCCCGGCTTCAGTCCCTCCCCAGAGCTGTTTAGTCACTAAGCACAAACAACAGAGAAGCCCGTTTGCTGTTGTATTTTCCCTTTATTTTTTACACTGTTTTCGGCCGAAAATCGGGCCCATGAGGGGGGGGGGATTTTTTTTTTCACTTGGGGGGAGCGTGGCAACGATGAAACAACAGCTCAAACACACCTGCCAGCTGATGGGTCTCTCCGTTGCAACGAATCAACACATATTCGTTGCAATGGGTGTGTTTTTTTTTTTTAAAAAAAACCTTTCTTAAAGGGAAAGGGGCTGTTTGGGAGCATGCTAACGGCTGCCCATTGGCTGCTTGACGGCCAGGGGTGGGATGAGCTCGGCAATAGCGCTTCCTTTCTAGCGATTTTTGCTGAGACCGGAAGCTTGTGGGAAACGATAGAAACGCAACTGGATTCCACTACAAAGTCAGGTATGCATAATGACGAATTGCACTATTTTAAATGGCGATTTTTCGTTCAGCAAACAATTTGCTACAAGGATCCCGGTGTGGAAAGCCCCTAAGTATTTAAAAGGCTGCCATATCGAGGATGGAGCAGAGTTGTTCTCTCTTGCCCCAGAGGGACAGACCAGAATGAATGGGATGAAATTAATTCAAAAGAAATTCCGTCTAAACACCTGGAAGAAGTTCCTGACAGTTAGAGCAGTTTCTCAGTAGAACAGGTTTCATCGGGAGGCGGTGGGCTCTCCATCTTTGGAAATTTTTAAACAGAGGCTGGATAGCCATCTGACGGAGAGGCTGATTCTGTGAAGGCTTAAGGGGGGTGGCAGGTTACAGTGGATGAGTGATTGGGATGTGAGTGTCCTGCATAGTGCAGGGGTTGGACTAGATGTCCCATGAGATCCCTTCCAACTCTATTATTATATAATTATATCTAAAAGGGCATTATCTCACACATGTGACTTGTATTGCTCTTTTGGTTATTTAATATGCTTTCTGATAACTGAATATAAAATTTTTGATTGCAAACTTCTTCAGCAAAAGGAAACATTGTATTACATACCAAATTTTAGTTTTCTGTTTGCTATGGAAAAACAGTTTATGAGCATATCAAAGGGGCCCAAGCGTCTCTGCATGCTATAATAAGATTGGAAGGACAGAAGAAAGCACCAGATAGAAGCTTTATTATATGAGACTCATTTTTCTGTCATTAACTTTTTTCCAAATTCTTTCATATGGCTACCTCCACAGGGACACAACTATATGTAATTAGCTCTCATTACAGTCTGAGCATGCTAGCCCTTATGTTTATACCGAGGGACTCATTTTGTTTCTAATCCGCTTTTTGTTGTCCAGATGACCTACGCCAACAACCCTGTAAGGTAAGTTGTACTTCGTTTCAAAAATGAGAGGGGCCAAGAGATATATTGGAATTGGTTTTATCATTTTCTTGCAAGCCAGTTCCAACTTAACACATGGAGAAGAAACTAATTAATTAATCACTTGAAACATAAATAAAAATCCAATGGCTTGCATCCAACCATCTGTGCAAAAAAGGCACACCAAGTTTTTCTGTGTTTCTCTTCATTCCTATAGCTCCTCCTGAATTCCAGAGAGATAATTCCTGAGGTCATGGGATCTGTGGAGAGGAACACAGATGCAGGTCAGTGAGCTGCAGCGAGGAGATACAAGGGATAAAATCAATTCCTTTTCTCAGCAGAAATGTTTATCCAGAAAAGGTGGAAAGCATGGTATCACTTCCCTTGACCTTACTTAATCTAGTCCCCCCCCCCCAATCCTCACAATTATACCTCCACATGAGCCTCACAATCCTGGCAGTGACCTTTCTGGGGGGTCAAAAATGGTTGCAAGAACAGAGATGGGAAAACATTGCATTTTATGCACAGAGTGGTTGGATACAGGGTATAATCTGCACTTACATTTTTTTCCACTGTAAATCTTGCCAAATTCTGTTTGATTTTTTAATCCGTATCTACAACCTTCCTTTCCCCCAATTTTAAACATGTCACCTGTCTGCATTTGCATTGTCCCAATTTTCAGTCTCCTTCCCACTTGATGGAGGGGGGTTGGATTGAAGGAGCTTGCATTGAAGGAGCACAAGGCTGGAGAGTGCTTTATTTCCTGCCTTTTGACTAGTTCCGAGTCTACAGACAGAGCAAGCTGGAGGAGGGGCAAATGGCGCACAAGGCTGCTTGTTTATCTTTCATTTCCTGCAGGAGCTGTAGGGAGGAGGGGTGGCAGCAGCAGAGCAGAGAACAAGGAGGAGAAAGTAAATTCAGGAAGCAAATCTCTGCTTCTAAGGCTGAAGAAAATTCCACCTCCACCTTTGCATGGGAGTTTGCTGGCATCAATGCTGGGTTTTTCTAGGAGTTTGCTGGCATCAATGCTGGGTTTTTCTAGAGATGTTCCAGTTTCCTGGATCGTCCCAGACCACCCCTGAAGTTTGGGGAATGTGCTTCACTGAACATTGCTTTCCAGACCCCAGACCAGCATTTATGTATTTCATGCATTTATTCATGCCCTTCCCTATCTGAAATCCAACAAATTAGTCCCTGGGCCACAGTCTCTGTGCAGTACTCACGCTAACAGAGAGAAGGTAAGGCAGGTGTTGTGCAAGAACTTGAGAGGATGTCTGGGGGTTGTATTACTCCCTGGCTTTCCCACTTGCAGCACCATAAGGCGAGATGAGACTTTCTCACTAACCTATTATTATGGGATGCGCTCACCTCCCAGCTGCTATCTTTCTGATTGTCATTCTCAATATGAATATATATTAATCTGCCTTCTTTCACTTCTCTTTATTTCCCATCCCCTTTCTATAGCAGCTGCCAGCTAATTGGTCCTTTGATACCATTAATGAGTCTTTGCCAAAGATATCTAACAGGAGGAGGAGGGAAGAAATCATTTGGTCCAATAAGTGAGGCTCAATCTATTTTTCCATCCAAAGCATTTTCCTTAAAGTTAACCCATGTGTCCAACACCATCCAATGGAGCGATATCCAGAATGGCAAGATATTATTCTTGGCAAAATCTCTTTGTTTATAGATCAACTTTCATTTCATTTTATGAGCTATTGCAGGCTTAAAACACACACACACACACACACACAAACGTGGGTTTCCCGCCTTCCTTGATTATTCATGCTCCTTGCTTTGTTTCCTTCCGAATCTTTTGTGAGTTCCTGATTTAATTGGGTGCCATTCCCAGAGGAATGTTTAATTAATATTAGCAAGCAAAAATCAGATGATTAAACAAGAAAGCAGGGTGAGGGTAGGGGGTTCTACTGTTTATCCAGCAGAGCTGGTGGCCATTGGTGGACACCAAAGAGACAGAAAATTTATACCAAACTAATATTTCTTGTTCTAATTTTCTGTGAAAGAAATTTTCTTTGAATTTATTCAGTCATTTGATTCCTGCTTAATTACAAATATTATTTCCATAATGATAAGGAATTTCAGTCCTCTCACAAAGGAATGGACCTTATAGGCAGCAAGCAAAGACTAGGACTGATTTTGAATTTTTCTTCCTGTTGTTTCAACATGAAAATCCCCATTTCAGTTTTGCTTCTCCCATGTATAATTTCAGGCTTCTTTAAATTTTGTGCCATTGTTTGTTTTCTCACATGTTTTCCCTGTAATATATGTACATTTTCTAGCGATGGTTTCAATCAATCAGTACTGGGCATATCAATGGCATAAGCTCTATTTCAATTGCATATAAAAACTAGAAGAAGAGCTGGTTTTTATACCCTACTTTTCACTGCCCATAGGAGTGTCAAAGTGGCTTACAATCATCCCTTTCTCCCCACAACAGACACACTAGGAGGTAGGTGAGGCTGAGAGAGCTCTGACAGGACTGCTTAATCAGAACAGCACTATCAGGTCTGTGACAAGCCCAGGGTCACCCAGTTGGCTGCATGTTTAGTAGCAGGAAATCAAACCCAGCTCATCAGATTAAAAGCTGCCACTCTTAACCACTACACCATGCTGACTCTACACTACACAATGTGCAAATGAAACACACACGAATCTACAAAATCAGTAACATCTGAGGGATTTACACTACTGTTTTATGGGAGGGGATTTAAGGTTCATCATCAGGAGGGGTGCTTGCAGGACAGGAACCAACACGTGGGGAACACACAGTAACAAAAAATGAAGACATGGTCGACAGCACTATTAATGAATTTAAAACGGAATCAAATAGCGAATGTATGCTCTTCTCATGTTCTAGCAAGACAGGCTGCACACACCACACACAGCCAAGAACTAAATACATTCATTATGTATTTACGCCCAGCTCCAGGGGCGTGGTCTCAGCAGGGTATAATGCCACAGAGTCCACCTTCTAAAGCAGCCGTTTTCTCCCAGTGAACTGATCTCTGTCACCTGGAAATTAGTTATTATTATTTTTATTTACTGTATTTATTTACTGCCCTCCCTTTCAGTAATGTCAGGAGAACTCCAGCTTCCACCTGGAGATTGCAGCCCTATTTATACTCCACCTTTCTCAGCAATGGAGATCCAAAAATAGCTTTTATATCATTTTCCTATTCTCCCTGTTATGCTCACAACAAACCTGTGAGGAAAATTAGGCACTGGGAGAATAGGATTTGAACCTAGGTTCCCCAGAGCCTAGTTCAGGTCTCAGTTGTTTATAGTTGTTTATAGCTGGATATCAGTCTTCTCTACACAAAAAAATCCAGTAATAAATTACTGCTGTTGTACAACAATAGTGAAATATCCAAAGATGATTGGATGAAGCCCCACAGGAAACAAACAACATGTAGGAACACAAACTAGTATCTCAGGGACAAAAAAGCAAAGCTGAACCTGTTTTCCTCACTCACCAGTTTCCTATATACATGGCCAGCTGTCTCTGGAAGAAGAGTTTAATAAACCACTACCACCCCTGCTTGAAATGGTTTTGTTTAAGAGAATCTTCACAGTTGGAACCTGCCACTTCTGTAGTACAAGCAGGTCCTAACATGTTGTCCCCAAGAGAGAGGCAACCGGAAGCAACGTTCTGAAATTGGGCACTGCTGTGACTTACATATCCTTGTTAATTTCTCTCTCTGACTTGTGTGTCCCAAACCATCTCTTGAGGAATCTCCTTCAGTAGCATTCCAGGAAAACACAGCGGTACTGAGACAGAGATCACAGGATCATAATGCCGGAAAAGGAGCAAAAATCTTTCAAGTCTTCCTCCAGTTTGAATCTAAATGGAATTTAGTATCCAAATGGAACTTTTAAAATTCCAACTGGTTTCGTCTTTGGCTTTTGAAATACAGGTTTTATGGATTTTTTAAAAGATGTCTTCCTATGGTGAAAGACAAATCTTTCACCTTTACATTTCGTTTCTAAAGTCTCTAAAACTAGCTGCAAACATCCATAGCTGTCATTGTTGGAAGAAAATCATACACAGAACAGAATTTTTGCAAGCAAATTTGAACAGACATAGCTTGAAATTCTGCCCTTCTCTTCCTTCATCCCCAAATTCCCTCATCTGTATCTTCAAGTTTAGAACATTCAGTGACATTCTCACCCAGTGATCGGTCAATGCACTTGATACCAACTCAAACCACATGCAGCAGGGATGAGCACCTCTGCAGCCCTCAAGCTTACAATGACTCAGGTCAACACATATTAATCATACTGTTTTAAAAATACAACAATGTTTGTTTCAGTCTTAACAGTTTGAATCTCAGTCAAAGAAAGAGAGGAAAGATGTCACAAACTACTTTACTGAAGCAATTAAAGTAAACAAGTGGGGACCTGTGAGACACCAAAAGTTCAATATATGTCTACTCTGAATTACTGCACAATTTGTGCATGAATCCCTGAGTGTGAATAGCCTATGGGCAACTAATACCCACCCCCATCCCTGCTACCTCATCTTCCTCTCCAACCTACTCCCACCTGTGTGGGTTGGAAGGCTGCCACTTGCAATGGCACACATAGCTTAGGTCTGGTCAGCTTGGCACATGATGGAGAGAAACTCAACCTGGTCAGAACCCTTCTTTTGGCACTGCTCAGTCCCCAGCAGCTTCCAACATATTCTGACTGGCCTTGCCCTCAGGGTAGGCATTTTGGAGCTGTTTCTCAACATTTCAAAGTTTAAAAAAGAGTTTAAAATGGAGTTTAAAAAATGCTTGCTTTGGATTGTGACTTACTGTGTCCAGGATTTAATGGTCCTGTGAAATCTGGTGCCTGGTTAATTCTTTTCTCCTTTACTTCCCTTTCCCCCCTGTATGACCCTCAGCATAATAATAATCAGTGTTGGAAAGGCCTCTTGATATCCTCATTGTACTCTCTCAGAAGATTAGCTCAAATTGCATGTCTTTTTTTCTTATGCATTTCTATGAATGGCACTGTTCACCTGAAAAGCAATGCAATAATGAAGTGTTTTGAAAACATGTGAAAGAGATTGCTGGCATTCAAGCCCATCCTGAAGAACCACATCAAAATGGTGCACAGTCGGTGGAAGGCATGCAGAGAGAAGCAAGAGATTCGTTTATGGCAAGACTTAAACTCAAATGAAGGTATTTTACTTTATATACCAGAGAGCAGGCAAAGCAAATTAATGGATTTGTTCAGTCTGGTGTACAGCAAGAGTCCATTCGCTGTTAATGCATCAAGTAAAAATGAAAAAAGTAAAGCACAGTACATGGTCTGCCAGAGGGGATAGGCTGCATCTTGCTGATTGAAAAAGGGCAATGAGAATTCCTTTTAGTGTCCTGGAGTATCTTTAAAGATGCTGTGGGAGATAATGGGGAAAAACCATACATGCCCCAAGCTTCTTTGGAGGAATTAATGTGGACCAGATAGGCTTGCTTACCAAGCCCTGCATGCAAAGGTTTCACTCATTATATTCAGAAAACTTTTGCTCTTTCGTTTTTTCTGCGCCTTGTTTGGCTGCTTCCTCTTGGACGTATTTCAGCCCTGGCCTCTAAACTAACATCACAGATTATTTTGTTTTGTGGACTTCTTTCCTATATCAAAGTGGCATACAAAGGAAGAAGAGTTGGTTTGTATATGCCACTTTTCTCTACCAGGAGTCTAAAAGCAGCTTATAATTGCCTTCCTGTGAGGCAGGTGAGGATAAGAGAGCCCTGATGTTACTGCTCTATCAGTGCTGTGGTGAGTCCAAGGCTACCCAGCTGGCTGCATGTGGAGGTGCAGGGGATCAAACCTAGCTTGCCAGATTAGCAGCTGCTGCTCTTAACCACTACACCAAGCTGATACTACACCAAACTGGCCATGAGGGGATTTTTAAAAAATCTAGGCTTAAAATAATTAAAATTAAAAGGCAAACTAGCAAGAATGACAAACTAAAAAAAATCTAACCTGGCCTAAATTGCAGCCATCAAAAGAAATGTGATCAGATGAAGAGCACCCAAAATACATCAAAAGAGAAATATCAAAGGCTTTACTGGGAAATGGAAAAGTGAAGGCACTTCCTGGAGATGTTTGGGAATGGTTTTCCAAAATCAGCCTGCTATTACTGAGAAGGCTGACTCTTGAAAACCCATCCCCCCCCAATTCTCTGAAGGCATGACTACTTGAACAGGACCATGCTTCAGGTTGGTCATTTAAACTGCAGGTTTGAGTTCTTTAGCCCGGGTCAGTTTCCTTGTTGCTTTCTTTCCTTTTTGTTGAAGTCTGCTATTATTAAATTACCTCTCTGCCAGAATGAAGCTCTGTTGAGGCAGGAGCCCAAGAAGCTTCCCCAAGAGTAAATGAAAAGGTGTCAGAGTTAATAAGGCAAATACCCAAACAGGACCGAAATTGCTCAGCCTTTAATTCACATTTTTCTAGCCTATGACTCAAGGAGATATCCCAAGAGTGCTGAGAGTATCTCTTAGTTTGCTTAAGTGCATTTGACATCCTATTAAAGCAAACGTTGCATGCTTAAAAGGCAAGCCCTGGCCTTGTGCGACCTATGAAGGAAGGCTGGCTGGTTTTCTGGCAAGTGGTGCCAAGTCTGTAGTAATGCATTTCAACTCATTTAAAAGATAAAAAGGTCTAATTAAATGATACTTTCTTACAGCGAAAGTTGTTCTGGGTCATCCATAAAAATTAAATAAGCCAGAGTAAGCATAATTTTTTCCCTTTTAATTAGAGGCTGCTTCTGCTTTGCTTAAGTGCATACATGCATTCAGCAGGAAATTGATTTGCAGATTTTTAAAAAACGATCTAATTCCAAATCTCCTGGAGAACATTCAGTTTAACATCAGGCCCTGACTATTCTAGTAAGTCTAGCAGTATGAAAGAAATTAAGAAAATCTTTGCATCCAATTCAGCCAGTATCTAATGTAAGAGAAAGTTTCCCTCCTGCCATGCGTGTGGCAGACTGGGAGCCAGATTCTCTGATGTCAGTAATATTCACCTGCCTACGTCCTGCTCTTCTAATTGCAAGAGAAACCACTCACATGCAGACCCAGTCCTCTTCAATGGTCCAGCCCATGTTTGACCACTAGGCTAGCAAAAAGAATCTGAATTACATGGGGCTCTTTTCAATTACATACCTCTGGCAAAATTACTCTTGTGAGTCATTTATGTGTAACTGGGAGCTGGCTGAGAATTATGGGCATGGTCCTGTGAGCAGAGCCTTTCACATGGATCTATCCCATGTAATTGTCACCCTATTGGCTTTCAGCCACACAATCAGTCCTGCCCACAGAATGCCATGACAGTCAATGTGATGCCTTGACAGTTGGCACATCTTTTTTCCCCTTAACAGCAAAAGTAGCTTTGATGAAATATATTCTGGTTTCTCATAGCATCCCTCAAGTCTGTGAAGAGGTTATTAGAGTAAAATAGTGGCTAAACTTTTAAAATGTTCACACAATAGCAACTCTGCAGGGAAGGTGGAGAGAGATGTTGAAGTTTGGATTGACAATTGTAAAGTCTTATTCTTGTTTCTACAACATTGCATTGCTTTTGATCTTTGATCTTTCTGTAGTCAAGGCAAGACTACAAGGCAACTACTGAGCCATTGTAAGTGAAATCAGTTAGTAATATTAGTGGTCAAGTCATAGATTAAGTACCAAAGCCACCAAAACTGGCTCAGATTTTTTTGAATGCTAGTCAATTATGAGAACAAATTACAGTCTAGAAGGGAAGGGGAACACTCCTGGTGAAAAGAAATTGTACTGCCAGTTATAAACTGCGAGACCAAATACTCTAATACTGTACTTTAATTTGTACTAAAGAATAAATCAGTGTTTAAATGATCAATAGATGATGGAGTATGCTATATTTCCTGGACGGCAGACTTCAGCAGACAGTTAAGAAGTTGGATATATCAAATCTATGTGTAAGAAAGATTCCATGCTGATGGATATATTGATCCCCCCCCTCCGAATGTTCTGAACCATGGCATAAAACATAAAATGACACTAGTATGCCAGGACAGGAGCAAAAAAATCCTCAAAAGGAAATCACTTAACTAGAATAAGAACCTGTTCAGACAACCAAATGCACTCTTTATACAAGTGTTTTCCCATCAGGCCAAATACAGACTCCCAAAGTTATTTTTATTAGTGGAGTTGAAATCTGCAAAGATTAGCAGAGCACCAGGCTGCTTAAAAGAACAAAATAGTTTTATTGTGAATTAAAACAACTTTGTATAGGAAGAGAGAGTAGAGAGACCTATCTAAGTGTCTGTTCATTCTGTCTGTTCTGCTGTTCAGGAGGCAAGCAGGGAGGAAGTATCTCCTCCACTGCCTCCTGCAGGACACTCTTTATATTCTACTCTGTCATGCACACTGCAGATCTTGCATATTCCAACAATTTTTAGATCAGAACAATGGTGCAGAGAGAGGCTTCATCTTCTTCTTTCCATACACCATGGTCCCAATATGAATTGAGCACTACATGTATGTGGGAACCATAGTGAATCTGCAAGCTATGTACGACAGACAACCCGTAAATTTCAGAACACGTGCCTCAGTCTCCAGCTGGCCTTATATTCCTAAAGACATTTGCAATCGCCACTTTATCCTCCGGCACCATTGTGAAGCATGCCTTAGTCGCTCTTGCTGTCCGCTTGTAAGACACTGAGGCCTGGATTATTTCGTTTTGCCTGAGGAAAGCTATTGCATAGAGAATCCTACTATTTCACGAGAACATGCATGTGTCTGCTGTATTAGAATAAAGACCTGTCTAGTCCAATATCCTGTGTCTTGCTTCCAGTGGTCAATCGGATGCTTCTGGGAAGCCTATAGCCAGACCATGATGATGACAGCTCTCCCCTGCCTTTGTCCTCTGATTGATTGATTGATTGATTATTTGGATCTATATGCCCCCCTTACCAGCAAGCCAGATCGGGGCAGTTAGCAACATGATAATTACATAAAAATTAAAGATTAGACACCATTACAGTATTTAAAAAAATTAAAACAGAAAAAAATGACTTTAAAATTATGTCACTACATATGTTGTTGCCTGTTATATTTCTCATTTGCATAGGAGGCTCGTCACAGGAGGGTGCCAACTCAATGATATTACTGGTTCCTGTCCCTTTGATCTCCCGCAGCCCTGCAAATCCCTCCGAGAAGGCCATAATCAGTTAACGTTTCTGCTGTTTTGCCCTGAGATAGCATAAATGAACACTTCTAATACACCCAAATATGCAGATGCCATTTATTATTCCCCACTTAAACTATGTGAAATAAGGAGGGGGAGAATGGGCTGTAATTAATGGGGTGGGACAAGAGGCAATGGCGCTATTGTGTGGTGTGCTTGGCACTAACAAATCCCATCCAAGAGGCAGGAATCTGATGGTGCCTCATTAAGTATCTCTGTCAGGCTAATTAGGCAGGCCCCATCCTTAACAATGGGAAATCGCTTTATGGAAATACCATCAGGAAAGTGCAAAGATCTTTATTATTATTTCTTCTGGAAAGTCACAAAGGCAATAAGACGGCAATTAATGATGCTTTCAAAATGCTAAATAGGGCACCCCAATCCAAATTGACCAGGAGGGGCTGTGAGTCAAGATTAGACGGGATTCACCACTGGCATTGTACCCCCTCATCATTTGTCTCGCAGTTCACCACAATGACAATGTTGATTCTCCTCCTGCTGGATTCCTGCCAATTGCCTAACACAGACTCTGCCAAAAACGAAAACTGTGACTCATAAACTATTCCAAGCGGCTTTTATTACACTGGCGCTTCAGCCAATCTCATGGCTGGTGTTACTATGCTGCATCTCAAGTCATCATTCTCAGTGATTTCAGGGCCAATCTGCATGACCTCAAGATTAGTCTTGAGCACGTGGGGAATTTAAAGTGTGTTAGAACTGGCCGTCGACAAACTGCATCTGATTGCTTTGTCTTTTAATCCAGTCAATTTGCAGCGCATGCTAAGGGGAGGGAAAACCCTGCATATCTGCACCTTGAGATTCCATATTTGCCTAGGCTAGTCCTCAGGCCACCACAATTCACCCATCATGCTGTGCACAAGTTGGGTTAGTTAAGGTATGAATTATGGTTTCTCCTCAGTTCCCATGTGTGGGTTGTCCAGTTTGGAGAACAACTGTGACAGATGTGGAAAAGGGGTTTCAGACTTCCACCCCATGCTGTTTCCCCTGTCTGAAATATTTTGGGAAATGGGTCTCTATTTTCCCCAGCTGGTGTACTCTGTAATATGTGAATCAGCTGTATAACTTTTCAAAGCCAGCCTTGCAATGTAGCTAAATTTATCACATGCAACTAGGTAATAGCTTGTTTAACACCTTGCTACTCTTAAAGACTGTCTGGAAGCTGAAGTTGGTACTGAATGTTGACTGGAAACAGTTATAGGGACTACATCTGTCCCATCTACACTGCCTCCTGGTTTGTTACTGGGTTTTAAAGCCCTATACAGTTTGGGGCCAGGATACCAGAAAGAATACCTATTTTTGGTCATTTTCAGAGGCCCTGCTTCAGATGTCCTCAGGAAGCAGGGGCCCTGTAGGTGTTGCTGATTTGCTCAGTCTCAGCCAGATGCCTGGTAGAAGAGCTCCCTTTTGCAAGGCCTGAGGAACTGTTTTAGCTCTGTCAGGGCCCTGATCTCCTCCGGGAGCTCATTCCACCAAGTGGGGACCAGGACAGAGAAGGCTCTGGCACTGGTGGAGGCCAAGCTGGCTTCTTTTCGGCCAGAGATCATTAGCCGGTTGGTTATGGCGGAGCATAACGTTCTTTGAGCAGCACAGGCAGTGAGGCGGACCCTCAGGTACACTGGGTCCTGACCGCATATGGTCTTAAAGGTAATTACCAGAACCTTTAACCTGATCCGGAATTCAACTGGCAACCACTGTTGTTGGAGAATGGGCCGAGCATGGGCCCTCCAAGGTGTTGCTGCGAGGACCCTGGCCACTGTGTTTTGGACCAGCTGTAGTGTCCGGATCAAGGCTAAGGGCAGGCCTGAGTACAGAGAGTTACAGAAGTCCAATCTAGAGGTGACCATTGCATGGATCACTGTGGCTAGGTGATCTGGGGCCAGGTAGGGCACTAGTAGTTTGTCTTGGCAGAGGTGACAGAATGCCAGCTGCACTACTTTTGTGACTTGGGCTTCCATTGTGAGGGAAGCATCCCGGATCATACCCAGGTTCCTGGCGGAGTGAGCCGTTGAGAGCTACACCCCAACCAGGATGAGCAGATGCGCTTCCTCACATGGACCCTTCCTACCCAGCCTCCATCTTTGAAGGATTGAACTTCAGACAACTTTGCTTGAGCCATCTCATCACTACTTACAGCTGGCTAATGTTTCTGGGGGAGAGTCAGAGTGGCCATCCATCAGGAGGAAGAGCTGGGTGTTATCTGCCTATTGATGACATCCCAGCCCGAACTTCCATACTGGTTGCGCAACAGGGCTCATGAAGATAAAATAGGAGAGAGGACTGCTCCCTGTGGGACTCCACAAGTAAGCTATCAGTGGTTTGATGATTTCTCTCCGCGGAGGAAGGAGATCAGCCATTGAAGGGCTGTCCCTCGTATTCTGGCATTGGCATCATCTGAAGCTAGTTGGGTGGCAACTCAAGAAAAGGCTTTCTTAACCGTGGTATGAACTCTTAGCAACTCATCTGTCTCCTTCTTTTGTTCTCTTCTGCCACCAGCCAAAAGTTTTTTAAATTTTATTTGAAATTCACTTATTAACTGTTACTAGCCCTCCTTCCCAGTTGTGTTGTGTGTTTGTGTGCCTACATTTTTATTGAATTGTTTAAATATTTTATATACACTTATATTTTAAATGCTATTTTAATGTCTTGATGTTTTGACATTCACTGCCTCAGAAACCCTAATGGGTTAGAAAGGTGGCATCAGTTTAAAAACAAAAACAAATCATAAGTAAATAAATGTTACTTTGTATGTCCTCCTTACATTACCAGGAACTGCATAGCTTCTATACCGGCTTGAAACTAGCCCATGAAGTCTCCAATTTATGTCCACCACTTTAGGTTCACCAACTGTTCCCTAGGAAGCATGACCATGCAACAAGACAGCAGGCTGACCCTTGGCTGAGATCAGAGCAGGCAAAAAGAAAAATGGGCACACCTCAGAATAGCTGTTAAAGCATTGTTGAAGCTCAAGATTAACACTGAGGCTTGAAAAATGGATCATTGTAGAGTATCATAACAGAAGACACTTTTATATGAAGTGAACAGGAATGGCTGTACAGCTTAATATAAACTGTACAGTACCCAAAGAACAGTGGTTGTGTACCATGTGAAAAAAAAACATACAAGAGATTTCGGAACATGATGTATTCTATAACCGAGGGAAATGCCATCAAACTGGCTGGTTTAAGAGCCTCTCAACTGTAGCATGGGTCAGGGTAGGATTTTCTAGTTGTATTCTTTCACCTCTTCCATTTCCCCCCTCCCGAATATCATATAAAAGGGACAGTGTTCCGATGCCTTCAGTGCAGCTGTCGGGGAAAGGCAGGAGGGGCCAAAGGTCTCTTTCTCAGGAGAAGTTCCAGTTGGCTTCCTTGTCAGACAGCAGGGAAACAGCGCTGCTGACAGCTGTTGTTCTGAGGGCTTAAACCATTTGCGAAGAACCATGTGTCATGGCTAAATCAGATCATATTACCATATTTATAAATCCAGAAGTCGCAGGGCCTGAATGTAATTGTCAGCTGTGTGTGAACAGCCAGGCTGGACAGTGGAGTTTACAACAAAAAGTGGTGGAAAGCTCTTAAAAGTGTTTTTAATGTGGTATCAGAGTGATCTTTATGTATTTTTCTTGCTGCATATGTTGCTTAGGAGTTTTCAGCCTTTTCCCCATAGGGACTCTCTGCCGATAAAGGTCAACAGTATTCTTCTTCTTCATTATATTGTTTGAAATCCATGTGAACACATCTTGAAGCTGACTATAGGCAACCCTCCAGGAATTTCCCTTTGGTTGCTTTCTGTGGTAACACACTCTTTGCTGGTTTTTTATTCAGCCATCATGTTTTCAGATATGGGATTTGCCCCCTTCATGTTTTTACCTTGGTTCAACCCTCTCGTCTTTCACAACATGCTTCAGCATTTGTCATTCCCAAGTTCTTTTAGCAAATTGACTATTGTTTACTTCGTGGTATCTTTCCTCTTCCAAATTTTAAAATGAACTATAAGTAGGAAGGTATAAAGAGTGATAAAAGTAGTTGTTGGTAGACTTTACCTTTCTTCATTTGTTTAAACCGCTTGGGTCGGCAACCCCCAGTAACTGAGGAGAATATCAGAACCACACCTTTTTGTTTAGTCTGGAGGAGCCTCCTAAGGGAGCCCCTTAGGCACGGGCAGCTCTGCTCTCCCACTGCCCTTTCGTTTGCTGGGACACCAGCATTTCCACATGCAGACATTGGAGGGTATCCAGCCATGCAGGTCCTTCCTTTCTGTTATTCATTTATGACATTTATATACCACCCTCCCCTAAGGATCAGGGCAGTTCACATAGAACATATGATGGAACCCTTCATCACTGGACTGGCACACAGTGCCCAATGACCTTCTCTACCAGTCTAGTTTTATGCCAAGCCAGGCTCCAGGTTTTCTAGTCTGCCAGGACTCAGGCCACTCCAGACTCAGTTTGACCAAAGCCACCAGTCTGGCCTGACAGTTGGGACCCTTGTGCTCTGCATTCATTCCTCCCCCACTCCACTGTATTGCTAATCCAGTGGCCAGCAGAGTCTGTTGCGTCTGAGGGCTCTTGACCAACCTCTTTGTCTTCACACTCAACCTAAGCCACTCTAGGAGGAGGGAATTTCCCTCCAACCAGCTAGCCCCTGCAACTGTCCCACTGTACTATGATGGTTTCCTTTCTTCAGAGCCATCAAGCAGCACCCATCTCCTGAGCCATTAGCACCCATTGTCTCAAACCCCCGCCCCCGCCAGAGAGCCCATCTGAGCATACGTGCAATATCTAGCACACACCACCCTCCAACAGGGTATAGAAGTCCCTGTTCTTGCAACCTCTAGGGGAATCTCTGTTGTCTGGAGATTAGTTTTAATCCCAGGAGATCTCTATCCACCACCTGGAGGTTAGCAACCTTAGTTCCCTTACTAACCCTTCTTTCTATTTATTTTAATTGCTTTCTTACATGAGCATTGTTTAAAATTAATTTGTAATTTATTTTAAACTGTTTTCTGCCTAGAGAGCCCTAATTGGGTAAAAAGGCAGGATAAAAATGTTTTAACTAAAAATACAGAATCATAACAACTGGAAGAGCCATGTAGGCCATCTAGTCCAACCCCCTGCTCAGTGCAGGATTGGTCTAAATGAAAGCATCCACCAGACATAAATATTGGCTTATGCCTGCTTGTTTCCTCATGCCCCCCTTTCTGACTCCTCAGCCACAGAGACATCTGGCCAGAGCAAAGGTGATAAAACGCATTTGTCAAGGCAAACCAGACAGAAGTGATGGTCTGTGAACTGAAGCCTGGCTTGACAAATTAAAGGGGGGGGCATGGCTTTTACTTACATCAGAACCGAGCCTGAGCATTAAAGTATAAGAGTGCAGAGAGGGAGAGGGAGAGGGAGGGGAAAAGGATCAACCCTTCTTTCTTTTCAGAAACATCACCAAAGTAAGAGAATATATCTGGGATCCCCATAGCATTCCTGTAGGTTTCTTTCCTAGGTGAAAAAAACAACCTGAGGAAAGCAATTTTGAACTGAAAAATAACCAGGGAGATACGGTTTAACCAGTTTCACCCTGCCCACATCTTCCATTCAGCCATGCAGTCGACACAGGCTGCAGTGCTTTGGGTTAAAAGACCACATAAAAGAAAGCATCATGTATCTGGGCGATGGTCAGTGCCACCTCTGACTCTGAATCTACTCCAACCTTTCTTTGTGCTCATACTCAGCAAGGTGTCCAGTTGTTACCAGCATAAACATATGGTTAATAGCTAGTAGGGAAAATAATGTCTCCTTGGAAGAAGCCAACTTGGAGGCTGGGGGGAAACTGAGAGAAAGAAAAAGAAAGTGCTTCAGGAAGGAGGGGAAGTGTGTGTGTGCTTTTGTGCCCACAGTAGCTTTTGTATCCTTGTATGGGCAAAAATTAGTGCATGTCTTGTACCTATGTTTAATTCATTTGTGAAAAGGATAAAAAGAAGCGCCCAGACATAGTCTCCTGATAGCTCTCGCAACTTGCCTGTTTGTCTTAAAAACTGAAACAGGAACATAATTACAACAGACAGCATTTACGTTAATCTTTTTAGTTTTCTGCCTTTCAAATAACCTCAGGCCACTTTCAAACCTTAAAAAATCCCAATATGGGCTGTTCTGGGCATATAACTTCATTCTTTTCTGTCACAAACTGGCATTTTAGGTAATGGATCTCTTCAGACAATAAGCTCTGATTCTTTGAGCACTCCTTTATTTCAGCACTTCTTGCTGTATTTAAGGGAAGGGAGCTTAACAGCATCAGCAAGCACTCATTCCTTTGAAAGTGCAGATCTTCCTCCTATACTGAAATGAACAGAGAGCCAAACAGCACTAGAACTGTCATAGAATCATAGAATCATAGAGTTGGAAGGGGCCATACAGGCCATCTAGTCCAACCCCCTGCTCAACGCAGGATTAGCCCTAAGCATCCTAAAGCATCCAAGAAAAGTGTGTATCCAACCTTTGCTTGAAGACTGCCAGTGAGGGGGAGCTCACCACCTCCTTAGGCAGCCTATTCCACTGCTGAACGACTCTGACTGTGAAAATTTTTTTCCTGATGTCTAGCCTATATCGTTGTACTTGAAGTTTAAACCCATTACTGCGTGTCCTCTCTGCAACCAACAGAAACAGCATCCTGCCCTCCTCCAAGTGACAACCTTTCAAATACTTAAAGAGGGCTATCATGTCCTCTCTCAACCTCCTTTTCTCCAGGCTGAACATTCCAAAGTCCCTCAACCTATCTTCATAGGGCTTGGTCCCTTGATCATCTTCGTCGCTCTCCTCTGTATCCTTTCAATTTTAATCCATGTCCTTCTTGAAGTGAGGCCTCCAGAACTGCACACAGCACTCCAGGTGTGGTCTGACCAGTGCCGTATACAATGGGACTATGACATCTTGTGATTTTGATGTGATGCCTCTGTTGATACAGCCCAAAATGGCATTTGCCTTTTTTACCGCTGCATCACACTGCCTGCTCATGTTTAGTTTACAATCCACAAGTACCTCAACGGTGCTAAAGTTCTGCAGGGCCTGCAAAATGGCAGTCTTCCTCTGGGACCAGGTACATAATTGAGAACATGCCAAACTGAAATTAGACGGCCCTCCCCCTCCTCGCCTCCGCCCCCTGCATATTATACCATCTCCGGCTCTGGTAGCCAGTGGAGGAGGTTCAAGCAGGTGGGAGGAGGGGGGAAGAAGGACTGGTTTTAAAATTGTGTTTTTATTACTGTGTTTTATTACTGTAAACCACCCAACATTGCTTGCAGAGAGGGGCAGTATAAAAATAAAATAAAGATAATAAAGAGCCACATGTACAGATATTGACAATATACCGATTTTTGGATCTCAGTACTGATGCAGAAAAAGTTAAGGGAAGTGAAACAGGGTTACCACAGTGCCCTTTTTTCCTCCTAATATGTAGCTCTTCTGCTCAAAGCTAATTTGTGGGACAACTTATATGTCACAGACATATTGTATAGCCATTATTTGTGGCATTTTTGATATGGCAATAACTATGCTTGTGAGGGCTCTGGTATGTCTCCAACATGTCAAGATAGTGGCACTACATCCCTAGCAAAGCTCTAATAAGTAGCCTGAATAGAGAATGCTGGCATTCATGACAAGCAGTTCAAACATGCAATATCATGCATATGCCACTACAGATGTCTCAAACTTTCCTATTACCTAATGTTACACCCAATGCAAAGATTGTAGTGCAGGCAAGTCACATAAATCTGTGATGACTATCCTGGTGTTATCAAGTGACGCGGGTCAATCCAGACCAAAATTAAAAGGGTAAAGGACATCTAATTGAAGGGGGGGCAGAACATCCAGTCCTAAAATAATTCAGGAGGAACTCTTGCTTCCAAAAGCAAGAGACTGGCTGACATATTCAACTGGGGAGATTTTTCATTTGTAACCAAATCCTAAGGTTCTTCATCTGTCCAGGACTCCAGCTCATGGTTAAAGTGCTAACATCTGCTAACATAGGATATAGCATAGATGCACCACAGACCTAGACCAATTAAATTGTAACTATGGTTCATATTTGTTCTGTTATATATCTTTGGGCTTCTGCTCTGCCTATGGACTTAAAAGTTAGTGGGAATTATTCAACAGATTTCCAATAATTAACAAAAAAATCCACCAAAGCACATTTGGAAACAGGAACACCACTTTATTAGTACATTCTTGGAGTGTCGACTGCTGGAGTACTAATTAACACAATGCTAAATCTATGCACAAGAAACGGGGAAGGGCCTATTGCAACTTGGGACCTCAGCGTGGAATCTGAGTTTTAAGGCTTTGAGGGCAACAAGAAGGGGTGAAGAACTCCTAGTAAACTCACAGTGGGAGCAATGGGATGGTTACTTCACTACATAACACTCCTCAGACACACCCAAGGACAGTACAGACCACAACAGGTGGGCCAGTGAAATACTTTGAAAAAGAGCAATCCGTACTCAGTGCAATGACTGGGCCAAGCCAATCTCACTCCGCCATTGTTCAAGTCCTACAGTGAGAGAAACTCAAGCCTCACTTTCAGTCGAATCGTCGAGTGCTTATTCATTTACCTAGTGCATAATCCAGAATTTAGTGCACACAAGGAAAAGCAGAGTTTAACACACACAAAAATTAAACACACTCACAAACACACATTTGATTACCTAACATTCTGTTGCTACCTCAATTAGAAATGAACTGAATATGTGTGGGTGGGAAACTAGAAGCCTCGAGGACACAGGTGGCCACACTGTGGCTCTCCAGATGTCCATGGACTCCAATTACCGTAAGCCTCTGCAAGCATGATGCTGGCAGGCCCTCATAGTAATTGGAGTACATGAACATCTGGAGAGCCACAGTTTGTCACTCCTGTTCTAGAAGATGGTAAAACAGAGGAACTGACTAATTAAGACACTCCTCTGACCCTCACACTGGGAAAGATTATCACAAGTTTCAGCTCTGGACAGGTTCTGCACTTAACACAATTTACTTTTTGAAACAGTCATAATTCTCCTTAAAGTTGTACTTCTGGATGTGATTGTGCCAGTGATCTCTTTGCTATTTTCTCATCCCAATCCATGCTCAATAGATATCTCTCATACCTCTTCCACTCTGGTTTGAGACAGACCAGTCTGACAAAGGAAATGACCTACTGGAATTCAAACCCACACGGCTGTGTTAAAATCAAACCCTGACTGATTGTGGTCTAATGCGTTGTGGGTCTTCTTGGCACAATGTTTAGTTTTGGCCTTGCTGGTTTCCTTCTTTTGGCACCTTTCAGCTTTGTCATGAGTGTTGGCTATGTTCCCATGAACTGGGAAGTAAAAAGTTCCCTTTTGTTTGTTCACTTTTTTGGGCCTCTTTAAGATTTCAGCCTCTTTGTCTTCTGTCGGCAGCCAGCCAGGCTTCTCCTTAAGCAACCTGTCTCGATCCGGTCGGACACTCCTTAAGAATTTCTTGAATATATTGGCTGTGAGGGAAAACTTTTTATAGAATTCCTGGGATTTGCTGCCTGATAAAGTCTCATTCTTCTCCCCTTTCTTGTCTATCTCAGGCAAATCCAACCAATTCCCAACCAAATCAGCAAAGATGTTGTCACCCAAGACTAGAGGCTGTCGGTTCCTGCTTTGAGACATTAGTGAAGAAGTCCAGTCATGGGTCTCATCAGAGAACTGACACTCTTGGCATCCAGATTTACTCTCAGACACGCTGCTTGTGTCATGAGAAAACCAGCTTCTAGACGTATGTTCACTGGACGATTCAAGTGTCCTTGGTGAATGGTACTCTGCTGTGCTCATTGTTGATGAAGGTCCACTGGCACGACAGCAGTCATCACTGCTGATGCTACTGAAAGATGAACTCATGTCTGTATGGGAACTATGTGGCAAAGCAATGTGGTAAAGTGGACTGGTGGGCTGTGGTATCTGAGCAGAGCATAAAAATGCTGAAGAGCCACAGCTCTCCGAAGAACTCTTTCTCTGCAGTTTCTCGCCCTGCCTGCTGGCTTCGCGTCTTAATCTTGGCACTTCTCTATTGCCCTGACAAGACTGATGCTGGCCAATTCCTGAAACCTGGTTTGGGTTGCTTGAAATCTCCAGCTGCTCCAAGGCTGTCTGGACCTGGAGGAGTTTCAGCTCTTGCAGAGCACCCATCATGCAGTTCATCTGTTCATGCAGTCCATCCCCAACCTCCTTCATGGATAACTGTTGAGAGAAGAAAAAGAACACCAAATTAGTGCTGAAGAAGACACGGAGGGGGGAAAGGACAAGTTTCGGTGACAATCATAGAATCACAGAATTGGAAGGGGCCATACATCTAATCCAACCCCCTGCTCCACGCAGGATCAACCCAAAGCATCCTAAAGCATCCAAGATAAAGAGACAATAAAGAGAGAACTCTATTACCACTTGTGAATCATACGTGGAGCTAAATATCACACATTAGTCTCCTTCCTTCCTTCCTTCCTTTTGAGGCATCTGCAGCTGTCAAACTGTCTTATGTATTTTTCTGGTAAGAGATACTATTTTTATTTCTAAACCTGCTTATAAAAGAACTAGAATATAACATTCAGTAAATATATTAGGATTTTATTGCCCTATTTTTGCCTCTTGAGATTTGATTGCATTAGAAACATAAGATTTCACGATGTTCCCATGACACACAACAAATCTCATGTATTATTACAAGGAATCACCCACCAAGGATTATTGCACATGATACTTCAAAGAGGTACACCCAAATATTTGCAGAATTGAAGCATCAAGTTTAGAAAGTAAAGAAAAGGTGTGTTCCCCCCCCCAAAAAAAATTCCTATCATGCTGTAACACTGAACTAGTTCTTACAAACAACAGAGTGGTAAATCTTCTTTCTCTATATAAAACCTCATCTACACTAGCACACCATGAAAAGGGGCAGCCTACTACTTCTCCCTGTGCTCCTAGGCCTTCTATGTGCAAAGAGAAGCATTTAATCATGTAAATCTCTCCGGTTGCCAGCTGCAGTGGTGTACACAGTCCAGGCACTACTTCATCTATTTGTGATAAGAGGGCCATCGAGTCAGGCCTTACCACTATAACTCACATTAAGAAATGACAGAAAAATATAATCACATTCTCAACAGTTCTTATTTCTTTAAAACTTTATGGACTAAATTTATGTATTTGTTTGTTGGCATGATCATTGTTAGCATGCCTCTTAAAAAAATGCCTGCCACGTTAAACTGGTCAGCTATTTTCTCCTGCTTTTAAATCCTCCACACACCCCTGTCACTGTACAGGATCACTTATGGAAGAACTAGATCTCCTTCCCAATGTGGCATCATGAAACAAATGGGCCATACGTCCTAACAGCTGCTGCTACTCACTCTTTTCTCCCTCTGTTGCAGGGCCAAAGGAAAAGATGGAACTCTTTGATGTGCTGAGGTTTGCAAAGGCACCGAAAAGTCTGTAACTCTGTTTCTGTTATCACCACACAGTTCCTTGCGCTCTTTTGGAAGGAGCGCTCTTATGTTGCAGCTGTCCCTTTAACACCTGTGTGCATGGCTAGCCACATCATGCATTATCTGCCATCATTTCGCTACATTAGGTCAGCCGCCTGCCATTTGCTGTTTCCTTGGGAGCAGAGAACGCAAAATCTCACCAGATGAGGTTGAAAAAGTGACTGTTCTGCAGAAACCTTGTCCCCACAAACATGAAACTACATCTCCAGTAACTTAGGTCAAAATCAGATGCAGGGAAAACCACTGAAGTAGAAGCTGAGCCACCTGTCTGTCAGCCAGACTGCAAACTCATGGCTGTCAGGCTTAAACAGAGAATGACTCCCTCCCTTCTGACTGAATGCACAAGTCTCCCTTCTTGGCTCGTTTTAAACACAATCCCTAGTACAGCTATGACATCTTCCACACAAATCACATCCATATTCCTGTAATGAATCCGCTCATATGTTACCATGCACAGAGCCTCCTGGGGCCCCGTCTGTTCTCTAAGCCTCAGAAAAAACTATCACCTTACCTCTTTCCAGATTTGCTGTTATGCCTCTCTTTTCCTAACCTTTCCTGCTGTATTAATGGAAGCCCCCTTTTTATCGGGAGCTTTGCAAAGCTGGCTTTGGAAACAGCTTGGGCCCCCATTGGACACTTCCCATCAAATCCCCTTGCAAGCCAAGTGGTGTAATCAAGCGACAATGATTGACAAAGGGTCCTGCAGTAATGACTGGGGCAGATCCGAAAGTCAGCATATGCTGGATGGCTGTGCTGTTCACTTCATTGATTCAATTAACTCGCCCCACATTGGGGGAAGAAAAGGGGGGGGGGTATCATCACAATGCATGCCTCATGTGACAAGGACCTATTAGGAATTATTAATATTTCAGAGGTGCTCATTCCCAGCTTTCATCTCAAGAGAGAAAAGGAGCACAAATGCAATGTCTAATTGTCCAATTGTCTGGATTTTGCATCCTCACTACAGCTGCTTGGGATTAATTCTCAGTCTGGGAAAATGCCCATCCCTCTATTTCTGCTCCCCCTCCCAAGGGACCAGGCCTTAATGGCAGAATATATGCTTTGCCTGTATGTGACTCCCAGATTTTATTCTTGACAAGTTCTTAGGCTGCAGGGCTGGGAGATACTTGGCTCACAGTTTTGAGCTACATGTGAAAACCAGTGGGATGATAGAGCTAGGGGTTGATGGGTTCATGGAGACCTAAGAAAATCCCTCCTCAGTCCTCAAGCTCATACGGGGACCCTGAGCCAATCACTGTATTTCAAACAAACTGAACTTTGCATGGTCTTCCTTCCTTCCTTCCTTCCTTCCTTCCTTCCTTCCTTCCTTCCTTCCTTCCTTCCTTCCTTCCTTCCTTCCTTCCTTCCTTCCTTCCTTCCTTCCTTCCTTCCTTCCTTCCCATTGTGAGGAGAAAGGAGGGAATCTACTCCATTATTCTGTGCTGCTTTGAAGTAAGGTGAGGTTAAAAGGTTACTACATATATCATAGTTCTGGCCCTAGTGGTAGAAAGTTTCCAGTTGAACCCCTGGTCTCAGCTCAAAGGACACTTGTTTTGTTTTCACACCCCTGGCCAACGGGCAACACAGCATCATCTCACAACCAATATCTGACATTATCCTTGCCCAATGCCTAGCCATTTCCCAGTATAAACAATATTTGTTACCACTACTACTTCCACCACCATCACTTCTGATTATAGTAACTCCCACAGCTGCCCATGCAGAGGGAAAAAATCCAAAAAGGCCAGAAATTAAACTGATGACCTCTTACCCCACCCCCACTGCTGTTTTGGTGAATACCTAATTTGAGATTTGTCAAACCTAGGCAGATTTGCCAAAAGTACCATTACCCTTAATCAATTTTTTCCACATTCTGCATTTATAATGATATAATTTCATGATGAGCCTGCAATGCAGCATAAAACCTCAAAGAGAGAATCGGCACGATGCAGCCAGTGGTGCTCTGGCAAAAGTTATGCAAGGATGTTGCGTAACTCACTCTGCAGGGATGTCTGAAGGCACTTGATCTTGTGAGTACCATTTATAGAGGCACCAAATTGGGAAATCCACTACAGCTTCTAACAAGCAGTAAAAATAACAGCTAATCAACAGAGTTTATTAAACATTCAGTATTATATACTTTTAGTCACAAGACTTTATGAATAATAGGATCCAACTAACAAAATGATCCCTCTGACCCTCTATGTCAATGTAAATTGCAAACATTCAGAAAGTTAGAGTGTCCTCTCAACTTGAGTTTGTTGTTATAACAACTGCACAATAGATGTGAACATCTGGCATTTCCTTTCAGTGGGAAGGATCACGTGCTTCAAAATACGCTTTCTACCGAGACTAGAAACTTCCACCAAAAGAGTTTTTTGTTGCTTTTGATGTTAATAAATCTGAGGGGCAGTTTGGATACACTTTTGTTGCTAATGTTGTAATGGTGAAAATCACTTGGATCTCTGAATATGTGAGAAAAAGCATCCACACTGCTAATACAGAGACATTATCTGTGCTCACATCGAGGTTCTCAAATTAACCGTGGCATACAGAGATCTGATTGCAAGTGAGATATGACTTGCTCTAAATACTATATTTTTAAAAAATCCAGAGGGACAGTCATGTATGTCAGTTGCAGACAAAGCAACAAAATCCTGGGTCTTAAAAACCCACAGGGGCACAAATGATGTGTGTCTCAGTGTGTGGGTGCACAGGTGTATATGTGGAGACTATTACAAAGGAGGCCAAAAGGCCCAGCATTCTGAGCACAGATGTTCATTGTTTTACAGGGCAAAGATGAAAACAAGATGCACTCAGAAGAGTAAACAATCCAGTAAAAGTCGGTGATGACCATTTTCAACTAATTTTAAGAAGTCAAGTTCTCTTTCAGCACCTCTGATTATTCTTACAGTTTCTTTCCCAGACCCTGTGCTCCCTTCAGTTCACTTAATTGCACTTCCACTTTTTAAAAAAAGCCTTTTTTGCATTGTATGGCTTCCTTGACTTGAGTTATTAGCTATGCACTCATTCTTTCAGATTTAGATCTTTCTTAACCTGGGTGACACATTGTCCCACAGCTTCAGTTGGGTGGTTTTAAATAGCTTCTAGTTGCACCAGTTAGGAACAGCAACCCAAATGCATTCCTGCTTATACATCTTACACTACTGCTCACAACCAAGTTCAAGATCACAATCCCTCTGGTTGGGTCTGTTACTAGGTGTTCCAGCACATGGTCGTTTATGATGTCTAGGAATTTCTACAGCATAATTCGAGTACACATTGACCCAGGCAACATGAGGACAGTCAAAGTTCTCTAGTATCACCACATTATCTGCTTCAGTAATCTCCCTGACTTCCTTCTCCATCTCGGTATCAGCCTCAAGAATTTGACTGAATGAGCACACACACTTTTAAATCACCTTTAGGGCCCAACAATTTCACTCATATCATTCTGTTGGGGAGTTCTTTAGCTGACACTATTCCATCTTTGATATGCAATGCAACACTCTTTCCCAGCACATTCCTCCCTGTCCTGCTTGTAGAGCTTATGCTCAGGAATAATTAGGTCCAAAATCAGACACAGGGAAAACCATTGAAGTAGTATCACCCTGAATAGTTACACCATCATGCCTTTGGACTGAGTGCTCCCAAACCAAAGGCTTCCCAGCTCCTGTCAGCAATTAGTTTCAAAGCTGAATTGACAAGTATGATGAAGAGTGCATGTAAAAATGTAAAGAGAGAGAGACAATAACTTTGCACAGTGAGATTGTGCCGTGTTGGTCTGAAACGTTAGAGCAAAGTTTGAGTCCAAAGGCACCTTTTAGACCAAATAAAACTTTGTTGGTCTAAAAGGTGCCATTGGACTCAACTTTTTTGTATAGTGAGTTATCTACTTCTAGTTCCTACTCAGCCCAAGCTTCTTAATATTAAAATCTATACACGAATTCAAACTCGGTGTCCTCATGCTGGAGTCTCCTTATGGAATTTCTTGCTGACAGATGGTAACCTTAGTAGTAAGTTACTGACAGTCCAGGCAGAGTGAAATACTCTTTCGCAGGATTCTGAATGTTTCCATTTTAAAACATAGTTTGTGTCCTTTTATTCTGTGAATTTGGGAATTCTGTGAATTTAGGCAGATTGTAAGTGGGTGGACAGAAGAGATTGTGTAGGTGCTTGGCCATTTCCTGCATTCTGCAGGGGTTGGACTAGATGACCCTGGAGGTCCCTTCCAACTCTATGACTCTCATACATGGAGGCAACTCAATTGGGCCAATGGCAAAAGAACACTGCTGGAACACTGGCATTTCTTTATTCATTTATACCCGGCCTTTTCCCGCAATGGGGCCCAAAGGAACTAACACCATTCTCATCTCCTCTGTTTTACTGTAGGTTAGGGTAAGAGCATACGACTGGCCAAAGGTCATCAAGCAAGCAATAATGGTGCTCAAGGAGATACAAAGAGGGCATTAGCTTGGGGATTTGTGGTATGGACCTCGTATCTTCACTGGATGGTACACTGTTTGATGAGCTGTTGTTTCAAGTTGTAGAGGGAGGTATCTGCAAATAAGTCTTACCCTACCACCCCACAAAGTGTGGGAGAGGCATAGATCATTTAACACCAGAATTAACAGCAGAGGAGATTTTAGGTGGGACATATAGATGAGAACCACAGATACTCTATCTCTAGCCCTACTGGGCTTGTCCTGAAGAAAATTTCTTCTGGGTACCCATCTGGAGCATGGCTGGATTATCGTCCCCACCCCCTGGATTCCTTGTTGGCCCTCTGCTTATTTTTTGTAAACATGTATGCCAAACTGGATTTAGCCTTGAAAAACAGTGTAATAGTAACAGTGTTGGTCTTAGAACATGGAAACTGGGAAGTTCACTGATAACCAATCACACACTCTCAGACTAAAGGGATGTTGTGAGGAGGGGTGCTGTGAGGAGGATAAAAAGTGAGAGATGGTAGCTGATGTATGCCACACTAAGCATCTTGGGGAAAGGGAGTGATAAAATGAAATCAATATATCCATTACTGTTTTTAGAAGTGTTGCCAAGTTTAGACTTTTAGAGGGTTCATATATCAAGCAGCTGCATCTTCGTCTTTCACAGCAGTTCTGTGATGGCAAAACCATAATGGAGATGGCGGGGGGGGGGGAGTGGACTAATTATAAAAAAATGTGATGTCTATCCAAAGGTTCCTGATTTCATTGAATGTAGGCTGATTCACAGACATGAGCAGTGTAATATTTTCAGTCCTGGGTAATGTTCTTGGAAATCACAAGAGAACCATTTCAAACCCTTAAAAATGCAGTATACATTCTAGGAAGATACACTGATAATGGAAGAATCTAGACTATAAAATGCTTACTCAAAAAATTAAACTAAAAGTTATACCATCTGTTTATAACTTCTGTTGTCAAGGTCTTAATATGGTGGTTTGCAACTAAATGAGAAGCTTCAATGTTTTATTTAGATAAGTTTTTATAACAAGACACAAAGTACATAATGGGCTCTGTAGACAAAGTTCCCTTGAATGCAATGGCATGTATATATAGTGGTATCTTGTGAAATTTCAATATATTTAACTAAATTAAGGTGCATTTCTCTGAACACATGGGGAATGTACAAACTCTCTTTTATTAAGTCCTTTTCATGGAACCTAACAGGCGATTATAAAAACAGAAATGCTACCTAGGTCCAAACTCAAATCTATGTTCATTTATATAAACTCCTGGTCTGGTGGTATAAGTAAAAAGGAACAGGGAGTTATGGAAAGAAAGGAGGATCTTTACTTTTTGCACTCGGAATCTTATGTCCCCCAATTATCCCCTTTTCAAAGTTTCCTTTCCTTTCAATAGCAGAATGAATATGACCTCTGAACTGTTTCATTTACATGGCTTTGCAAATGCATAGTTACTTAATTAGAATATAGAAAGTTTTGATTAAAATCTGTGTTGCAATTAGACTCACAGAATTGTAGAGTTGGAAGGGGCCATACAGGCCATCTAGTCCAACCCCCTGCTCAATGCAGGATCAGCCTAAAGCATCCAGTATCTGTCCAGCTGCTGCTTGAAGACTGCCAGTGAGGGGGAGCTCACCACCTCCTTAGGCAGCTGATTCCACTGCTGACTGTAATTCCTGCCCCCACCCCCACTCCAATATCTAGCTAGTACAATTCTACACAAAGTTTAAACCCATTACTGCAGGTCCAGTCCTCTGCTACCAGCAGGAACCTTTCCCTGCCCTCCTCCAAGTGACCACCTTTCAAATACAAAGGCAGCAATCATGTCCCCTCTCAACCTCCTCTTCTTCAGTGCAACCTCCAGTGCTGAAGAGATCATGAATATTAGATTCTAGGTAGGCATTTGATCTGATGAAGGAAAGCATCTATTGAGTGTGCATAATAAAATCAGAGTCCAGTAGCACCTTTAAGACCAACAAAGATTTATTCAAGGTGTGAGCTTTCAAGTGCAAGCACTCTTTGTCAGACTAAGAACTGACCATCATAACAGTAGGAATATAAAAGCAAAAGGTAATCTTGTTACATTAGTAAACTGTGTCACAGCATCCACACACAGCCACATGATAACTCCCTGCCAAAACAGCCAATTAGACCCCTCGAACCCATTTGTAGTTCACAAAGACATATCAGAAATAAAACTGTCAAAACCAGTGATCAACCTGCTATTTACTGCCGGCCCCTCCATACCAGTGTGAAACTTTCTTACAAGCAGAAGGCAAGCTGGCAGCTATCTTGTCCTGAGTGTGCATGTCTCTTTCTGCAGGCAGTCTTATACCACAACACAGACAAATTTTATTTTGCTCTGTGAGAAAAGTCATACTGCTTGCAGAAAGAGACATACAAACTCAAGTGATGCTTTCCTTCATCAGATTCAATGTCTACAGACTCTAATGTCCATGATGTCTTCAGAGCACTGGACAACCACACTCTCCTACCGCACACCTGGCAGTTTGTCCTCACCATAAAGAAGTTAAAGATATACTGCCTTGGAACGATGACACTTTTGACTTATAATCACATTTTCCAAGTTAGGTCATTGCTCTAGGTGTGTAACTTTTTGACAGTCTGTAGCTCGGGATATCTGAGCAGTCTGTTTCTAGAGTGGAGAGAAGGGGCCTCTTGATGCCTCCTTATACTATCAGTTATTCCGCTCACTTAACATTCTTGTGTAGAGCTATTTGTTGTGTTATTTGCAAAGTTTTCTTCAACCTCTGATTGTATACAATGTATAAGCAAGCTATAGGTTGGTTCAGAATACACATAATGGAGGAAAATAGGGATGTGCCCTGCCCTGGTTCCTTCTGGACCGGACCCTCATATCACCCAGTCATGACCCCAATATCATATTGAAGTAAATCAAAGACACACACATACACACACCTGGCTACCAAGATTCCTGGAATCTGTCCCATCATGATATTTCACCTATTTTAATAGCTGTAGATTAAAGATACATTAATGTGTTGTTTGTCCCTCCCTTATCTTTACCACATGGGAGGTCTTGCCAGTTTTTGGCTCAGAGTGGGTTGTCCCACTCCTTTCTGATTCTGCACGGGGGGGGGAGGGGGGCATTTGGCCCGCTGCACTCCGTTTGCCTTGGATTTGTGCCGCTGCACAAGGCAGCTGGGGTGGTGAGGTTCTGCTGTGCTGTGGATCTTTTTTTTTTTTTAATGTAAGAACGTGTGATTGTGTCGTTAAGCAATCTTACGTTCTTACAAAATGTTTTAAAAGCCCCAGGCAGCTCTGCCATGCTGCCACCCAGGGCATTTTGTTTATTTTTCACAAGACATGGCATTTGGGCGAGGGTGGGAGAAGTCGAGCCAGGACGTCCCAATTTCCCCCCTTCCAGATGGAGCAGGCACAGCATACGTCCCGATGGTCCCATGGCAAAAAAGGGAGCGTGGATTTATCCATGTTCCCTTGACATTGGGCAAATGAAGGCCTGAGTTGGGGCAGGCCTGGGACGGCCCCAGCCTGGTGCCGATGTCATCTGGAAGCGGGAATTACCCCATGACCAGAGAAACAGTGAGCTGGGCCAAATTCCGGGTGCAGCAATGTTCCCTCTATTTTTGCTCAACATTTCAAGACTTTGGAAATGAATATAAAAGTGAGCTCATCTACTCAAGTCAGTGCCTTCCCCTCTACACACACATATTGAATTCGGTAAGAGCCTGTTTGTGATGCACTGCTGGAATTCAGTCTCAGACAGACCCCACAAGACAGATTTGTTTTTGTTTTGAGGCTGTCACCACATCTGAGCTGTCTGGGAGCACGGGGATATTTGGGACAGATCGAAGGAAAGCGTGAAATGATGTGAGCGAGAGACCAGGAGAGGCTGCTCATAATTGGAAGGAAGACAGATGTCCAGCTGCTGGGTGCAAGAGGTGTTGTGAGAGGAAGTTATTGCTAAGTGAAACCCTGGGAACAGGAAAAAGAGGCTTGCTGGGGCGGCTTTTAATAATGAGGGGGAGGAAACAGAGCCCTCCATGAACAATATTGGGATTATTGGAAGAGGATGCTATAATCAGCACAAAAGGATTTTAGACCAAGTGACATCATTACAACTGGGGGTTCTGGGGGGAAAGGAGGGATACAGCCATTAAACCAGGTGTTTGGATGGAAGCAGATCTTTCACTGAAAAAAGTGTACCATATATTCAATATTCAGAGAGTAAAACAGAAAATCAAATGGACTGACCTCTGGGGATTTCTGTGCAAGTTCATCTGGGGGGCAATGAACTAGAACACAGCTGTGATGAAAGGGATGGGTTATTTTATTTTTAAAAACTGTTCTCCATGCATAATTATCTTCATTCAGATGTCTGCCTTCTTCGATAAATTCCCCCAGAGGTTTTCCTGCGTGTTCCCTTCCAAAATGCAGCAGCTCTGGGGGCTTAAGCATCACTACTGTATGGTCAGGTGGGTGGACATGCACACAGCTATGCTTTCCAACTGTATTCTGAATGATTACGCTACTTCTGGGGTTGCTCAAGACCTGAAGAATGTTTCCGGGGGTTGTCAATGGTAGAAACATTGAGAAATGCTGTTCTAATGTCTAAGAAGTGGTGCCCAGGAGCGACTGTGTCCATAACTGAGAGGAACGGATGGAGAAAGTCTCATCAGATGAGGTCTGCTTCAGGAGGAAAGCTGAGTCAGCTCCCTTTTCTTAACTGTTCCTCCTCAGGTCATGAAGCTGTGGTTTGTAGCTTATCCATGCGGCGCCAACCTTAAAATACCTTTGACTCATATGTCTAAAAGGTAAAAGCCTTGGCAGATTACCGAGTAAGGAAATGGGATTAGCACCCTTTGGCTAAATTCCCTCTCTGGCCTGTTTCAAGCCACAGAGAATTACCCAGGGTACACTTAGTCCCAAGCAGATCTGAAACGTGTTGTTAGCTCTGAATCACCCTGCAGGAATCATGCTTTTTCCTTGACACTCCACAAATCATTCAGCTCTGAGGATATATGTAAATGCTAAGTAAATGCCATTTAGTGGAAATGTGAAAGTGGGCTTGCATAGCTAGGCCATTGCATCACATACTTTTAGGCTCATTCAGATATTAAAAACCCAGAGTATTCTCCTATCACTCTACACTTGTGATATGATGCATCATGAAAAGTCTTGCTGCAGGGTAACAGCATGTTCATTAACTGTTGTTGTAAAAGAAAATAAGAGGTATTCATTGTAGTACCAAAGAATCAGATCATATATTCTTACTGTAACAAACACGATGTGATTAAGCAAAGATGAAATGTTTAGTTGATTAACCAGTTAAAAACTGATTGAATAAAGGGGTGCCACCAATTAATTGTGCAGCAAAATTTTAAAAATGGAATTTAAAATAAATAAAAACTGCAGATGGCAGGTTAGACATTGTCACCTCTCTCATGCAAAAGGGAATTCCTCTTCCATGATCCCAGCTCCTGTGACATGCGGACATTTTTGAAAAATAGAGCATGTTTTCTCCTTCAAATTGATTATTTTTATTCATATGCAAACATATGCAGATTTGGTTCCTCAAAGACTTGCATCTCCAGTTTATTCTGAGGAATAAAAAATTGGAGGTCCATTGGGTGGTGGTGGGGGGCACTGAATTGGATCACAGCTGCGGTGATTTATTTTAAAACACTGTTCTCCCTGCATTGTTTTAATGTTTTAATGATATAGATTGGGAAGGGGTTGTTTTCAGTGGATTGATAATGTAATTTTATTTTGTACATTTTAAATTGTGGTCCTTGTAAGGATGGAAAAGTTATATGCATTTTGTAAATGGTAGTAATATTATTATTGTATTATTATTAGATTTATTACCCGCCAGTCCCAGCAAGCTAGCTCACAGCAGGTTACAATGTTAAAACCCCCACAATAAAACATAACCATCCCTAACTAAAACTATTCTTCCCCTCTGTTCGGCAACACCCCTCTCTGATGCCTCAGGGGAAAAGATGCAATGTGAGGAGAGCCTGATGTCCTGGCTGACTGAGGAGGGGCCCTCCATCTTATTGTCACCTGGCCTCAACCAAATGCCTGGTGGAAGAGCTCCGTCTCGCATGCCCTGCTTTACTGCACAAGCTCTGTCTGGGCCCTCAGTTCTTCCAGGAGCTCATTCCACAATGAGCTGAAAAGGCCCAGCCCTGGCTGAGGCCAGGCGTACTTCTTGGGGGCCGGGGACCACCAGGAGATTCATGCCTGCTAAGCGCAAGGCTCTGTGGGGGGCATAATAGGCAGTCCCTCAGATATGTGGGGCCCAGACCGCGGATGGCCTTGATGGTTAACACCAGAACCTTGAACCTGATCTGGGCAGAGTCTGCACTTACTTTGTTTATTCCATTGTCAATCCTGTTGAATTCAGATCACTTTGAACTGGGGTCTTCCTCTTCCCCTCCCTCCCCATTGAAACAGGAAAGTCTTCTGCACGTGGTTAGGGAGGCTCAGAAGAGGGGGGGGGTAAATGGAGACTCTTTCTTTGTTTTCTTGAAGGGGGGAGAGGATCCAAGAAGTCAGAGGAGGGAGGAAAAAATCCTTTCTTTTCTTGAAGGTGTGTGTGGGGGGGACGAAGAAGGCATAAAAAAAAAATCCAAGGCCAGCAGAAGTTGAGAGAAATTAGGGGCTTCTCCTTTAAGGCTTCTCCTTGTCACATGACCACCTGTAGCCAATCACGGGTCCTCTACCATGGAGGAGAGATGATTCAAAACAATGCGATTTTATAATATATTCAGGATTAAAAGCACTCGAAGATATTGCACAATAAAGGTAGGGTCACTCCGGATCAATCCTTCTTGCTGCAGAAGGAAAATTTAAATCGCCCCAAATCCAAACGGAAATTGCATTCTGTGTAGAGGGCAGGGACTGAATCGACCTGGGGTTGGAATAAAAGCTCCATGCAGTTTACACCCTGGAATGCTATCGGTAGCTAAATAATTTTAGCTAGCTAAGGTAAAGTCCTGGGGGGAGGGGGGGAGCCACTCTACAATTTTGGGAAAGATGAGAGGTTGTCTTTGGGAAAAGGGTTTTACCTCTGTCCTCCCAAAACCCAGGTTTTACAAAGATAGTTTGTGCTGCCTGTCTAGGAACCTGGTCAAAGGAATTAGTTAAAATACAGCATTAAAACCCAGCCCAGCCCAGCCCAAAGACATGGACGATAAAGACAGATAATTGATTGCTTAAAATAATAGTTTTCAGACTGAAGTAGCATTAAAATAATCAACCCCTTAAATTAAAAAAGCCTGGGCAAGCAGGCCAGGTGTTTAAAGGAAAACACAGCAAGCCTCAACGGGCAGGGCATTCTGTAAATGAGATGCCAGCATTGAAAAAGTCCTGCCTCCAGTTGCCACTTGCCTTGCCTCTGAGCACAGAGAGTGGGGCTTGAAAAGCAGATCTTGACTGGTGGGCTAGTCAAGATGGGAGGCGGCGGCCCAATGTATTTCACAGCAAACCCAGAAAAAATCTATTTTAATTCAGAGAACCCTATCTGAGCCCATATCCTGGGAACCTATCCCTAAATCTGGGAGAGCCCAATTTTCTAAGGAAAGATCTCATGCTCTGCGTGAAATGCATTCAAAGATGGTTGATTATTAGCCACATCTTGGTTCCAATTCAGCCTTCTCACTTAATAGTCCCTTACCTTAAATTTAAGACTGCCAAAGAGAATCCAATTAATTCTGTGCTGACTTCCACCCTGCATCTTTTGTCCGTACCAGTAGCCCAGATCTTCCCCTAGAATGCCTTCTCAGCAGATATGCACAATATCCTACCAAAGATACAATTAGTGACAGATTCTGTAATTGCAATGACTGGGGGAAAAAACTGTTGTCAGACCCAGATAACATCTTCGGGCTACAGACCTGTCAGTACATACATAACCTTTGCTTGTTCTGGAAGAGAAATTTGTTGTGTGGATTGCCCTAAAGCTGCAATAAAATGAACCCGCTCTCTGACAAAACAATGTCCGGACACAATCAGGCCCCGGGTAATGTGATCTCGCTACAAAACTCAGGGCCTTGAAAATGCGGTGAAGTTCTTTTCGCAAAGGAATGAAATACAGATTATCTTCAACATTCATCAAAACAAAGGTAAAATAATAAAGAAGGGACAGTATACATCTGAAGTCTGAACACTAGTGAATGAGTGAAGAGAACATTTCTTTTACCTACTAGGACTTCCATTAATTCCTCATCTAGTGCAATGACTTGCAATATACTTCAACTTTTTGTTAATATAAAGAAACGACTGTGTTTTTGCTTTTACTCTCTGCTTTAAAGTGCTCAAGGGCTATATTAACAACTGCTGCTGTTCATATTGGCAAAAGGAGGATGTCACGTCATTTTTCTCTCCTGATGCAGCAGCTTGAAAACCTGTTTTGCACAAAGCACCATCTAAACTCAGGGTCCCCAACATGTTTTAGCTTATGGATACCTTTGGAATTTTCACACAGAATGGCAGGTGCAATTTTTAAAAAGAAACAAACCAATACCTGCTACCTAAGTTGCCAACCTCCAGGTGGTGCCTGGAAATCTCCCAGAGTTAAAACTGATCTCCAGATGACAGAGAGCCATTCCCCTGGGGGTAAAAGGATGCTTTGGATCATGGACTCTACGGCATTATACCCTGCTGAGGTCCCTCCCCAGGCTCAGCTTACTGCAGGCTCTACTCCCAAATCTGCAGGACTTTCCCCAAGCTGGAGTGGGCTATCCTCTGTTTAACAGAATAACATAAAACATGATGCATATTGAGCTACCTAAGAAACATTCGTATGGTAGTATCGTCAGATCTTTAAAGGCCACTCAGAAGTTGTTGGACAACCCGGCTCTATCTACTTCCTAAAAACACTTGGCAGATGCTGTGGCTCCCATGGGAGGCACAATGGGGACCCCTGATATAAGCTAATCCATTTTAGTTTGCACATCCTGTTCTTCATTTTAAGTATATTTTGGCCTTGCCACCATTAATTTCTTTGTCTGCTTGTGTATGAGAATCTTCTATAGCCTTTAGATAGATGCAGAACATAATCCGGGGGGGGGGGGGGAGGTACAGGGCTTGTCAGCAATGTTCTTGTTGATATATGACCCTCGACATGCCTGTATGTCAAGCTTAGAGTTCTGGATTAGCATCTACAAGGCATAGGCTTGAATCCCCATTCTGCCATGGAAACTTGTCAGGTGTGCTTGGGCCAAGTTACTCTCTCTCATCCTAACATACCTGGAAGGTTTGTTGTAACGACAGACTAGAGGAGAATGATGTTATAAATCATTTTAGGTCCCCTGTCAGGACAAAATAAACAAGATGCCTCCACACATATTTTAGAAATAATGCCATACAAAAAGAAGGGGAGAAAGCAATGATGCAGTGATTACAGTAGCAGGTACTTCTCCCTGAAAGGCATATTTACCCCAGTATTTTTAAAGTTCAAAAGTATGTTTCAGGGGATTTCATGTACACTGAAGAAGCAATTCTTTTCTTTACAGATTTCTCCCTTTCTACTTAGGGCTGTTATAATGTGAACCTGATTGAACTTCAGCTGAGAATTCTGCCACCAGAGGCTGAGGTAGTAATGAATGAGGTCAATAAGGTGAAACACACAGCTTTTGTCTCAGTGACTAGTGGAAACATCTAACTCTAACTGGAATGCCCCCCCCCCCAGACCATCTCTGCTCACAAAGAGAATATGTGAGGCATGTGTGTTGGAAGTGAGAGAGGGTGTACCATTATTGGTGCAGAGGCCAGAAAGAAAGAGATAAAAATGGAGCAGCAGCATTTTTTTCAGTCACCAGGAATGCTCTGTTTTGGAGAGAGACAGAGATGCACTAAAGAAAGCCAAGTTTTCTTCACTGTGATATGTGCTGTTAATTACACAAAAGTATTGCCCATCATCAGACTAATATTGCTGTCATCTCAAACAGAAGTCAGTTTTATGTCACTGTCTTGAACACATAGTTTAAAAATAGATTTGGAAGAAATGTGCAAGAGATAATTTTAAAAATTCTCCTCACCTAAAAGACTCTTCCAGCCCTGGGGAAGTTGATTCTTTAGGTTGTACAACCCATCTGGCATAACAGCCACACTAGTCAGTGGGCTGCAGTGAGCCAAGAGAAGGGGTCAAATTGCTCCCTCCTGTTTCTTCCGTCCGTGCATTTGGAATGATGATATTTCACTCCCTTGGTCATTCCCACTGCAGCTCAGTGGCCTGCCTGGTTATTTCTCCTGGCAGGACCCATGGTTGTGGGAATCGACTTCAATGAGGAAAAAAACATGAAACACTCATGACTGTCAGCATCTTCATATGGAAGAGGGGGGTGAGCAGTACTCAATTAACAATTGCAGTACTCTGGGACTAGTTGTGATTCAAACATGAACATGTGAAAAGTTGCATGGTCGAAGAAAAGGTCTTTTGGCATTGGTTCTGCAGTCACAGCTGCTTTGCCTGCTAGTTCCATATAAAAGAAGATTCAAACAGCACCTCATATCTCTCCTGAGGAAAACAGAAATCATGGTGGGGGGAGGAGGAACACAGCACAAAAATGAATGAGTACCACACAGAGTGACTGTTCCACAGTATCACTCCTAAAGTTCTGAAAAAAAGTCATCTATATATGTATATATATCCAACATGTTTTTAAAAAGAATCCGGTTTCTCCTTTAAGGGGGCCAGGGCTGCATGCACACTAACTCTCCCACATTTGATCCCCACAAAAACCCTGCAGAGAAAATTAAATGGAAAAAGTGACTGGGCCAAGGTCAACTAGTAAACCTCACCTGTAGGGATTTACACTGTAGCCCTAGGCTGATACTCTAAACACTCTGAACAGGACAAAGCCTGTACTTCTCAACAGTAACCAAGCCTTGACCATTTCGTATGTTCAGCTAATGTAGAGGAACAGAATTCAGCCAGACTGGGGCATAAAGCTATGACCCTCGCACCAACGCGCCTACTGGTCTGTGAATATGTTAACATTTATTTGGAATTTTAAAATGTTATTTGGCTATGTGTGCGTTTGGAATGGAAATAATGGAAAAATACCATTATCAAACTTAAAAACAAACCCCAAGTAGTGTAAATATATATCTGTGTAAATAAAACATCACCAGGGGGAACATGGTGCAAATCTGAAGGCTACCACGCTCTGAGCCTTACTGTTTAGGTAACTGTGCACGTGTTAATACATGAACGTGCCAGCTGAGAGGCTCATAGCTTCCAAGCACTTGTATTCGGACAACTCCAGTTATCTGAATGAGAGCCAAGTGGAAAGAAATATGAGCATCCCATTGGTTATCAGCTTCCAAGGGGAAACACCTTCCCCAAACATAAAAAAGGTATTCCACTCATTCAGATCATGTTTATTTTGGGAACTGTGTTCATGCAGGAATTTGGACATGTTTCATCTCAGAGACCAGCATCAGCATATTTATAAACATATATATATGTTTATGAAAGCAGCATTTAACATACAGCTTACCACTTGGAGGCAGGACTGTCCATGGCTCCTGGACTGGCTGTCTGCATGGTTAAAGGACGCTGATAGGAAAGCCCCCAAACACTATATGGTTTGCCAGTCACTCTGGTTGTATTCTGGCAGTCTTTGTTCAAATGCTTATACCGCTGAACAGCAGCAACTGCCAGTGTGGATTAAACTCAGGCCCATTTTGCTAGCCGTGTGTCTCCATAGGATTGTTCCTGAACATCCATAGGTATGTGATGACATGAGGAAATGTAAAGCAAAGGAAAATTCATTCAGCAGCAATTTCCACAATCATGTTGACTTTTCTGGAACTCCCACTTCCATGGAAATTGCTTAATGAGTTCACTGGCACACTACCAGATCATGTGCTATGCTTCCACACACATGAGAAGCAGTTGAGAGCAGATAAATGGAGAAGACGGCCATGAGATAAAGGCACAAAACAGCACTCAGACTGCACCATGTTTAAATTTTATAAGATAACTGTCCAGCATTTGAATTACAGGCTCTGCTAATAGGCTTAGCACCTCTCCCCAACAAAAAGTGACCAAACAAAAAGAATTTCAAAGAGACAGTGTCTTCCAACCCAGCAATTTTTCACAAGCCTGGAAGATCTGCAGTGACTTTCCATTCGCTTGAACCAGTAGTTTTTACACAGTCAGAAATTCTGTTTAACGATTCTAAGAAGCTATATTTTGGAAGGGGGTAGGGGGTTGTCTGGGAGTAAAAAACAGGTTTTTTTTAAAAGAATGAGCTCTAGATTCAAAGCAGCTAAACATTTAGCAATAGTGGTTCAAATGTTTTGCCCTGAGGACCATGATATAACCTAATGCCTAACATTATGGGAAATTCCTGGAGATTTAAGAAGTGAAGCTGGGGAAAGGAGGCGATGACCTCAGTGGCCTATAAATCCATACAGCCTACCCTCAAAAGCAGCCATTTCCCCCTGTTGTGTGGACTCTGTATATTATTATCTGCCATCCTCAACCTTGTCTGCAACAGTCGAAACAAGGGAAGATAAAGCAAACATACAAAACCAATTAAGCTCCAGAAGCTCTGGCTGCTTTTCCTTCCCTTGTATTGCCAAACATTAACAAGATTTGCTTCATTCAGTGGGCCAGCCTTCCTGTAAGACCTTTCTACAACGTGACATTTACTCTGCCCTACGGACATAGCAAAGAATCGCTTGTTGCACATGTATAATGCAAATCAACATTTTATGCAGCCCAAACTGGGAGCATAAAATGAACTCCTACTTCAACTTGGAACAGGCTGTTTATTGTCTTTATCTGGTGATACTAAGACTGCTTTTGGTTCTGGTGCATTAGCAACTCAAGGCATGACCTGGCTGGTAATGAAGAAAGTGGAGAGGGGGAAAAAATAGGGTCAAGAGATTCAATTCCCATACCTATTAAGTCCAGACAGTCCCAGCTGTCTGTTAAATTGCTAGTGTTTTTTAGAAATTAACATCATCTATTTTAATACCAGGCTATAAGGGGAGAGTATTGATTTGAAATATTTTATGTTGAGGTTTTAATATAGGATGGTTTTAATGAGCATGTTTCTCCTGTCTTTGCAAATTTATTTTGCTGCTAAGTGGTGTATGAAACAAAGAAATGAGCATAAATCCCCTCTGTGCCAGGATGAAAGGCCATATCCATGCACTGCAAAGTTATTACACTTGACCAACTTGGAAAAGGTGCATTTTATTAGCATGTTTCAAATTTAACATTCCTTTAAATTCCAGCTTTATCAGAAGTTAGAACCCTGTTAAAAACAGTATGAACTGTTTAAAAGTTGGACCTGGTCAAAACATATCAGAAAGAACTATATGGGGCATTCAGCAGAAAGAACTATATGGGGGATCCAGCATTCTGAAAACTGATGCAACTCTAGAGAAATCAATAACGTTAAAATGTGCTCATGATTGGGCTGGCAGGGTGTCATCCAGTTTTCATTAAAAGGAGTGGCAAAACTCCTGTTGAACTCCTAAGCCTGGATTGCATTTTCATGTAAAATTGCCAATATCCTGGCAAAGTACACTGTACGTTTAACACTTGCATAACAGACCCAGAAAGCAACATTTTTGATCACTGTACCGCTGTCTGTTCTGGGACTGCTGGGAGAATGCCTGTTGCCAGCCTAGTGTGTCTTGATAGAGATTTCGCAATCCTAGTTTGTGCCTCTATCTGAATTTGATGCAGGTTTGTGTTGTAACAGATGAATAATGATCTGGACCGGCACGCTGAACAGTACCCGACTCCCACTGTGACAATTACCCTATGCAAACAGAAGAGCCAGCCTGACATAGTGCTAATCTGGAGGGCTGGGTTTGGTCCCCCACTCCTCCACATGCAGCCAAATGAGTGATCTTGAGCTAGTCACAGTCCTGTTAGAGCTGTTCTCACAGAACAGTCCTGTCAAAGCTCTCTCAGCCCCATGTACTTCACAGCATGTCTGTTGTGAGGAAAGGAAGGGGATTGTCAGTGAAAAGCGGGGTCTAAAAATCAGCTCTTTTTCTTCTATAGGGCTGGACACTGGTTGACACTTGTAATGCAGCATATTTTAGGCATGCATTTCCCCACTACCGGCCAATCAGAAGAAAAATAAAACAAGTGTAGGCAAAACCTGAGCAAGGGCTTCTTTGTCACTTTAGAATCTCATTTAAATCCTGTTAAAATCTATGAGATTAAGCTGTGGACACCAGTTCCACTTTCAAGAACGCTGCTTACTCTCAATGGAAAAAACCCTAAAGTGACTGTGAAAGCCAGCCCTAGCCACATAAGCACGCAACCCACAGCCAGCTTATGGCACCTGGGGCAACACTGATGAACATGAATCCAGGCTGCACCCCCAAGGGATTATGTTTAGAGTACTTTTACTCAGGAGCAGCAGCCATCTGGCCCCAAATTACACTGCCATTCATCTGCGGTTATAACACGCATCCCATCTACAACATATACGGACGGTCACATAGAAGCCTAGCTGTGATTCTTCTATTTGATTCTGCTCCAACTTGGACTCCAGTCTGGGAACATATCACACAGCAGAGGAGTCCAAAACAGCATCTGGTCCTGATATCAGTAGCATCATCCTGGTGTCCCTGATCAATGTTGACAGAGTCCTGGGTGCAGTGAGGACTACCACATGTAGACTCTACTGCTGTCTATCTTGGCAGGTAAAATCATGCCAGAATGAGTTTAAGGGGGCATTAATGAGGTCTATTCATTCCTTTTTTGATCTAACCAGTTTTTTGTAAACCTCTGAAAAGTTGGGAATGGGCTTGTTAGATTCTGCCCCCCCCCATAGGAAAAAAGGGGCAAGTTGCGAAGAATGCTTTCCTCCAACTTTATCTTGCATGAAACGGGTTCCCTTTTTGGACACAGCCGACCTTACCATGCTGATTCCTGCTATCACAGCCTCAGTACTGGGCTACTGCAAGATATTCTACATAGGGCTACCTCGCAAACGGTCTGAAAAGTGGAACTGGCACAAAATGCGGCAGCCCTCTTTCCTGTTGCTGTTGGCCAGAAGACACATTTTAAGCCTACATTGATGCCAGCTTCAGCTTGGGAAATACCTAGAGATATGGGGGAGGAGCCTGAGGCAGGCAGGGTTTAGGAGGGGGAGGGACCTCAATGGCGTGTAGTGTCATAGAGTCCACCTTCCACAGTGGCCATGTTCTCCTTGTGAACTGGCTGTTGTCTGGAGATCAGCTGTAATCCCAGGAGAAATCCCGTCACCACCCGAAGGCTGGCAACCATATATACTGATAATATTAGCCTGGCTATCATGCTGTTTCTGGGTTCAGTTCAATGTGCAGGTCCCTTCGCGTAGGTTGTTTAGATTAGCTTCTTCTCATTCCTTTCCGTGTGGACTAGCCTGCTGGGCTGTGTGACACAAGCTGCAGTGTCAGTACTGTTTCATAAGTTGCATATGGCTGGCTTTCTTGAGAGGGCTGTTGTACAGGTTTCCATCTGAAAGGCAGTGCTATTTATTTCTTATTTGGATTTTTGCCTTTTTATTTACTTTAATTTTTTTAAGTAAGTGTTTTTCTTGGAAGGAAGGGCAGCCTCTGAAAAGGAGAACTGACAAGGTCAACACGGCAAAGCACAGTGAAGCGCTAGCCTGCAGACGGTGGATTCTCTCCCTGAATCTACCCACTTTCTTTGCTTGTGGTGCTGGATTTTTATTGCAAAGAGTTTTTAACCAAGGGGAACACTCCAAAGTGCAGTCCTCCACCTACAGCCTGAAGTGGTGAAATCTATCCCACCCCCAAACTTTGGGTCTGATTATGGTTGCCAACCTCCAGGTAGGGCCTGGAGATCTCACAAGACTCCAACTGAATTCCAGTTCTCAAAATCCCACCGTCCCCTGGGTCCACCCACACATCTCCAGGAACTTCCTAATCAGGGCTTGGCTACTTGATCTCTGCCCTAACTGCCCCCTCATTCTCTGCCATGTGGAAAGTTGGAACCAGGTCTACTGGCGCTCCAGTCCCACTCCTGCATTATTTTGACAAGCACAAGATGATGACATGTTCCATCTTAACTGACTTTATATACATCATTAAACCACAAACACACCCATCATCCTTTTGTCTCCCATCTTCTAGTATTTGGGAAGTCTGGTGACTGTTCTTTAGAAGGCAAAATTTGTAATCTGTTGGGATACCAATGCACATTGAAAAACACTGGTTAAAAGGTTTTAATCTTCTCCCCCATCATCTTGCCGTTCAGTGTGGTATACAGCACTAACAAGGGATCCATCTGCTATAGCGATCTCTTGCTATTTGTTAGAGTTATCTGTTATTAAGTTGTGATGAATCGCAGCGGTCATCTTCAGCTTTGTGGCCTTCAACTGTAAGCTGGCACGTTTATTTAGACATCAGTCTTGTTAAGCAAAGTGAAAGCTTATTCTTAATAACCATATGTGCCACAGCTCAGCCTGTGCACTAGATATCCAAATACTATGGTGATAATATTTGAGGCCAAAGAAGCCTATTGCACAGCTTCTTCAATACATGTTGTTTTATGAGACAACTGTGGAAAATTCATTAGCAAAACATACAAGAATTTCAGCTTTCTGTTCAGAAAAGCCAATGTCTACCCTTCATCACTATCAAGTAAATTCTGCAAAGTGACTATAGCATAGGCTTGCTAATTTTGGATCGGGAATTCTTGGCGATTTGGGGGGGGGGGGAGCCTAGGCAGGGTTGGGGGAAGGGAGAGACCTCAGCAAGGTATAATGCCAAAGCAGCCACCTACTCCCAGGGAACTGATCTTTGTAATCTGGGAATCACCATTCTGGAAAATCTCCAGGCCCCACCTGGGAATTGGCACCTAACTACAGCATGCATTTTCAAAATAAGTCTACTACTTAAACTGAATCTTGTACTGACAAATATAAAATAACTGGGAGACCCACAAGGCATAGCCAAGGACCCACCCCACTCTAATTGCAGGCTGGTTCTGCTTATATTATGGGCACTACAGAAGTACTGCAGCTCCTCCCTTTAGGTCAGCAGTGTGTGTTGGGCCCCGATTTAACAGAATGCCTTCTGGAATTAAGCAGTGCCATTGTAAGCCAGAAGTCATTTACTCCAGGGTAATTTTATTGAAATAAATGGAACTGCACTGGAGTAAGTGGACCACAGCCCAAAACTCATTAGCGGATCAGGTAACAATTGCTTCTAATGCCATTAGGTCTTCATAAAGCTAATGTCTAGACAACTGCAAGAGAGCTCACTCCAGCACTCTCTAGCCTGCTCTCAGCAGGATTACTCCAGTGGTGTAAGACCAGCAAAACCATCTAGAAGCCTCTGGCCGACAAATGACCTTATTGCAGAGCCTTTTACACTGAAAGATTTGTGACAGTTGCCTGTAGTGATCAGAAATAGGTATAGGATTGGTTTATGCTCTGCAAATCTTTGCACTGGATGTGTGATTTAGGAGGCTGGCGGACTGGGGGAAGCTGTGTTATTTATGGCTGTTAGCTGCCCTGAGTCAAATTGCCAGAGAAATTCAGAAATCTAATGGGATAAAAGACAAGATGTTGTAAGACTGCTCATAAATTTGGGGAAATCTGGTCTTTGTTTCAGTATCAAGGGCTGCAATCCTATACATGTTTACTTGGGAGTAAAACTCACTGGACTTTTACCTTTGAGTAAACATACATGGGATTGGGTTGTAAATGAGATTTCATCCATCTGGACCTGCCTAATCTGGATCAGCACCGAGACGCTGGAATCCTCACTGTTGTTGAGCCTGTGGGTATTTGAGGGATTCTGAGAGTGGACAGTGGGGCTACCACAAAGTGGCTGCCACAGGATACTTGGGGTCAATCACAAAATGTAAGCAGGTTCCAAGCCAAGTGTCCCCCTATGATGAATGCAGGCACAAAGGTGATGCCTGCAGGGCTCTTCTGAAGCACTCTCTGCTTTGAGGAGGAGCTGCTTTGTCAATTAGACAAATGGGTACCAGGAAACTGATTGGTGGGTCCCACAGTACTCAACGGTGCCACCTACGGGATCACTGTCTAAGGCCTTGAATGCAAGTGTGATATTCCAAGTAGTATGGCTACTTTTAACAAGGACTCCATTTAAGGATCAGATTGTGTTTACATCCTTCAAGTTTATAATCCTGTTGTCTGGCCCTAACTAAAGATAGTTCCATGGCAGTAATCATCCCTCTTTGTATTTCTTTTTGTTTTCCAAAGCTCCCCCTAAACCTTTGACTTCTGCATGACTCTTTTCCTTTTGAAAAACAAACTGTAATTGCTTTTATTTATTCATATATGATGATATATGATGGATCTCTTCTCAGCCCTTTGGGCTCCTGCCTGAACAATTCAAGACCGCCTGATTCGCCATAAAATTAATCCATTAAAATAAAAATGAGGGCATCAGAAACATCTGCTGGAGGAGGGCAAGCTGGAGCATGCCATATGGCAGACAACATTTGTCTCTGAAGAGTGGTATGGAGGAAAGGTAACTCGGGGTGCTAAACCTCCCACTAGCCTATCTTTGCTGAAACAGGCATTTGTCCCCAGGAGAGCAGCTAGGATATCTGTCTACTTCTGAGGCCGTGCTGTTTAGTAACTCTAATGCCACATCTCAATCGAGAGTTATGAATTTAAGCCTCAGCTCACCCTACCTGCCTTAAAGTTTGGTCTGAATGACTATAGATAACTTTGACATTGATACCTTCCCTTCCCTTGTCTCACTGGGTGGCTTGTGGTTGCTCCACATTAGCTCACAAAAGAAAGAGCTACCTCACAGGTTGTTGGAAAGATGGCTAAGAAATAGTTTTGGAAACCAATTTGCATTAGGGAAATCATGTTGCAATTGCACATCAACAAAACCATTCGCTTTCCTTTAAGGGAAAACTAGTGTGCACTTGGTGGGGGACTTTCTAGCTGACTGGCTATCCTCCACCATAAATCTGAGGGCATGTTTGGGGATGGGAACAGTCTTGACAAGACAGACAGAAAACTGAGGTCTCGAATTGATTCTGGGGTGGGGGTAGGGTCAGAATACACTCCAGAACATTGTGTGGGATCTCTGTTACCTAGGGGGTATGGGTAGGTCTCTTGCATCACTTACGGATCACCTTGCAAGATCCCTGCTTTGTTTCCTGCCTCCGTGATGTTTCCAAGCCATTTATTTGAATTAATAAACTCTGGCCATAGGAACCCAACAAAGCTCTCTGACACTAATGCATAAGTGCAGCCAATTCAATGTAGAGTTAGTGCCAGTGCTCTGGAATTCAAGAACACATCTGTGAAGCAGCAGCAATGTAGCCCAGTGCATTTCCTGGGAGATCTGACAAATGCTTCATAGTTTTGTAGTAGATACAGTGGAAATCACACTGCCTGTCCACAGGTTTCAAGGTGAACGGGATTGAAACCTTTCAGACCTGTATGGCATAAAATCCAGACATGCAACTTCTGTACAGAAGTTCCTTAGAAGTTACTTCTTAGCAAATTTCTTAATAAATTGGCTTAAGCAGGACACTGCTGGATGTGGGGCTGTCAGCAACACTGTACAAAGCCGCATCTGAAGTTTACCAGAACAAGAATCCTTTTGCGGAGCACCACACCTCTGGAGCACTGAAGGCTGGCAGGCCCCCAGAGCATTATGAGTAGAGCCCAAAGGAAAGATGCCTAGGGGGATTATAAGTGTGCACATCTGTGCTCTGAATAAAAAGGGTCAGTTGAGGGCGGCTGAAAGAGACAATCCAGGGAGTGAGGGGACAGGGGGCTATGCCAGTCTCTCTCTCTCTCTCTCTCTCTCTCTCTCACACACACACACACACACACACACACACACACACACACACACGTCACACGACTTCGACACAGTGAGCCCTTCTCTTGAAGTGTAGGCGAACAGGACAGCCGAAAGGCAGTAACAGGTGATGCTGGGGGCCAGTGCAGAATCCCACCTCGGGGGCCCCGGACCGTGCCTGTCCCCGCCCAGCCCCCAGGAGCTGTTCCCTCCGCCAGACGGCCAAGGAGTGGCAAGGGCTCCAGAGACTCGTTTGGAGTCGACAAAAGTCGCTCCCTCGTTTGGAGTCGACAAAAGTCGCTCCCTCGTTTGGAGTCGACAAAAGGCAAGAGGTCCGAAGAAAAGCTAAGGAGGCGCCGCCAGCAGAAGTCTTTTTTCCCTCGTCCCGTCCCCCCCCCCCCAAAAAAAATCTCATGCTCGCGGGGGCTCGGCGTCTCCACAGCGGCCAAAGCCCGGGCAATAGGCAGGGGGCACGACCGGGGCAGGCGACGGGGCGAGCCGCCCGCGCTCCTGTTGCCGAGCTTCCCGGCCCCGGCGCGTCTCTTACCAGCTCCTGCTTGAGGCGGCGCAGGTACTGGTCCATGCTCTTCTTCTCCATCCTCGCCGCCCAGTCCGCGGCCAAGACGTTGGCCTCGGCCCCCGCAGGGCGCGCCAGCTCTCTCCCGGCCCTTCCGGCTACTCCCTGCCCAGGCCCATCGCTCTCCGTCCCGGCCCGCGGAAAGTTCGCCAGCGCCTGCAGGCGCCGCCACCAGCTGCCTTCCCTTCCCTTCCCGCGGCCGGCTGCTCGGGGCCCGGGACGTGCGCTGCGCTGCGCTGAGGACGGCCGCCGCGCGCCTGCCTCTTGCCCTGCGAACGGCCGGGAGACAGAATCCCGCTCCTGGGCGGGCGGGCGGCCAGTCAGAGCCGGGCGGCGGGGCGGCTGCCTTCGCACGTGGGGGCAGGCAGGGGCGGGGCCTGCGCGACCGACCCTTTGGGGCGGGGCTTCGGTCGCCCCTGCGTCTCGTGCCGGCGGGCTCCGCGGCCAATGGGAGCGGGGCGCGCTTGTTTGGGGCACCTCGCGCCTTGACTTGGCCGTGGGGCGCGCGTGCCGCCTTGCTGTGAATCCCCGCGAAGATCACTTTGCGCGCGGTCCCGATCGAAGCCGATCGATCCTCCTCACGCTGCGCTTGAGAGTGAAGCGGGTCGTGAATGATTCTTCCCGTCGCTTTCAGCGGGATGTCGTCCTGAGCAATCTGAGCTTGGGTCGCTGATCGTAGTGTGTGCGCTCGGCGCAACCCAACCAACCCCGAGATTTTGCTTCGTGCAGCAGGGCAAGAGAAAGCGTGAAGGGAGAACTGGCAGCCTGGGTGCAGCTTATCCCACTCGGAGCATTCGTGTGGTCGAGGACTCTTCTTATACAAGGGATAGCACTGTAGGTTTAACCTCTACAAAATTTAGTCGGGGTTATTCTCTTCTGGGATGCATTATACAAAGTTGGGTTGATTTACACGTTTTTTTTTTATTCAATTCTTTGTGTTTTCTGCAATCTAGTTTCATTGCACTGATGATTGCATGGTTACAAGTTCCGTAATCCACCTTCAGTCTCAGTGAGAAAGGGGGGACTATAACTGAAGTACGTAAATAAATTAATTTAATGGGTCCAAGTTATTCCTCCCCCGCCCCTAATAAAGTGCTCCTAGGAAAGTGTTTTCTGTTGAAATGACTGGCACAGGTTCAGGAGTATATAGATTGGATCCTCCGCAAGCTAGAGACACCAAACTCACAGGAGATCTCTGGATGACTCTGTTTTACCTTCCTGCCACATTTTGCGAGGAAAGTCTGGAAAGTGCTTGGGGGGGGGGAAATGTTTGCAGTGCTACCCATTTGCACTACGGCCTCACTGAAGTCAGTGCCCATGGGCACAGCATCTTGTGAGAGGGAGCCCATTGGGCACCAGCAGGTGATCCCATCCACCTTGCACTTCCCTACTAATTTGCCTCTATAATGGGGCTGACCCTTGTCAGCAGCCATCCATGCCTGTTCGCCCTATTCTGCCTCAGTGTCTTTCACAAGGCTGCTTATCTTCTTCACCAGGAGTCCTGCCTTCTCCCACCTTGCCACACATACAAAAGAAAAAGCTGCCTCTCAGTTGTGTGTTCCTTGATTTCCTAGATGAGCAGCTGGTCACCACCTGTGGTTGCTTTCTGACACAGCACAGTATGCTTGTATGGATGGGATTCCATTTCTTATGTAGTCGGCACTAGTTAACTTGCAGACAAAGCCAAGTTGCACCTGGCCCTTGTTTGAGGTGATAGGGAAGTTCTGTCTGCGCTGTTCTTTGGATTATGGCGGCTGATCACACAACAGGCCAGATTATTATCTGACCAAGACATTTTCCTTGGCTGCTTAGCTACACACAAGATGGCTCTGGGAATTGCCCTTTTCACTTGCTAACACTCTTTTAGCCATATGTGGGGCCAGGCTTTGGAAAACAGGTCTTTTTATAATCTTACACAGTGAAGGAAAGATCCTCCAATACTCCCAACGGGCCTTAAAAAGAAATAGCAGCTTTCAAACAGGAACATGCTGAGTGCCCACCCTCGTAATGGGGAAAAAAATGCTTAGGCATCCAGATGGCCTATTCAACTGGTCTTTTCAATCTGAAGTACAGTGTATGTTCTACAATATAACACAACCTGCATGGATTGTAATCACCACTGAAAAATGTTTTTGAAGGATCCTTGATCATATTTGTTTTAATGTATACTAAAGTTTTTCTGAAACTTGAACAATGGTGTTTGGGACAAAAAGAGTAGTTTTGTGGATCACTATCAGGGAGAGCTGATGTAGAAATTTGTCTTCTGCTTCAGAAGCAAATGTCAAAATTCTGCTTTTGAAAAACAACATGGTTTTCTAATATGCCTTCCATATGGATAAAAGGATCAGTGGGACCACTGAGGACTAGGTTTCTGCTAACTATAGGAAACATACAGGTTTGCAGAAAAAAAGATTTCTTTTAAAGTTGGGGGGCAACCCCCCTAAACAGAAATGGCAGCAGCTATGCATGCAAAGGCATCAGGAAAAAATGCCAATATGTGGGTCCCATTTCGGGTTGCTGTGGCATCCCAAAATGGTGTCCAACTTCTTGGATACCACAAGAACAAGGTGGGTGGGGTGGGGCTTAGGTCAGCAGGGAGGGTGGAGGCAAGACTGGGGGCTTGAGGGTGAATACGTTCAGATGGGGAGCACTAGCAGACAGCAACAGGATGGGGAAGGGAGGATGAGAATGGAGGAAGTAGAGCCAGATGAGTGGGGGTGGAGAAGTTAGTGAAGCTAACAAAGGTAGGGATGGAAGAGGGCAGGAATTGGAAAGAGCAGTGGTGGGGGGTGGGGGAGTAGGAGCCAGTGGATTGGAAGCAGCTGCAAAGCTGGGACAGGAAAAGCAGGGTCCAGAAAGGGAGGCATAACCAGTAAGGGAAGAATGGCTGGTGTGAATGCAACCTCACTTTTCCTGGGAGTCCTAAGGGATCACCACACATCATATTTTTATCCTGCTGTTCTTCCTGTCACAAACCCTTAGCCACCTCAGCCCAGGTCCCAGGGGCCCCAGCTTAGGACAGGTTTCCTATGGTTCTTCCTTGTCACTGAGGAAGGTTTCTTTGCACGTTTCCCTCTTTTTCCCCATAGAAGGTGGTAAGGAAGCATATGCCTCACCAAAGCCAATGTTACTCTTGGAGGATTTTGCATAGGGTGCTAAGCATGAGAGAGACAGGGCAAGAGCCTGGAATGGTGCGTAAACGATTGGTCTTTATTTGTGCCACTCCAGACAACTACTCAGGCTTCGCCTTGTCATTTAACCTAGGGGTGAAGAGGACTTGAGTACTGGTCTCTGGGAATTCTCAAACCTGGTTTGGTTTTCAGAAGCTTGTGGAATGTTATTCATTGCCTTTGTTCTGCCAAATATGGGTTACGTTTCTGTTAATATCACAGAGAGGCTTCTGCTGTTTGAAAGGCCCAGTCATTTACAGAAGGACGTGATCAAACACTGAAACACAAAGGTACTTCCCCCCTTTTCTTTTGGTATAGTGAGTTTTCACATGACTGCTAAAACAGTATGTTCACCGATGGAGCCAACTGATGTGGAAAGAAATATTCTAAAAATGGTTTCTCTAATGGCATTTTCAAGTTCTCTGTATTATATGCTTAAGTATATATTGGGTGAAGTCACACTATACATGTGGACAGCCTAGGCATGCTTTCAAACGGTCTTTCTGTTTTTGAATGTACAAGCAAGAAATCCTGCAGAGGCCTACTATTTAAAGGAATTGGATCAGTTTGGGAGCATACAGCTGGTGTCTGATGATTGCTCACCTAGCAATGGAATGGTGAGCAGCTGTGGAACATTAAAATGAGCTAAAAGCTATTAGACACGGCCTTCCATGCTTTGTTAACAGAGCACATGGTAACCTCAAGCAAAGCAGCTTTGTTGTATCGGCTATATCAGTGGGCCATTTTCCAGGTCTTATTTGACAGTATTTTTTATTTTGGAAAGTCTTTTAGATGTTGGACAGAAATGAGAAAGAGCTGCTAGCTTTCAGAGATTCTGGAGCTATTCAGAAACCTCAGTATTTAATAAACTGTTGCAGAAGCCGCATGGCAAATGTGAAATAACATGGCCTCTTCAAGTAATATTAGCCACAATCTCCCAGTATAACTTCTCTTATGTATACTGATGATGACAGTGTCTCCTACAATATTATTCAGGCTGAAATGGACACTTGTTATCTCCTTGTTAAAAAATAAACTATATCATGAAAGCTTTGTGTTTTCTGGCCTGCCTCCTGAAGGTGATGTATGCTCCTTTCTTGATAGTAATATAAGCAGGCATTTCCTGTCCCAATGATTGCGTCATTTGTGAACTGAGAAAATACCAATTCTAGATGGAGGTATGTGCTCCTTGTTTCTGAACCCAATTCACGGTGTTTGATTTAATCTTTGAAGCTATTAGAGGTCTGGGCCAGAGTATTGGTATTTTGGGCCAGAGTATTTTGCCGAGGGACGTCGCCGCCGCCTGAGCCCCCGCTCCACTTGCTTTCCTGACGGTGCCCCTGACTTCCCGCCACCCGTTGGGAGCCACTGCCAGCTGCAGCTGCGCAGTGCCACACCGAGGGGGAGCCCCAGCCATGGCGGCCGCTGGAGAGCACCAAAGGTGAGCCGGTGGCAGAGTGGCAGGGCAGCCCCCAGGAAGCAGCCAGGGAGGAGGACAAGGAGGAGCCGCGGACCGGTACCAACTGATCCACGGACCGGTACCAGTCCCTGGCCCAGGGCTTGGGGACCGTTGACCTATAAGATGACCTATAAGATGACTGTTGACCTATAAGATATAATAAAGATTTTAGACATTTCTCTTATAATCTGGAGCACACTTACATAAAAATAAATTTAGTGGAAACTACTTGCAAGAAAATTTACTTGTGCGGTTAATTTTTAATTGCAAAGCTTGTTTTAAAAGTGTTCCCTATTTAATCCCCCACCCCACATATCCTTTACTTATTTATTGTAGTTACCCAAAGTTCTGCATTACAATTTTGTTAAAACTGTGTTTTGTTTCCGTGATCTAATGGATTAAAAATAAGGCAAGGAACCAAATCTTTTGATTGCACAAGACTCCATGAAATTCGCATATGATAGAAAGAGCTTTCCAAGGCTTTCCACTGAGGGCTCTTTTCACCTTGCAAATGGGAGATTTGCCAATTTAAACTGTTGTCTACAATCAAAGCCAGGAAGGCATGGCCTTACGCTACACATTTGATTGTGAAATCTGTCTGCCTCTCTTAGCCAGCTGGAGTCTCCCAATAGACTATTCAGATTAGGGTATATATTTTCCCCCCAGCTTTGCAAGGATATCAAATATCATAAGGCAGTTTTGAACAGCTACTCAGAGAATGGTATTATATTAAGTAAACAAGCTGAGAAGTCTGTTTTCTGGCCTGATGACCTCGTTTCCCATATTTGTGCTTTAACAAAGACCTTTAAGAAGACTAAACACCAATGCTGACAACGTATTGCTGTGTATTTGTGTGTTTTATGTATACACACACATCTTAGATCTGCTGCAATTAATTGCTTGTTATGCTTACTTTTGCTTTGGTAGTAATGGTTTCAAAGGCCTGAAGGTAAGAGTTGCTGCAAGCTATCGAAACTGTGTGTGTCAGGGAGGGGAGTCATTGCATATGTTCATTCATTTCAGAGAGTTCAGATCTGAAATTACACCTCGGGCTGATTAAACTACATGTGGCATTCAGTTGCATGTTTATTAATTCCTAAGTTGTTTTCCAGATTGCATCTACAGTGGTTGCAAAACTAAGGGGAAAATCAGTCAGAGGAAAGAAGAGGTTTCCTGTTGTGTTTTCCTTGTCCAGTGATATACTTGATTTCCACTTGAAACAAGCTGAGGTTTCCTGTTGCATTGCTTTCCCATGCACCCATCTACCCACCCAAATACCTCCATTCTTATTATTTGCAAGAGAAAATAAAGATGGATGGACAGATGGACAGACGAACGGACAGACAGATTGATAGGGACAGCCTTTCCTCTCTAATGCAGTAATCAATTTCAGTCATCTGAGTGAGAATTGGGAATGAACTATATATGACAGTTCACAACTATACACAGCTCATCTACTGTTGTTCTAAATAATCACTGTGCTTCCCTTGTGCACATCTGAGTTTTGTGAACAAAATATCACAGATTCTATCTCTTGTATTTTATGGCTTCTATTCACACACTTCACAGTTGCTTACTCTCTTCTGCACTGCAAATATTATACTGCACTGCAAATATTATACTGTGAATATATTATTCACACAAAGAGAAAACCTGTTGGCCATACACATTGGGAATGTAATTCATGCAGTCATGCTCTCATATTACATGGCTGAATTTCCCCTTTTTATATATGCACATAGGGGGACCCACAGAAACTGGTACTTTTTCCACACTGGAGGCTTTGTGCCGGGCTTCAGGCTGGAGTTTGAGTGAGGGGAGATTGTCCCACCTCTTCCTGCTTCTGCACGGGGAAGAATTTGGCCCGATGCACCTTGTCTGTCCTGGAATTGTGCTCTTCCACAGGAGCTGGGGCAGCAAAGTTCCCAGTGCAGAAATAGTTGTATAGTATCTCAATTTCTGCTCCCCCGCTATTTCTTTTTCTTCCCTGAAAGCCCACATGGCTTCTCCCCTTTCCCTGCTTGCTTCTTTACTCCCACTCACCAGCCAACTTACCTCTATTTATTTATTTATTTATTTATTTATTTATTTATTTGACTTATAGCCTGCCAGTCCCAGAACAACTTGTGATGGGTAACAAAGTTCAGATAAAATCCCCAATTTTAAAACCTGCCCCCCCATCTTGATCTGTATTTGTTACTTCATTTATACTCTGCCTTTCTCCACAATGAGAACCAAGAGCAGCTTACATCATTCTCCTGAGCTTCATTTTATCCTCACAACAACCTTGTGAGGTGGATCAGGTAGATCTGTATGACTGGCTCCAGGATACCCAATCAGCTGTTTCCCTGTTCCTAGTCTATAACTCTATACACCATACTGGCTTTCCTGCGGTGGATGCTGTTGAACGGTGGCATGCAGCACCACCTGGGTGAGTCATGCAAGTTGGCTAGCAGCAAGTTGCCTGGTGGTTGCTGGTTGGTATAGCCTCAGTTAGTCCGCTCAAAGGTTAAAACAGCTTCCCCTAGCTTTTACTGATGGAAATTAAGGTTTAAAGGTTGGCAAAACTGTAGCTGCCACCACAGTTTTTGTCTATGCTACAAGTGTTGCTTCTGTTACTTTTGAGTTTTTAAAAAACATGTATGTTATTTTTTTTTAAGATTTCAGATTTTTCTGTAAGCTAAGCTTTTCAAAGAGCCTCTTGTGGCGCAGAGTGGTAAGGCAGCCGTCTGAAAGCTTTGCCCATAAGGCTGGGAGTTCAATCCCAGCAGCCGGCTCAAGGTTGACTCAGCCTTCCATCCTTCCGAGGTTGGAAAAATGAGTACCCAGCTTGCTGGGGGGTAAACGGTAATGACTGGGGAAGGCACTGGCAAACCACCCCGTATTGAGTCTGCCATGAAAACGCTGGAGGGCGTCACCCCAAGGGTCAGACATGACTCGGTGCTTGCACAGGGGATACCTTTACCTTTACTTAAGCTTTTCAAGGTTTCTTGGGAAGAAGAGGAGCTGATTTTATGTACTTTGTTTTTTACTACCTGAAGGGGTCTCAAAGTGGCTTATAATTGCCCTTCCTCTCCCCACAACATGTCTGTAAACTAAGTAAGGGTGAGAGAGCTCTGAGAGAAAACTATGACTGGCTCAAGGTCACCCAGATGGCTGCATGTGGAGGAGGAGTGGGGAATCAAACCCAGTTCACTAGACTAGAGCCCACCACTCTTAACCAACACACCAAGCTGACAGAAAGATCTGTTCATGGTCTCAATCTTCAGACTTAAGTATCCACATATTTGGACACATTGAGAATTGTATGTGCTTTTGTCCAAATTGAGATGTCCCCTTGTGCTTCTGATGAACTAGACTGTGGCTAACAAAATGCTAGGCTACAATTAAGTTTTTTTTAACATTTAAAGTGCAACAAGGCTTTTTTAAATGAACAAGAAAACAACTCAAATTGTTTCCCTGGTCCATTTTTCATTTTTATAAAACAGATGTATCTCAGATTTTTCTGCTATTGCCTGACATTGTTACATCATTATCCAAGAGGACAAAGACCTAATCTGTGTTCTGTCCAGCCGGGGATATAATCTGAGGATTTCAAAAAGGCTGACACCATAGAATAAGTATCTTTCTGAACTTCTCATATGAAGACAATCTTTCCCCTAACTGTAAACCAGAAAATTTATATTTAAAGAACAGTTGCCTGAGTGTTTTAAAAATTCAAACGCTTAAAAAAGTACATGTGGTTGTTCCACACATTAAAATCTGGGTTAAGCAAATATTAAATTGCCAGCATGTACAAATGCCCACAGGGAATAGCTTCATCTTTACATGGCAAAAGCATCGTTCTGTAGCTCTCATACATAATTTGCAGAACCAGTGAGCTGTGTGATCAGCAAACAGGGAACACTTTTTTGTCCCTTTTCTTTCATTCCATTTACTGCTGCTAATTCGGGCAATAGAGACAGAGGCTTATTGGTCACCTGATATTGTCTCAAAATCCTTCTGACACCATACTTTTTTGGGTGGGGCTGATGTTACATATCGTAATGTGCAAGATCTGCATTGTTCATGACTCAAAGGAATATGGGGAATATCCTTTAGGCGGCATCAGAGGAGATGTGTATTTTGCATCATTAGACAGGGAAAATCTCCGCCAGTGTCCTGATTGGCTCTCTTGGAGACTTCCTGCTCTTTGAGCACACTTGCCCCTGCTTGCCTCCTAAATAGACTGAATGCATGCAAAACAACAGGCAGGTCTTTCTCCTCTTTCTATACATTTGTTTCTCTTCACAACTATTTAATTCTTGTAAGTAGCCAGATGCTTGATTCTTCTCTGCTAATTTGAACTCTGCCAATATTATTTGCCCCCAGTAGACACTCTCCCAGTTAGTCTGTTCAACACAGATTATACAATCCTTCTGATTAATGTATCCATCTCCACTTGAAAATCTGTGCAAATGACTGCTCTCGGGAGACTGTTGCATAATTTCCAATGTGTTCCATTCACTCAGAATGTCTCCTCTCTTTCCACTTAAATGGCTGCATCGCTCTGCTGCTAAAAGTGTCCGCTCTGCTCTTCTTGTCTTTCGGTTCATCGGCCAGGTTTCTCAAAGCTCTCATTTATTAGTTCGCTGTTAAACTACCCTTAGTGGCTGAATGCTTGTGTAGATGCGTGGGTTGATGCATGAATGCGCAAGGAAGAAATCAAGTCCGCATCTCCTGACCAAACCATTCAGTATGCTTTCGGGAGCCTTCTAGAGCAGGGATGTATTTATTGATTTCAAGTATTTATGTCCCACTTTTCTACCAACACGGTCATCTAAGGCAACTGCCAACATTTTACAAACAGTATAAGTAAAAACTAAGAACATGTAAAGAAGGGATATTTGGGTCTGTGATGTAAAACTTAAAACAGTATTCAGCTTTATAGAATGGCAAATGGGCACTATACCTGCAGCAACCACACATACTATGTGAATGCCATGCTGAGGTTCATGAACTCCCGTGTACTCCTGGGATCACCCAATACTTTGAAGTTTAAAAAAGGACAGGTGGCTGACTGATCAGGTGTTTAATGTAGAAAATCCTAGCAAAGCATGCAGCAATAGTGTTTGTCATATAAAGGGCAGAGTGGCCTTCTGATAATTCAGCTGAGAAAAGCATTCAAAGATAACAAAACATCACTCATAATATCATAGTATATTTGTGGGCCTCATAGTCTTGCTTAACTATCACAACCTGATTAGTGATTCACTTAACTGGGTCATGCATTGCGCTCCTGGATCCATTTTCTTATAGGTTTTTATGAGCTTATCCCTGTTTGCAGAAGTGTTAGTTAATCCTGGTGATCTCACCAATATGCATTTTTTTCCTTATTACTAACCCCTTTTATGCACCTGTATTTCCCTTTTGGTGTAATTCCTCTCATTTTTGTCCTGAAACAATGTTAGCATGTTTTTGTATGTATTCAGGGTGGTACTTTATGTTTCATTTTGGAAAGCAAAGGGTGGAAATAAATCATTAAAAGCACCAAAGTGATAAAACTTTCTAGACCGTCGCTTCCCAGCCATTTCACAAGTAGATCCAGGTGTTCACATAACATTTTCAAAATAATTACTGAAAAAAATTAGCATCCTATTAATATTTTTTAAATGTCGAAGGGGAAGAGAGTCAACATAATGTTACAGTGTTCAGAAAGTTTTTTAGCAGGAATTCGTCTTATCAAAACTATCAAGGTGGGTATCCATGTTATTCTGTCTATAGCAGTAAAAAAGAATGAGAGTTCAGTAGCACCTCACAGGATACGAGCTTTTGTGAGTCACTGCTCACTTCTTCAGATACCAAAAAGGTTAGATATCAGCTCTCCTAATGAAATAATTATTTTCTCATTGATAACATTGTTGATATGAAATGCTGATTTGGGCCAGTTAGGAATCTGTGGCCTTGATTTGGCTCTGTTCGCATGCAACTAGGCACGCTCAGCATCTGCATCAAGGAATGTAAACGACTAACCCAAGTGAGGCCAAATGCACATTGTGGTATGGATGAGAATGGACAAGTCACATTGGCTAGGAGTCAAAGGCTGATTTTATATATGGTACCCCTTTGCTGGATCGGATAAATATATTGATGTCTTTTCCTATGCATAATCTTGGGTAGAGTCATTCTGCAGAAAGACAGCTCAATCATTATGACAGAATAAAATATATCCTCTGTTGAGGGCAGTTGTAAATTGTAAATGGGGGCACCGGATCCTATTTATTCTGTGTAGCAGGTCCTTATTTCAGTCCTGCTGGGAAAAATGAGATGCTTTGCCAATTATCAGAGCAACTGGGATGTTAAGTGGTGCCCTAAAACCTTGTCAGTGATGGGCAAATTACAGTGTCTTTCGCATAAGAAAAATGGATGCAAGAGATTCTCCGGAACACTCATTCAGATGATGAATATGGAGATGGTGTTTATGCTGGAGTCAATGGCCTCTTTTCATTCTAGTGTGTCGGTTCTGGAGAGTTAAAATAGTTACCATGGAGATATAAACACATGTACATACTACTGCCCTGCAAATGAGTCCTATGTGCGGAAGAAGACTCAAGAGAGCAGGAGGAGGAAAAGGAGAATCTCTCTCCCACACGCACACACACACAGACACACAAACACACACATCCAGTAAATTTCATTAGTATCATGTCAACTCACATACACAAAGGCTTTATCTTTGAAGTTATGTATGCTCACCTGATACTAGGCAACTACATGAGTGAGGAATGGCAGTGAAGGACCAGGGGTTTGCCCGTCTCTTCACTATTCTGTGCATCTATTTATATATAATTTTAATTAATACTTAAAGCAAAAGGACCTCTTAAAGGATTATGGTTCTTCAAAGAAAAGTGATAACGGACATTGTGAATTCTAGGCTGAGGGAAACACAAACATCATGTTGCTTGATTACGTAAAGTATTAATTAAACAAGGTGGTGTCAGTGGATAACTTTGGCAGAAGTACGTGGCCAGTAGCGAATACTGGGGGATGGGGGAATTGCAATACAAGCAGATCAGGAGATCCCCCCACTTGCTTTCCTTCCCCTCCCAGAAGCACCCTGGGAAGTGGTTTGCTGTGTGGAGCCTCCTGGTTCTGCTGCAGAGCAATGGAGGGAATATTTAATTTCACCCATTGGAACAGGAAGGCAATGGGGAGACTTGACTAAGCAGCCTGCACACATTTCCCTTTCTGAGGTTAACACAATCCAAACATCTTCCAGGGACATTACAAACATTTTTTTGTTTGTTTGGATCAGCATTTAGCAGTTGCTGATTTTAAAAAAGTTTCAGATACTTGAGAGAGGCTTTCTAGATCCTCTGGGTGGATGCTTTGACTCCTAGAGGATTCCAAGAGACTCCTAAGGATTCCTAAATAAATAATTGTCATACAAGAATAATTGCAGTAATGGTTCTTCTTTTCCTTCTCCTTGTCTCAAGCAAATTACACATTATAACAGTCACAAGTATATGTGGATACTTAAATCTGAGGATTGGAGCCATTTACACAGAAGGAATATTTTCCTAAAAACGTGGGAGACCCCCAGGTTGCAGAAAAATCTGAAACTTAAAAAAAAGTGCACTTTTGTCTGCACTGATAAAGAAATGTCATTAACCAAGTGTGGGTGGGTGAGGTGGAAGCCCCTTCTTCTCTTCTTCTCAAGGGGCAGTGCTGTGTGTGTGTGTGTGTGGGGGAGGATAATAGTTGTTGCTGGTGTTGTTGCCGCCACCATTGCCATCAGCCCACCATTATTGCCTCTTCAGCAACTTGCAACCAGGCCTGCCATCACTTCTTCTCTAGTGATAGCGCTACACGTGGATGTGGAGAGGTGGGGGAACCAATGTTGTTGCTACTGTACAGCCAGGATGGAGGAGCCACTCACTAGCTGTAGTGGGAGGAGCTTAAGGTGCGGGGGAAAGAAAACCTGGGAAGGCAGCAGCCCTCCAAAGAGCCATTGGTACCAGTGGGAAGGAGGCCCAGGAGGCATCTGTGACAGAGGATAGCCAACCAGACCTGAGAACACTCCAAGCCTCAAGATCACTGGAGAGAGAGGCAGAGAAGAGAATCAAGATGGGAAGGAGGCAGTCTTTGTTATGGAACTCTTAGTGGGGTCATGAAGTCAAAGTAGTTATGCTGGTAACCTGATTCTGCATCCTGACAGAATCTTGAGGTTTATCTAAAGCAATCATGGCACTGAAGTTGTGGCAGATGCAAGCCATTTTATCTGCAAAACCCAGTGCAAAGGTCACAGCAGATCTATATGTTTTATGGGTCAATACCTGCAGGATAAGAACCTTCTCATAATAAAGAAAAGCTTGGCTGGATGGCATTGCACAGTTCTAAACAATGACAGAGAACTGAGCTCACTGCACTGCCACCACCTCAACAGAGTAGGCATGACAATGCACTCTCACCCTAGCTCCATCACATTTGCTTGAAATTTACATCTACATGCACTCTAACCATTTCTCCAGCCATTTCTTCTTCACACGCTCTTCAGTAAACCAAAAGTCATCAGGAATCTACAGGCAAGAAGAGAACAATCAGGAGCAATCAGGGGTCATCTCTGCATTCGACAGGTCAAGCAGAGCTGTAAAAGAAACACCAACCTCACTGACCCAAAAACTCTCAAGAGATACCCAGAAATCCTTGGGATCCATCAACATTCTGGGGCAGACTATCTTAACAGGACCCCTTCTCCAATTCTGCAACAGTTCTAAGTGTCTATGGACTTCTTGCTGATGATACTGCAAGGCTGCAAAGTGAGGCATACAGAGAAGGGAAAAATGCAACACAGGTTAGTGTGATGTAGTTGTACAGGATGGGGCTGAAAGAGCTGTTTCAATCATAAGGATTTTCATTTACTGGATGTCCTGGATTAGATCTGATGTAAAAAAAAAGTCACAACATGGAAAATATTAAGTTGCTCTGTGATCTGTGTTTTTTACAGGATTGGTTTATCATCTCTTCTGCATACTTCTTCTGGTTATTATCCACATTTCCTGCCTTCCTTTAGTTCACATTGGTTTCATTTAAAATTGCTACAAGGGATTTTATTTAATCAAATTATGATGTAGACTAGACATAGTTAAGAAATCTTGTCTCTATTAATAGTTACATTACGCACAGATAATTTATCTCTCAGTTGGCATTTTGCTTTCCCTTTGGGATCAACTCAGAAAAACAGAAAACAAAAATTAATTTATGTTGCTGACTCAAGGAAAGTTCGTGTTATATCAGCACATGAACATAGTTTTGACAGCACTTCTAATTGGTATTTGCAAAGGCATTAAAGAAATTAGTTACACTGGCCTCAGTGATTTCACCTTCATTTATTAGATATTTTCCATTACCGTTTTGGAGTATATATTTTCCCTGGTGGGGCAAATGTTGGACAAAAGATGTGAGTAAACAATTTGTTTCTCCTTACACAGCTCCATATTTCCATCCAAATTGGTACCCAAATTTGATCTTTACCAAAGGTTAATAAGACAGGAAATTCAATTATTTCTGAACAACTTGCCTGTTTGGCCCACAGAAAAGCTGGAAGGTGGGGAAGTCCAAGGAAGAAACATACGTGGGACTCACAGTTCTCAGACATAGAGCCTTTTAATCCTCTTAATTCTCATATTACTTGATAAAAACTTAATTATAAAGTGTTTTGCATCCGTGATGTGAAGAACAATCAGCAGTTGTTTTCTTATGTTTGCATTTGCACATGGAACTTTGTTTGAAGATTACACATTTTAAAATTAGATATTAGTCATCAAGGATGGTACTGCATATGTATAATTTAATATCGCATCTGATCTGTCATTAATGATGTTAGAGAAAAGTGTGTGGGTAGATTGTCAATATGTTTTGTATAATTAATGAAATGATTATGATCTCAGTCTAGAACAAACCTACAACCCACATAGGATGCAATGATCGCTCAATGACCTCCTTTAATAAAGGCAGAATAAAATTCAGCAGTTTAGAACATAATTTTTAAGGTAAGGTTACAAGCTTGAATGTTTCTTATAAAATATCTTTATATTTTTATAATGTTTTTTACTTTTCACTATTTATTTTGCATATTTGTATTGTGTGCACATTACATGGTTCTTAGGCATAATTAATATGGCATTTCTAGAAACAATGCATGCCATTTATAATTCCCTGTATAATATCAAATTGTCTGGTCCCAATGTGGATGATGAAAGCAGTGAGACAGGCTACTCACAAGCATGTTGTGGAGAATGTTCCAGGTATGCAGAATTTGACTGTAAATCAAATTTTAAAAGGCAGCAGGATCCACATAAACATTCTGCTGAGGACCAAATAAGTTGCAGAGGCGATGGAGAATCTGAGTGCCAGTGTAGGAAATCAGCCTGCTCAAGCCCCTGAAAAGGCTGGGAGGGGCCATGGCTCAGTGATAGATCACCTGCTTTGCATGCAGAAAGTCTGGCTCAATCCCAAGCACATAATATTGATCCAGTAACAATCAAATAATATTGAAATGCACAACCATTTCATGAACGATTCAGTATCAGGAAATAGAAAATGGCATTGAACTAATCATAGGTTCAGTTTACCCAGAGAAGAGAAATAAAAAAATGGATTTGGGGGCCAAAACAGTAGAGCTGGGAAATTCAAAATCATTTAAAAGTGAACCCCATTTCTGTTTCCTAAGAAATAACTCCCACTGAAGTGAATAGGATTTATTTCAAATTCCTTTCCATAGGACTGCGGTTTTAAAACAACTTGTGAAAGCCATCCCAGAACCTGGCCAAGCTTCCAAAGGACAAAACTCAATATGTGAAGAATACACTACTGTGGACAGCTGTTGAGATTATCCCAGGGAACCAAATTTTGTATATTTAATCATGCTGTTATACAAGACAGGGTAAAAATACAATGGGAATGATAAACCAGATCTGTTGAAAACCCTATACCCATAAAACTAAGCTAGCACTGAAAGCCATTATAAAATCAGGATCAAAAGTCTTGATAAGTTTATTTATTTATTTATTTATTTATTTATCATACTTTTATACCGCCCTCCCCGGAGGCTCAGGGCGGTTTACATTATAACAGAGAACCATACATAAAACAGTCTGTAGAACATGTACACCAATAACCAACAATTGCAACCAAACACAACACAGTATAACAATAAACAATCATAACACAAACAGGTCCAGGGCTTGTTGATGGGATTCTGAGGGGGGTGGCTTATTGATTGAATTCTGAGGGGGGGGTGGGGGGGAGCAGGGGCCCTTGGTCGCTGTAGATTACATCTGGTCTCGGCCAAATGCCTGGTGGAGGAGCTCCTTTTTGCAGGCCCTGCGGAACTGTTTAAGCTCCGTCAGGGCCCTGATCTCCTCTGGGAGCTCGTTCCACCAGGTAGGGGCCAGAACAGAGAATGCTCTGGCCCTGGTCGAGACCAGACGGACTTCTTTAGGGCCAGGGATCCTTAGCTGATTGGAGGCAGTAGAGCGCAGAGCTCTTTTGGGGGCATAGGCGGGGAGGCGGTCCCTCAGGTACACTGGGCCCTGACCGCGTATGGCCTTGAAGGTAATTACCAGAACCTTTAGTCTGATCCGGAATTCAACTGGTAACCATTGCAGCTGATGGAGAATAGGCCGGATATGGGACCTCCACGGTGTTGCCGTGAGGATCCTGGCTGCTGCATTTTGAACTAGTTGTAGTTTCCGGGTCAGGGCTAAGGGCAGGCCTGCGTAGAGCGAGTTACAAAAGTCCAGTCTAGAGGTGACCGTCGCATGGATCACTGTGGCTAGGTGTTCCGGGGCCAGGTAGGGCGCTAGTAGTTTGGCTTGGCGGAGATGGTAGAATGCCAGCCGCGCTACCTTTGTGATCTGGGCCTCCATTGTCAGGGAGGCGTCCAGAATCACACCTAGGTTCCTGGCAGAGTGAGCCGTAGAGAGCTGCACGCCATCCAGGGTAGGCAGGCGCGCTTCCTCGCATGGGCCCTTCCTACCTAGCCACAGGACCTCCGTCTTTGAAGGATTGAGCTTCAGACGACTCTGCTTGAGCCATCTCGTCACTGCTTCCAGGCAGCTGGCTAATGCTTCTGGGGGAGAGTCAGGGCGGCCATCCATCAGGAGGAAGAGCTGGGTGTCATCTGCATATTGATGGCAACCCAGCCCAAACATCCGTACCAGCTGTGCGAGAGGGCGCATGAAGATGTTGAATAGGATAGGAGAGAGGACCGCTCCTTGTGGGACTCCACAAGTAAGTTGCCGGCGGCCTGATGTTTTCTCTCCTATTGCAACCCTCTGTCCACGATCCTGGAGGAAGGAGATCAGCCATTGAAGGGCTATCCCTTGTATTCCAGCATCGATGAGGCGGCGAGCTAGAAGCTCGTGATCGACTGTGTCGAACGCTGCTGAGAGGTCTAATAATATCAGCAGTGCCGACCCGCCTCGATCCAACTGGCGACGGAGGTCATCCGTCAGGGCGACTAGCGCTGTCTCTACCCCATGGCCAGGCCGGAAGCCAGACTGGGATGGGTCTAGGACCGAAGCTTCTTCCAGGTATTCTGTCAGTTGGTTTGCGACTGCCCTTTCTATCATCTTGCCCAGAAACGCTAAGTGAGACACGGGCCTGTAGTTGTTAGGCTCTTGTGGGTTTAGAGATGTTTTTTTCAACAGTGGACGTACCACAGCCTCTTTCAAACCCTCCGGGAATTCTCCTGTTGTTAGAGATAGGTTTATTATCTCCTGGAGGGGGCCCATTATCTTTATGCCAGCTGTTTTCAAGAGCCAGGATGGGCAAGGATCTAGTGGGCATGTAGTTGGTCTTGTTGTCGCTAGAATCCTGTCCACTTCGGTCAGCGTGAGTTGTCTGAAGTTACTCATAGTTTTCTCCAAAGATGGCCAAGGGGCCTCTAGTTCACTTTTTGTATCTAAGGTTGGAGGGAGGTCGTGGCGGAGTGTCGAGATTTTGTCCGCAAAATGACTCGCAAATGCCTCGCAGCTGATGTCCAATTGGCTACTGTTTTGTTGCCCTTCAATCAGGGCAGTGAGGGATCGAACTACCTTAAACAATTGAGCTGGGCGTGAGTCTGCAGATGCGATAGTAGCCGAGTAAAAATTGCGTTTTACTGACTTCACCGCCATCTCATAGGCTTTCATCTGCATTCTATAAGATGTTCTCGAGGCTTCGTCACGAGTCTTCCTCCAAACTCGCTCTAGCCGTCTCAGTTCCCGTTTCTTGTCGCGAAGCTCCTCGGTGTACCAGGGAGCTCGCTTGAGACGGGGCCGGAGAGGGCGTCGGGGAGCTATCTCATCAATGGCAGTCAGCAGTCTGTTATGCCAGTCACTGACCAGGCCATTGAGAGAAGTGCCAGGAGGCATTGGTTCCCGCAGAGCATTCCGGAATCCTATTGGATCCATAAGTCTCCGTGGGCGAGCTAAAATTTGCTCGGCGCCCAACTGAGGAGGTGGTGGGAGCCTTAGCCGAGCCTTTAGAGCATAGTGGTCTGACCATGGCACGGCTGTTGTTGTGACCAGATCCACATCCAAACCTGCGCCGAAAATAAGATCCAGGGTGTGACCTGCTTGATGGGTGGGGCCAACAACAAATTGCGAGAGCCCTAGTGTTGCCATGGATGACACTAGGTCCTGTCCAGTTCTAGAGGACAGTAGCTCAGCATGGACGTTAAAGTCCCCCAGGACTAGTAGACTGGAGAACTGTAGCGTCCAGGCCGCCACCGCCTCTAGCAGGGCAGGCAGGGCATCTGGTGGTGCATTGGGCGCGCGGTACACTAGCCAGATGGCCACGCTCTCGGTTGATCCCCATCCGAGGCCAACACATTCAATGCCTGGTATTGACGGCGCAGGAAGGGTTCTAAAGGAGAAAGCCTCTCGGGTTAGGATTGCCACCCCTCCTCCCCGCCCCGCTGTCCGGGACTGGTGGAGGACAGAAAACCCAGCAGGGGCTAGATCTTTGAGGGCAACCGTTTCCCCGTCCCTGGTCCAGGTTTCTGTCACGCACACCAGGTCCGCTCTTTGCTCTACAAAGTGGTTTTGCAGCGTAGAGGTTTTGTTGTTTATTGACCTGGCGTTGCACAGCACCAGTGTCAGAGGCGGGTTGTTTACCTTTGCCTCCACCCTAGTGTCACGAGGGATGGGGCGGAGTCTGGAGGGGGCTCGAGTATGGTTGATTTTCGGCCCCCTTGGTTTGATGTATCTCCGCCATCCGCTGTCCCTGCCTTTGCCCCTTATTATTGGGATCCCTGACCCTATCAAGGCCCCTGCTTTTTCTCCTTCCTCAGTTTTGCTAGGCATTATGAGCTCTATGGACACTGTTGGTTCAATTCTTAGTTCTATGGTTTGGCTGGGGTTGATTGTTGAACCCCGGTTCTGTCTTTGTGTGTGTGAGTTGTGTATCTGTGGGAGGTTGGCCCTGATCGCTAATTACAGCCTCTCAGGGCTTTCCGGTTCCACTTGTGTGCAGTTATGTGCTGGGTGTAGGGTGTGTGTCGTTGTGGGTGCCTGGAGGGGTGGTCCCGATCGCCTGTTGTGGCACCTCAGGGTTGCCCAGTCCAGGGGTGTATGGTGTATGAGTGGCCTGAGTGTTATTTCATGTTGGATTGTGGTTGGAAGTTGTGGATTGGGTGGTGGCTAGTTGGCAGTTAGGGTTGTTTGGTGAGTGGAGGGTAGTTGATAGGTTGGTTGGATTAATTGCTTTGGCTGGGTTCAAGTAACTTGATTTTTTGGAATTTAATTGTTTTGGGTAGGTTGGGGTAGAGTTTAGATTGTTGGGGTGGGGGTTGGTTTTTGGGGGGGTTCGGTATTGGGTTAGAATAGATTAATTGATAGTAGTTGATTGTATATGGTGGGTGGGTGGGCAGGTGTTAATTTAGTGTGAAATCAATCAGGATTAGTTGATTGTATTGGTTTGGGTAGATCTGTTGGTGTCAATTTGTTGTTTTGGCTGGGTGGGGGTGTTGGTTAATTTGGTTTGGTTGGGTAGATGGGTGGGATGGGAGGAGAAGTTAATTTAATTTGGAGTCTGTTCAGTGTGGGTTGGTAGTTTGTGAAGGGAACTCTTCTTATTTCTCTCCTGTCTCTCTCTTCCCTCTTTTTCCTTTTTTCCCTTCCCCCTTGTTTTTCTTTTCTTTCTCCCCCTCTCTCCTTGTTTTCTCCTTCTTTCCTCCCTCCCCTCTTTTTTGGTCCTTCTTTCCCCTCTTCCCTTCCTTTTCCCTTCTTCCCCTCCCCTCCCCTCTCCCCCCTTTTTCCTTTCTTCCCCCCCCTCCCCTCTTTCCTGTGCATAACACAATGTTCCTGTCTAATTCTTTGCCGTTGCTGGTAGTTTGGCCGGTGTCTTCTTTTTCGCTCTCTCTGTCCTCTCCCCTTCTTTCCCCCCCCCCTCCGTTTTCTGTTTGCAGTTTCTTTTCTTTTCTTTTTTCCCCCCCGCTTGATTATCTTCCCGCCCTACTTGTTCCCGCTCAATTTTCTTGACGTTTGTTTGGTATCCCTTCCCCCCTCTGGTGTGAGTAGCGTCCGTCTGTATCCCTCTCCCTCCCCCACGTAATTGAGACGCTATTCCTTCCCAAGACCCCCAGTCGTTCGTGGGCAGTCTGCCCCCCCCTCTGGGCACAAATCAATTTAAATCATTTATAATTAAATAGTTAATCAGTTGAATTAATTAAGTTGTTGTCCGTTTGAGTCTTTTTCTTTCCACTTCACGAACCCCCCCCCCCCGCCCTCCCAAGGTTCGGCACCTCTCTTTCCTTCTTTGTTCTGGCTATGCGGGTGTTCCTTTTCTTCTTTCCCTTTCCCTTCTCCTTACTTCAATATACCGGCCGGCTGCAGCGGGGCCCCACGGCGCTGTGCTCCCAGCGGGCTGCAGCAAGGTTCTGCAAAGGTGGGGAGGCTTTGGACGAAGGATGGTTTTTCTTGGCCGCGGCTGGGCGCGCAGGTGGATGGCGGCCGGGGCCGTGGGCGGTGGTTCAGCGTGATGGTGGTGAATCAAACAACGCACGGGTGGTGGGCTCGGCGCAGCGGTGGTCAGCGCGGCAATGGTAGAGCGGTCGGAGCACGGGTGGTGGGCTTGGCGCAGCGGCAGTGGGGTGGCCCTGGCAGGAGTCGGCTCAGTTGATGTAGCGGTCGCAGCCGACCGGCCTGTTGTCGTAGGATGGGTCGGTGGCGGTCCCGCAGCGCTGGCCAGTTGTCCAGCTTTGTTCGGATGGTGCACGCAGGGCCAGGTAGTGACGGTTGCTGTCTGGCTCTGTCTTGGGGGGCTGCAGAGGGACTCTTGCAATGGCAGCCTCCGTTTCTTGATGTTGGTGGGCTGCACCAGGTGGTCGACTCCTTCGGTCGCCTCCGTGGGCTCTACGCTCCCCCCAGTCAGGCTCAGAGTCGCTGTCGCTTCCCTCCGATTTTCTGGTTAATTTCTAGTTGAGTTCCTTACCGTGTTTGTCTTTTGTATTTTGATGTTCTTCTTGTTTGTTTTCGGCTTTTGTTTGTGGGGCTTGAGGTCTCGTTACGTTCTTTTAAAGTTTCAGTCGTTCCTTGTTTCGGTTCCGTTCCTTTGAGGTTTCTGTGGCTGAGTGGTGGGATTCTTTTTTAATTAATTTTTTTAAAATTATTATTGTTATTTTTGATCAATTTGGTTGCTTTTTGATGGTTGTTCTTGGGCTAGGCCTGTTAGGCCTGTTTAGGCCTGTTTAGTTGTGGGAGCAGTCTGATTTCATGACTGCTCTGGCCGCCCTCTTGGAGCAATTTTAGGAGTTAAAACATTGGGAGAATAAGACAAGACATCATGTGGCACATAAAAGGGAACACTATTTAAACATTTTAAATAAATAAAATGAATAAACACTGAAGTTGCTGGCCAAATTTTAATGGAAGCAAATCTTGTAACTGCCATCATAGAAGATTCTTCTTGCTGGTGCCCAACACCCTAACCTCTGAAGCCAGCATAAGAGAAAGGCAAGATCAAATGGCAGCAAATTTTCCTTGTCATATCTGAGCCATAATATCACACTGACTGAGAAGAAGTCTACACAAATATATTGATTTTATTTAGTTAGGATATTTATATTTCAAATAAATACTCACAGCGGGGCTTGCCCTTATATCAATACTGGCCTCGGTATTGATTACACTGCTGGGCAGTGCTCCTCTGGCATCGCAGAAGAAGAGGCTTTCTTAATACCCAAGGTCCTTTATCTGAAGATTCTGAGAACTGGTTATGGGCCTCTCTGCAACTTCTACTACTGAGCCATGGTCATTCATCAAACAAAAATTGGTCTGTTTCTGGCATTACTCCAGCTGCAGCTGCTAAACAACTATTTGGAAGGAGTTTCCTACACTAGTCAAGGCTTCTATGAGCATAACCAGGCAAGTGAAAAACAGTTCAGGCAAAAAGGTCTTCTGCTGTCACTTTCTTTTTGGCTTGCAGTCTATGAAGGAAATGAAAAGAAGGATATTGAGTAAATTATGTAGATTAGACAGATTAATTTTGTATGGCTAATTTACATGATTAGCACACTTGGTGCGTATGTTATGCAAATGATTCCAACTGATTTTGAGGGACTGGGTTTGGTGAACCCTGCTTTGACAATGAAGCAATTATTTGAACAACCCCCTCCAGGAAGTTTGCAAGGGTGCCAGGCTGACGTCAGCAACACCTCCAACAGAATATCGCAGCTACTAAATTAACTATAATATCACATGTCAGTGTGGGATGATTATCTTTTCCCCATGCTTGCTCTTGTTGCCAATTTTTATCTGCAGCTCACTATTTCCATTGCAGCTGCAAATCCATAAGCAAACATCTCTATGTCTGATTTGTAAAGCTATTTTCTCAGCTGCTGCCTTTCCCCTCTTTTTTGCTCCAGATTATATTCCAGGGAGGGACCCCAAGACAAATTTTGTTCATACTAATTAGGTTAGTATAACTAACTGGGATTAGAAGATTAACAACAGTAATATTTGGAAGCATCTGGATCCGATTCTGTCATGTAGTTTCCTATTATTCAGGAAGGACAGGGGAAATGGGGAGAAATAGAAGATGATTTGGAAGATATGAAACTGACAAAGGTGTTTACTAATCAAGTATTACACACAGGTCTCGCCACCAAAGATGTATACTTTCCAAAGAGGTTACAATAATTATATTGTTGACTCATTGTTTCCTATTCTGTTTTCTTTTTGGCTACATAAGGATTTTGCTGAGAGACCCAGATAAAAAGGTAGCTGGGTCTGCAAACTGAAGAGGAGGAGAGAGAAAAGTGCTACCTTTCTTCCGCCTGCTGACAGGCAATATTCACTGTGATATCTTATTGTGTGTGCACTGCAATCAGTAACGAATCAGTAGATCAGTGATGAGGATAGATCTGAGATCTCTAGGCATCTTTAAGAGATGAGTCCAGGGATAGTGTCACTCATATGAGCAAGGGCTTCTACAGCTGTCAACTTCCACAAGGGCAAATTCAACAACTGCCCATAGGCATGTCAGGAAGGCTTCCACTAGTCCAGTTTCCCACAAATTATGTCAAACTGAATTATTTAAGAGCACTTTTTAAATACATAAGGCCAGACTGTACCCAAACACTTCTGAAGGACATTTGGCTGAAGTGTTCTGTGCCCCCCCCCGTACTACTGTGTATAATTCATTCGATCTGTTGTTGTAATTCAGATCCTACCATGTAATTTTTGCATCATTTAACATGCCACATTAATCATTGTGCTTTGCTTTAGCTCTGTTTTCAGATGTCTGCTTGTTTCCAGATTTCAGCAATCCAAATTCAACTGCATTGTTCACTGGATGGCCTGTCTTGTTGATTGTATGGACTCACTCTGTGTCTGTTAGAAAGGAACACTATAAATAAATAACACATAAAGTTTAAAAACAAGTGTGTGTGTGTATGTCTATGTGTGTGTTATCCCTCTCCCCTTTATCCTCTCTCTAATACAGGTCCCTCTATTAGCTCTGCTGGGGAGGGGGGATGGAAACAGTCCCTGCTCATAGGCGGTGTATATTTTTGTGTTCATTTTGAAACAAAAGTGAAGCCCATAGGAAAGGGAATCAAAACCCTAGTCCCTCTAGCGCCTTCCCTCTAGCGCTTTGTTTCTTTCAGCAGTTTTGTCTGAGTTTGATCCCTTCCAGTATCAGAATCTTGATGGGAGGGAAGTGCTGCAAGTAATGGAGTGCAGCACAGAAAGGAGAGAGCAGGTTGTGTCTCCAACTGGGTTTAAAATTACACTCCCACCCCCACCTCTATCTTAGACATGCAAATGGGGGTTCATTTATTAATCCCCACTTTCCCCTCTACAACAGGACCCAAAGTGGATTTTATAACATTGTTCTTTCCTCTTGCTTTCACAGATGAGGAGCCTCATCATATTATTTGTGCCCACAACCTGCCTTTCCGGGATTGCTAAATGACTCAGAACAGTTTGCTCTGCAGGTATGAATGCATATGAAATGGGTATGTTCTCTCTTAAATTGCTGACATTTAGCAGAGATGGTTCCTCAGAGGAGGAGTCCGGTCCCCAAGAGTTTCATCCCAGTTGGATGGGGGGGGGGATTACTGATGGAAACTTGTATTCCTGTGGGAAAGAATGGAAACAAAAATGAAATATAATGAAGAAAATGAATTTACATAATCAAAAGCATAAAGAAAATGAGTACAAATTTCTAAGATTAAAATGGATCCAAAATGAAAAATGTATTGTGTACATTCCTATAGAATAAAAATATTGTCTTATTGAATGGTTCAGTTTCCCATGAGATTTCTATGTGCATGACAGTTGATACTGGAATAAACGTTGTTCGTCTTTAAGGTGCCACTGGACTTTTATTTCATTTTGTTACCAAAAAGTAACATAACTTCCATTTGGGAATAGTCAGCATAATGAAACCATTAAAATTCATTAAAGCTTTAAAAATCAGAATTAATATTAGAGCCAATTACAGTGAAAATTAAGAACACTGGCAACAGTAAAAAGCAAACAAACAGAAGAGGCTATCCATTGCAAGAGCAGGCGCGGCCCGATGCCCTGCCGTCCCCAGCCTCAGAAAGGTTGGGGACCACTGCTCTAAAGCAAACACTAAGCACAATATTCAAAAGGAAGATGAAGTAGAAAAAAATCATTGGGGAACAAAAAGAAATAGTACTTTTCTGTTGTTACTGATGACTGTTACATTTCCAGGCACAATCATTTTGTCAATGAAAATCCACTTGTTTGCCTGATACTAAAGTACAACTTGCCTAGCTAATAGATCACAATGTTGGCATCTCTGTGAAACTGCATATTAACTTGTAATAATTTGCATGCCAGTCAAGGCTATTTATGACATTACCTAGAAGTCAGTGGATAGTTTCATGAAGAGCAACTTAAACTCAGTCCACTCCATCATTTTTGCTATATAATTATGTATTGTTCTTTGTTCTTATGTAAACCGCCCTGAGCCTTTGGGGAGGGTGGTATATAAATAAATAAACAAATAAACAAACAACAAACAAACAAACATTCCCACTGTCTTGTAGGAAGTTCTTAATGCCAGAAAAGTTTCTGGTTGGGAACCATGCAATCAATTATTTACCAAAAGGCTGGGTGTATAGATTTTTGGGGGAGGGGGCCAAATGTAATAGAATATAACAAAATTCTGCCTGAACTCTCTATCATTAGCTTTGTACAACTGAGTTGAAAACTAAGCAATTAATGTCAGGGTTAACCAATACTCCCTGCTGGTGTTCCTGGAACTTTATAACCACCTATGGACTTCATAAGAACTATGATAGTCTTGCGAGGATGGAGCAACATAGGACTGCAAAGGTAGTTTATCCATATTCCAGATAAGATCAATTACACAACCAGGACAGTTTGATCATTTGTTTGATCATTTCTGCATTTTCAAATTTAGAGTCTGTGCCATGGCAACTGTATGGGAAACCACCATGTCCTTCAAACAAGGCAACGTCAATGGAAGCCCTCTACGTGCTCCCTCTGACAGCTAAATACATTCAAAGGGAAATAGCATTAAGAAGCTTGCTTTATTGATTTATGACTCAATTTTCTAACAGTCAATAGTTTTAATGCTAGTCAGCTGTCATCCTGCATGACTGGAGACCCACTGACAGTTTTATAAGATTTGTCTTCTCTTGATAGTTTCAAAATATAAGATTTGTGACAAGAAACTGCTACATGATTTTTTTAATGAAATACTGTAATGGCTTAGAAGCTTATATCAGATTAAGGTGGTTTTTACACAGGGACAGGATCTTGTGATCTCCCTATGGCTGGTGCAGCTGCCACAACAGAACTGCCACACGGCAGCTTTCCCTGCATTTTCTCCATACCAGTCCTCCAGAAGAAGAGTTCATTCTTATATGCCTCTTTTCTCTCCGCGAAGGAGTCTCAAAGTGCCTTACAATCACCTTCCCTTTCCTCTCCCCACAACAGACACCCTGTGAGGTAGGTGAGGCTGAGAGAGCCCTGATATCTCTGCTCAGTCAGAACAGCTTTATAAGTGCTGTGGCGAGCCCAAGATCACCCAACTGGCTGCATGTGGAGGAGTGCAGAATCAAACCTGGCTCGCCAGATTAGAAGTTCGCACTCCTAACCACTACACCACAAGGCATTGGCCACCTCTGCACTTTGGGTGACGGGGGCTTTTTCAGTTTATTTTAAAACCTAGAAGTCTGAGATCATTACAGCTATACCACAATAAGTGGAATAGGTCTGTGAAAAAAGTCTCTTTAACATTTTCTATTGCAAATTGACCTGGTTTGCTTAACCGAAACACGGCTGGAGGAAAAGGACTTGGCGTGTCTGTCCCAACTATTGTCCCTTGAATATACTATTCTCCACCAACCCCATACTACTGGCTGAGTGGGAGGTGGGGCTATTATCTGCCATAAGACTTTGACTTCTGCAGACTTCTAGTGAACACTGTTGGAATATAAACTGCCCTGCTGGTTTACCATGGAACTGGATGACCTGAAGAGGGCCAGGAGACAACCAGAATGATGCTGGTAGTGAACTCAATATTGAATTTTGTAGATTATGATATAGAAACCACTGGAAGACCTATGAAGCAGCAGTGACAGTGGAAAAAAAATGTTGCTGCTTTGCTATTATAGCATCAGCCAGTCTACGATCATGCTGATGGTGTTCAAGGTAAGTCAGAAACTGCTGATGCCAAAATGTGAGGTTGCATTGTCTTGGGGAAAGACAACTAAAATAGTTCTGCAGGGCCTGCAAAAGGGAGCTGTTCCACCAGGCATTTGGTTGCAGATGACCAGAATCTGCAACACCGCTGGGCCCCTGAACCCTCTCTCCCAGCAATCCGTGCACCTGAACTGAACCCCAAATGTCAAGGAGAGGTTCACAATCTCCCTTAGGGGACCCCCTATCCATCTGTCACCCAATATGAACAGCCAGGATGGACAGGGGTCTAATGGGATGTGGTTGCTCTCACTGATCCCAGCAATTTGTTCACTTTGGTTAACAAGAGCTGTCTGAAGCCATCAAACACTATCCTCTGCGACAGCCATGGAGTTTCCAGTTTGCAGTCTGTATCAATTGTGGAAGGTTGATTCCGGCAAAGCAACAAGACTTTATCTGCAAAATGGCTTGCTAATGCCTCACAGCTCAAGTCCAATTTTCTAAAACATTGGTGTCCCTCCTTGAGGGCAGTAAGAGATCGAATTACCCTAAACAGTTGTGCTGGGTGAGAGCTTCAGGACACAATTTCCACAGTGAAGAAGTCACACTTTGCCACTTTCAGCGCCATTTCATACGCCTTCATAAGCGTGCGATAAGACGTCCTTGCTGCCTTGTTGCGAGTCTTCCTCCACACTCGCTGTAGCCATCTCACTTCCTTCTTCCTCTAACAAAGCTGCTGGGTTTACCAAGGAGCCCGTTTGAGATGAGGGTGGAGAGGGTGCCGAGGAGCAATCTTGTCAATAACAGCTGATAGGCAGGACTACCAGTCCTCCATCATGGCTGCCAACAAGGTGTCAGAGGGCATCGGGTCCTGCAGAGCATTCAGGAATCTCTCAGATTCCATAAGTCTCCACAGGCAGACCAAAATACATCCATCACCCAAACAGGGAGGGAGTGGTATCCTTAGTTGGGCCTTCAGGGCATGGTGGTCTGACCATGGAACGATGTTATTTGCAACCAGATCCACCTCTACATCTGCACCCAAGATCAAATTGAGGGTGTGGCCGGCCTGATAGGTGGGACCAGCAACAATTTGCAAGAACCCCAGTATCACCATGGCTAACACTAGATCCAGCCCATGTCCTGGAGATGGCGCATCTCCGTGGACATTGAAATCCCCCAAAATTAAATGTTTGGGGTACTGCAACGTCCAAGCAGCAGCTGCCTCCAGCAGTCCCCTCTCAGCTACTGATGGCAGCCACAGTAAAACAGGTAATGCTGGAAAATCAGTGTTGTCTTGCCAGGCTGGCACCAACGTTGTGCATAAGTGTGGATTGGCCCCACTGTCATGCAGGTGCCAGCCCGTGCATAATTGGCCTGTTAGCCATTATATTATATATGAACATCAGTATAAAAATATTAATACAGGGCTCACACAGGCGATTGGGAATACCTCCCTGAGTGTGCCACAATGACAAAACAAACACACAATGCTCTACACTTCTCTTTATAACTCCTTTGTATTTGTATTCAGTTGTTGATCTAATCTCTTCACAATACAATCCTAAGCAGAGTTGCTCTAAGGCCACTGAAATATACAGCAGTGGTCCCCAACCTTTTTATCACCGGGGACCACTCAACGCCGGGGACTACTCAATGCCTTTTACTGAGGCCTGGTGGGGGGGGGGTAGTTTACTCCTCTACTCTCAACCACTGCCCTAACGCTCTCTGATCGCTATGGTAATGTTTAAACATCCCTTCAAAATAAGATACAGACACGCCACAACAATGAACATAAGAACATTTTATTTTCACTCATGAAAATATTCACTATTTTAACTCATGACAATGACAAATCAATGGGAACCCTGAGCTTGTTTCTCTGCAACGAGATGGGGGACAATGACACCTGAAGTGTGTTGTAAAGGGCCGGGGGGGATGAAGTAAATGGCTGGGGGGGAGGGAGAAGGTGTCCTTCGGGGCCCACCTCCAATTAGTCGAAGGACCACATGTGGTCCGCGGCCCACAGGTTGGGGATTGCTAATATACAGGTTTTAAAGACAGTAACTGCACAGGGCTTACACTGCAAGTTGTCAGAGAACATTCTCCCCCTAGCTGGCTTTCAAACTGTTAATTCTTTGCTGTTTCTCATAAAATGGTGCAACCAGCATGCGTGCATGCACACACACACACTGTATTATTAATTATTATATATGTTGAATAAACTACAACTTTGATTCAAGAGGCATGTGTAAATGAAACATAAAGAAGCCATATTATATGCACACATTGCCCCCTCTTCTGGTGAAATACGGCATACACAACAGTTAGATTCATGTGGGTAGCAGTTTTGGGCTGAAGCAGAAGAACAAATTTAGAGTCCAGTGGCACCTTTGTTGGTTTTATTCAAGGTGTGAGCTTTCATATGCACAAACATTTTCTCATATACAATATGATGGAAGTGATCAATTCATACTTATAGGCAAGTGTGTGGGTATAACATGCAGCATAATGAAAATGGTTAACAGATATCAGATAACTGGAGGAAAAACAGCAATTTGGATTTGTTTGTGTTCACTCGAGATTGAATTCCATGGGAAACATCTTGGGTCCAATAAATATGTCCACATTAAGAAAATAATGGAACCCTAAACAAAGAAGACAGAAGGAAAATAGATGCTTTCCAATTATGGTGTTGGAGACGAATGCTGCGAATACCATGGACAACCAAAGTTACCGACAAGACAGTTTTTTGAGAGGAGCAAACCAACGATGTCATTTTTGTTGTTGTTAGGTGCAAAGTCGTGTCTGACCCATCGCAACCCCATGGACAATGATCCTCCAGGCCTTCCTGTCCTCTACTATTCCCCAGGGTCTATTTAAGTTTGCACCTACTGCTTCAGTGACTCCATCCAGCCACCTCATTCTCTGCCGTCCCCTTCTTCTTTTGCCCTCAATCGCTCCCAGCATTAGGCTCTTCTCCAGGGAGTCCTTCCTTCTCATGAGGTGGCCAAAGTATTTGAGTTTCATCTTCAGGATCAGGCCTTCTAAGGAGCAGTGCAGGCTGATCTCCTCTAGGACTGACCGGTTGGTTCGCCTTGCAGTCTAAGGGACTCGCAAGAGTCTTCTCCAGCACCAGAGTTAAAAAGCTTCAGTTCTTTGACGCTCGGCCTTCCTTATGGTCCAACTTTCACAGCCATACATTGCAACTGGGAATACCATAGCCTTGACTAAGCACACTTTTGTTGGCAGGGTGATGTCTCTGCTTTTAAGGATGCTGTCTAGATTTGCCGTAGCTTTCCTTCCCAGGAGCAAGCATCTTTTTGCTGCAGTCCCCATCTGCAGTGATCTTGGAGCCCAGGAAAATAAAATCTCCATTTCTTCCCCATCTATTTGCCAGGAATTGAGAAGGCCGGATGCCATGATCTTTGTTTTCTTGATGTTGAGTTTCAAGCCAACTTTTGCACTCTCCTCCTTCACCCGCATCAACAGGCTCTTTAGTTCCTCTTCACTTTCTGCCATTAGAGCGGTATCATCTGCATATATGAGGTTGTTGATATTTCTCCCTGCAATCTTGATCCCAATTTGTGACTCCTCTAATCCCGCCTTTCTCATGATGTGCTCCGCATACAAGTTAAATAGGCAAGGCGACGGTATACAGCCTTGCCGAACTCCTTTCTCAATTTTGAACCAATCACTGATTCCATGTTCAGTTCTCACTGTTGCTTCTTGACCTGCATATAAATTTCTCAAGAGACAAATAAGATGCTCTGGTATTCCCATCTCTTTAAGAACTTGCCACAATTTGTTGTGCTCCACACAATCAAAGGCTTTAGCGTAGTCAGTGAAGCAGAAGTAGATGTTCTTCTGGAACTCCCTAGCTTTCTCCATGATCCAGCGTATGTTGGCAATTTGATCTCTAGTTCCTCTGCTTCTTCGAAATCCTGCCTGTACTTCTGGAAGTTCCCGGTCCACATATTGCTGGAGCCTAGCTTGTAGGATTTTGAGCATAACTTTGCTAGCATGAGAAATGAATGCAATGGTGCGGTAGTTTGAACATTCTTTGGCATTGCCCTTCTTTGGGATTGGAATGTAAACTGACCTTTTCCAATCCTGTGGCCATTGTTGAGTTTTCCAAATTTGCTGGCATATTGAGTGTAGCACTTTTAAGGCAAGATATGACTAAAGCTCACTTACTTTGGACACATCATGCAATCAAAATCATTAGAAAAATCATTAATGCTCAGCATGGTCAGCAGCAAAAAGAAACGTCCTCACCAAAGGATCTGCTAGCTTGACACGATCAAAGCCGACACAGGGATAACCATGAACCAACTAAAAGAAGCGGTCATTGACCGAGACGCATGGCGGAAGCTTTCCTATATAATTACCGAGGGTCAGACACGACTCAATGGATGACATCATCATCAAATAATCACTTGCTGACAGCAGTTAGCCGAGACCTTGCCCTTCTGCCCTGTGCTGGTCCTCTCAAGCATGGAAGCATCTTAGAGCATTTGGCTGTTCCTGTTCACAGACCAGAGGAAAGCATATATATAGTATTCCAAATTACATTGCATTATACTAGTCAGTTATACAATCTCCTAGTTTGAATCAATTATTCCAATTAAGAGGTAAATTAAAATACGTACTTCTACACCTTGAATTAAAATTTGTTGATCTTAAAGGTGCTACTGGACTCTAAATACACACATTGTTAGAGAATCGTTTTGCCACGTAGGAACTCGGTTGAATACCTGTGAAAATTGCAATTCTCCCATGCTCATTCTTCCATTCGAAAACAGAGAGCTTCAGGGAAATAGTGCTGATCACATGGCGATCTTGGACCACTCACTCTTTCTCGAACCCATTCCACATGGCTGTTTTGAACCTTGCACATTATCCCTCCGTTCCTGGAGAGAAGGGTGAGCTAAAAATGCAATCAGGCAACTTTTAATGGCACGAAAAACATGCACTCACAAAACTATATGCTGCAACAATGTAACGCAGGCCGTCTTTGCTCTGGTCACAAACTATTCCGTTTATTTAAAATGATGATGATGAAGAATTGGTTTGTTGACAATGCTTCTCAGTACACAATATATAATAGCAATTTCAATTGCGACAACTCCTGCAAATGGAGCAGAAAATGCGAACTGGGAACCTTGTGGCCAAGACCCAGCATTCCCCGACCTAAGCCCTTCCCTCGTCTGCCTTCTCCGCCGCGGACTCTCCCCATGTTCTTCTCGCCCGCCGCTCAAGATTGCGAAGCTCCCCCCCCCCCAGCAGGCCTCAATGGTTCTGCCCTCCCTCAGCCAACCAATCAGCGCTCACTTCCTACGCTTCCTGTGTTCGCGCCCCCTGCCGGTTAGCTCAGAGCGCGCGTCGGCGGCGAGTCTCGCGGCGCTTTCGGCCGGTCCTTTCTCAAGATGACGGCTCCGGCTGAGGCTGAGAGCTGGCTCCGCACCCGGGACGTGCTTGTGCCGGAGGGTCCCGAAGACTTCGGGTCGCTCCTGCTGTCGGCTCCCGTGCTCGAAGGGCTGCGAGCCGCTGGGTTCCTGAGGCCTTCCCCAGTGCAGCTGAAAGCCATCCCGTTGGGGCGCTGCGGCCTCGGTGAGGGGCGGGGCTTGGGGTCTGCGGGAGGCAGCAGCGTTGCCGCGCGAAGCGGGAGACGGTGGGGGATAAAGGACCTCTTTGGGGTGGTGGGTTGGAGGTAGGGATGCCAGCCCCGGGCGGGGTGGGGCTGGGGATCCCCGGGTTTTACAGTTCATCGCCAGGGGACAGATCAGTTCCCCTGGAGACTGTGGCTGCTTTTTTTTTGGTGGGGGGCGAGGTGGACTCCATAGCATGTACTCCACTGAAGGCCCGCCCCAAATCTCCCCCCCCCTCGTTATTTACACTTTTTAATCTAAACTGGTTGCATCAATTAAAAGGTTCAGTGTTTGTAATAAATATGCATGAGTTATAATAAGTTATTTAATTTAATAAATAACCAAGGAGATAAAATGCACAAGGAGAGGGGAGTAAAGAAAAGTAGGAATAGCTTGTGTCAGTTCCAGAATGAAGCCAACGAGTATTTACATGTGGTATTGTCATGATAGAGGTAGTGTAGTGTCCCTGCCCAGAATCATCAGTTAGAAATATATGGGTTATAGCTACCCAGTTACAGCTTGACAGTCAGTAGACAGTAGAGGCAAAAATGGCTTTTTGTTAAATACTGCATGCAAGTCCTGGGGCAAATGGTATTTGGAGCTGAGGTCCTCCCCCCTTCCCTCAGGAATGGAGGGAATCCAGATGAGATTAAGTTACCTAACAGTGAAACCTCTGCATATTCTAGGAATCATTAAAGGTAAAGGCAAGCACCGGGTCATTTCTGACTCTAGCGTTTTCATGGTAGACTCAATATGGGGTGGTTTGCCAGTGCCTTCCCCAGTCATTACCGTTTTACCCCCCAGCAAGCTGGGTACTCATTTTACCAACCTCGGAAGGATGGAAGGATGGAAGGCTGAGTCAGCTGCTGAGATAGAACTCCCAGCCTCATGGGCACACAGCTTCAGACAGCATTTCTGCTGCCTTACCACCCTGCACCACAAGAGACTCTGCTGCCTTACCACCCTGCGCCACAAGAATCATTAGGGTTAATGTTAATGAGGAACATTTACAAGACTTCACTGCTATGCTGTGACATTTTAGTGCACATCTAACATTCTGTTATAGCCGCACATTGCAGAGAAAACTAGCAGATGAGCAGTCACCTGAAGGAAGCTTCTCGTCAGTTAATGATCATCTTATTTCTGGTTTTCTGAAAATAAATTCCCGATTTATGAAGCTGTTCTGGCTGCCATGAAGTGTCTTGGGTGCTTCCTGAACTGGATCTTTAATGTCTCTTTCAGATCTTATCGTGCAAGCAAAATCTGGCACTGGTAAAACTTGTGTCTTCTCAACCATTGCACTTGACTCTCTTATCCTGGAAAGCCCAGTTACACAGGTAAGAAAGCATACTTGTATAGGAAATGTACAAGTCATTTATTATTTATTAGAGCACTAAATCAACCTGCTTGCCTGTGTGGATCTGTTCCTCATTTGTAAAACATTGGTGACCTAAAACAACATATTTCATCTTTCCCAGTTTATAAATTATTATTATTTGCCTCAAGGTAATTCTTATTCGGAGCTCAGGTGTTATCCTTTGTTTATATGACAGCTTGTCAGAGGCCTGCTTGAAATGGCTAAAACATGAAAGGTATAATATAATGTATAAAACAATACTATTTGGTAGTTATGAAATGATGAACTTTTGGAATTGAAGTCAAAACTGAAATTGTTTTTATTCTCCTGCCATGTTCATTTAAAACCTTGAAGTTCTATATTGTAGGGCTAAATCCACTTAATATCAGTGGTGTAATTTATCATGCTTCTTCAGCCGAAAGAATGCTAGTTTTTTGCCTCCATCTCAAAAAGTCTGTGACTTGTAAACCATGTGAAGTGGAAGCCTTGTCTAAACTTACTGTGCTTCTGGAAATGTTCCTATAAAGTAACTATGCTGTTTATTTATATTTAAAATATTTCCATTCTGTCCTTCCATCAAATTCAGGGTCTCCAGGGCCCCAGACAGGGCATTAAAATGCATTTAAAATATAATGCATATAAAATTATTTAGAATATATTTTTTTAAAAAACTTTACTTTTCTTACACTATATAGCCTATTGCTCACTAATGTTGCACTTCACGGCCATTTCACACATTATGCAGAGGCAAACCCAAATTTGCTATTGAACCTCTTGGGCACTCCCATGTGTTCCAGCCCAGAAAGGAACCACTTTAAACTCCTGACCCACAGATTGAGAGCCACAGCTGCTCTTTTAAAAACCCTTTGTAAAAGTGACATATGTTAATTTGCAGTTATCAAACTATTGCTTGTGCAAGATTAACTGAGAATTTACTGTTTCATGACATTAACACCATTAAGAGGTCAGTTATTGATGTTCTGAGCAATATTCAGAATGATAATTTAGGAGACAAGGTCACATTTATTTTGTTGTCCCCATAATCCATTAATGGACTAATTTTTATTATTTCAGATTCTAGTTTTGGCTCCTACTCGAGAAATTGCTGTACAGATACATGCAGTCATTACAACCATCGGGATTAAAATGGAAGGTTTGGAATGTCATGTCTTCATTGGAGGGACCCCTTTAAACCAAGACAAAACCAGGCTAAAAAAGTGTCACATAGCTGTTGGCTCCCCTGGTAAGAACATAAGTCATCTAAGGTTTTTTAGCTTCGTGATGCGGTGTTCTGTGCTATTGAAAGTGCTATGCATTTGATATCCTCTGGCCGCAGGAAATAATTTGCGAGACATTTTTAGCGGGGTGTTATTTTTGAACATTTTCCCCAAATCAATGGGAGGGTTGAATGCTCAATTTTAGATTTACATACTTATAATTGTTTCTGTAAATGCTTGAGTTGAGGTACTAAAGTTATTGTTTTCATTGGCAGGTCGCATAAAGCAACTTATAGAGTTGAACTACCTGAATACAGCCAGCATTCGCCTTTTCATTCTTGATGAAGCAGACAAGCTTCTGGAACAAGGCAGTTTCCAGGAGCAAATAAAGTAAGAGTGTTTTAGTGGTTAAGCATTTATTTCTAATACAATTTGAAATTTTTACTTTGAATCCTATTTTTCTTTTCTTTTCTCCCTCTTTCTAGTTGGATTTATTCTTCTCTGCCAGCCAACAAGCAGATGTTGGCTGTTTCAGCCACGTATCCTGAATCCTTGGCTAATACTTTAACTAGATATATGAGAGATCCCACATTTGTGAGGCTGAATCCCACTGACCCAAGTCTCATTGGTATGTTTGTGTTCTTTGATCACTAATTTACCTTTATCAACCAAAGCATCCATTTTAGTGTCAAATTCCAAAGCTTGTACGTATATATAATCCCAGTGATACAATATTTTTTATTAATATGTTTAAAAATACTTCTCTGAATTTTCTTTTAAAAAATATAGTCATTTGGTCAGCAAGCATTGAATAACGGTCTCATTGATGCCTAGCTAAATTGTGGCCCTATTATTTGTTTAAAGTAAATATCCAAAGCAATACCCATGGTTTCCAACTCAGGAGCAGTACCCGTATCCCCCATTTCATTTAGATGATTTTCTGCTGTGTACATGTTATATTGTTTATCTTTGCATATATTTCTAACTGAACTCAGAGTGTAGCTGTAACTGGTTTCAGCCTGATATGAAATACACAGACTCAATCCTATTGGTTTCAGTGTGGAATTGCAGCCTTGCATAAGGCTGGTAAGCATATTTTGTCTACTCAGAAATAAAGTCAGTCCTGCAGGACTTATTCCCAAGTAACTATGCATAGGATTGGAGCCTTAATCTCCTGACTCAGTTTTTAATACATACTCCTAGTGGAATCGAAAGAATTAATGCATGGAGCAGCTGTCATAGCAGCACACACATTAATGTATAAAGCACTATGGGGAGAAAGTGAGGCTGCAATCCTTGGACTTAAAAGCACTTCCTGCCCTTTCCTTAAGGTTCCAGGCTCAGATGATAGTAAGCTCACAGTAGGCCCATTATGCACGGCCGCCGAAACGGCGATTTCGGGTCACATGGAAAACGCAGAGGGGGAAGACGCGAAGCACACCGGTTATGCACGGGAGGAGGCGCGACGGCGGCAAAACCCAGAGTAACCGATTATGCACGCGGCGACTCTGGCGCCGCTTCTGGTTATGCCCCGGTCACCCGGAAGCTGCGCTTTCTTTCGCGTTTCGCTGACGCGGCTTTTTCGGCGGCATGCACCAAAGCTGCGGCCTGTTGCAGCCGGCTCCGTGCGTTATCGGTGATATTAGTCGCCGCCATTCCACCCCGAATGTGCGTTATTCCCCCCATGCATAATGGGTCGTAATGATCACCCTCCACATCTTTATACCTATGCCTCCATCTAAGATGGGATTTCAGTAAGGAGTAAAAGGCCACTATGGGTGATGAATATGTACCGTCTGGAATTTCCATCCAAAAGAGGACATCGTTGTATGTATAGAATGCAAACAAAAATTTTATTACGTGCTAAACTAAGTGCTTCTCCATAAAACCTCCAATTCTGAATTTTAGTGAACTGGATCTTGTTAAGAGGACCACTGACATTGTGTAAAAGTTGCCAGAGGTTTTTTTTCTGCTGGAAGAAGAGTCTTGATGCCCTGGGAAGTCTTTGATTTTAGCATAATGGAATAATAGAATCGAGCCCTGTATTTTTTGAAGAGCTGTGGAAGTCATGGCAATAAATAGATAACTTAGAGTAGGGTGTTCCAGGCCAGTACCATATGATTTTTTTTTGCTTAGGGAGGTTTATTGGTGCAAACAATACTTAATTGGCAAAATTCTAACCTGCTTTTTCTTGAAGGAACTTTTGTTTATGTTCAAGATATTTAATCCATCTCATCATTAACTTTTTGGGTAGGATTGAAGCAGTACTTCAAAGTTGTGAATTCTTATCCATTACCTCATAAAACGTTTGAGGAAAAGGCACAGCATTTACAGGAACTCTTCAGCAAGATTCCCTTCAATCAGGCTTTGGTCTTCTCAAATCTACACAGTCGGTAATTTATTTTCCCCATTTTCAATAAAGAGGTGGGAATGCTGTCAAGTTGTACCTGATTTATGGTGACCCCATAGGTTTTTTTCAAGGCAAGAGAGATTCAGAGATGATTTGTCATCATTTACCTCTATGTAGCAACCCTGGTATTCCTTGATGATCTCTCATCCAAATAGTAATCAGAACTGGCCCTGCTTAGCTTCTGAAATCTAAAGAGATCGGGCTAGCTTGGGCCATCCAGGTCAGGGCATTTTTAATATATAGCTGATAAATTGGAATCTGAATAGTCACTCAGTGTTGCTTCTGTTTGGTGATGGGATACTCATTCCTGGGGTAGTCAACCTGTGGTCCTCCAGATGTTCATGAACTACAATTCTAGTCCATGAACATCTGGAGGACCACAGGTTGACTACCCCTGCATTAGACTGAGGATGCAAGAATGTTGAGGTATCAAGTTTAGGGCATTTTACGAAGCTGAACTTGAAAAATAAAACACGTGTTGAAAAAGTGTAGGTCTGTTTCATCTGTATTACTATGTACTTTTAAAAAATCAAGAGTTTCTTGTGTATATGTTTAAGGGAGTAAAAAATATATTTTTAGAGACTAGCTATCTATTTACATTTTATTGAGCAAGGAATCTAAAAGAGTTTATATTTATACCAATCTAAAAGAGTTTATATTTTCCTTTAAAAATGTTTGTATTCTGCTGTCAGTTCTTGCCAGGCAGTTTGGGGAGAATAGATTGAAGGAAAATTTGAACTGTTAAACGCTCTCTGTCTCCTTAGAGCTCAGCACTTGGCAGATCTACTGACATCCAAAGGTTTTCCTGCAGAATGCATTTCAGGCAAGTCTCTGGGCTGGGGATCCCCAATCTTGTAGAGTCTGTGGGCACTTTTGGAATTTTGAGAGCAGTTAGTGGGTGCAACTGTAAATGGTGACAGTGGAGAGACATAGCTAACAAAAATGGCTGCCATGGGAGCTTGAGTGGATCACAGAATTATTCTTTTATCATTATTATTTATTTGATTTATTACCCACCGTTTCCGGTAAGCTGGCTCGTGGTGAGTTACATTAAAAACCCCACAATAAAATATAAGCCATCCCAGAATGTTGGGAAGTTCCGAACCTAAGATCTTTCTGCAACGAAGGTATTTGTTTCTGTATGGCCCATTATGCACGGGGGGAATAACGCACATTCGGGGTGGAATGGCGGCAACTAAAATCACCGATAACGCACGGTGCCGGCTGCAGCTTCGGTGCATGCCGCCGAAAAAGCCGCGTTCGCGAAATGTGCAGCTTCCAGGTGACCGGAAGAAAGTGCAGCTTCCGGGTGACCGGGGCGCAACCAGAAGTGGCGCCGGGATCGCTGCATGCATAATCGGTTACTCTGGGTTTTGACGCTGTCGCGCGCCGCCCCGTGCATAACCGGTGTGCATCGCGTCTTCCCCCTCCGCGTTTTCCATGTGACCCGAAATCGCCGTTTCGGCGGCCGTGCATAATGGGCCTATGAGGATTTCCCTCAGACACAAACAAGATGCAGCCTGGGCTCTTCTGAAGCATATTCTATTGCTGTGAGGTGGAAGACAGCCAGTATTGACTTTTTATTTTGGGAAGATGCACACCATGGGGGGGGGGGGGCTCGCTGCTATAGTCTGTGTTTTTTTTGTTAAGTTTTGTTGCAAACCTATTGTTGACTTGGTATGTAGATTTGGTGGTACTCAGAGCGGTTGTGCATGTGTAAACGGGAAGGATGCTTTGCATTCTAACAATGTTTCCTTATAAGTAAGTCTCACTGTACTTAGTGAGATCTATTCATTAAAATAAGTAGGCTAAGGATTGCACCCATAGAATATTTTGGATAGAAGTATTTTCTTGTGTTTATTCTCACATTTATTACTAAAGTGTTGCATTAAAAGTTTCCAAAACGTGTTCTGTTCTCAGCATGTACACTAGATAAATGAAAATGTACCTGAGGGGTTGGACAAATGCTGACTCCATTTTGGCTCTGGCCAAGCATTGATTCTGCTCTAATGGATGAAAACAAAATAACACAGTAAATTACTCCAGTGACTTGGCTAGTGATTTTCCCCCTTTTAGTACTTGATCATTCTGACTTTGTATCTCTAGGCAGTATGAATCAGAACCAGAGACTTGATGCCATGGCTAAACTAAAGCAGTTCCATTGCAGAGTGTTGATTTCTACTGATTTGGTGAGGTTTTCCTTTGACGTAGTGAAATATATGGACGTGTACCCTGTGGATCCTGCATGGAAAAATGCATGTTACCATGATTCTTCCATGCATTTCCCACTAGATCTGATCCTTGAAACACTGGATGTTATACACCTCATGTGGAGCCTGTGGGGGAGGGAGCAGCAGTGAGGAGGGAAATCAATTGGCACTGATCCTGTGTCACTAGAGTAACATGCATCAGTGAAAGCATCACTGATGGAAGATGAAATGGAGAACAGTTTTTATCTGGCTCTTCTCCTCAATGCAGTTGCATGGCTTTTGTTCCCTCCCAGCCCTACAACCTCCAGTATCTATACTGAAGATGTCTTGGGAGGTGTCTGGGGGAAGTTAGGAAAGAACTTCTGCTATAAGTGTCCTTTTGAACATGCTTCAGGGAACCCGTGATTTATATTTTAATGTGGATCTAAATCTAAAGCCATGATGCATACTGGCTTTTTTGTGGAGTCTAGGAAATACATGATGTTTTTTTGTAAAAGTCTGTATGTAGCTAAGGTGTGCTTTTCTTGGGCTCAAATATCTTTAAATCAAAAGAGAAATATATTGATTACTCTTATTTTGAGGGCATTAGATTAAAAGTTTTATTTGTTTTATGTTTTCTTATGTCTTGTACATAGGGAGCATTTATATCTTACCTGTTTTACCAATAGCAGCACCCTAGGTAGCTTACACGACTCGTGTTCAGCAATATGTTATCAGTCTTGTAATTAAATCATTTTCCACTAAGACTTGTACAAAATTTCTGCTAAGCAAAAACTCGGGCTAGAGCATCCCATACCCTGCCACCAATAATGCTTATTAACAAAAAAAGTCTAGAAAGTGTTCTAGAGAAAGTGTGTCCTTTCACCTGCATTAAAATTTTTCCGAGGTCAGTAAAATGAGTACCCAGCTTGCTGGGCGGTAAACGGTAATGACTAGGGAAGGAACTGGCAAACCACCCCGTATTGAGTCTGCTATGAAAACGCTAGAGGGCATCACCCCAAGGGTCAGACATGACCCGGTGCTTGCACAGGGGATACCTTTACCTTTACCTGTCATTAGAATAATTGATCTAAACTGATCCCTTTTCTGTGGTGCTTTACTTGACTATTGTTCACCTTCTAAAATTCTTTTTACTTTTTGCCTATCTCTTTGCCTGCTCTTTACTGTTAGACCTCACGTGGAATTGATGCTGAGAAAGTGAACCTAGTTATCAACTTAGATGTGCCATTGGATTGGGAGACATACATGCATCGGATTGGCAGAGCTGGACGTTTTGGTAAATGCTGCTTTAAGTGGGATATGCAGGGGCAGGTGGCGGGTCTGCAATTCCCTAATAACTTAACTGTTCTTTACTTTGTTGCAGGAACGTTAGGACTAGCAGTGACCTATTGCTGCCGGGGGGAGGAAGAGAATGTGTTGATGAATATTGCACAGAAATGTAACCTTCGGCTTCTTCCCTTACCAGGTATAATGTTTATGCAGGAACTAGTGTCTTGAATTTGAACTGTGTCATTTATAAACAGTAGCAGTGATAGTGTCTCAGAGTTAATCAGGCCATTAATTAATCACTCAGGCATAGTAGTCGTTTTACTCTGAGTGATAGTGGCTTCTGAGTCTTCTCCTGAGTGAAAGTGTGGAATTGATTTCTGAGGAACTGTACATTGATTCTTCATTGTTACAAAGTCCTGCAACGTTACAACAGTTAACAACATGATGAAGAGCATAATAATTGAGACACAAGATCAATGAATTAGAGTTATGTGCTGTTCCATTAAAATTCCCCCCTGAGCTGTGTCTTTCAACAGATCTCAGCAGTTTCTAAGAGCTGAAATGGCATGGGAGATGTCTAATTATTTCCCTTCCTGACCTTTTCTTGCAGAAGTTACACACAAGCTGTTTTTACAGTTGGAGAAAAACTGTCTCCTCCCCATACCTGTCCACCCCTTAAATTGCAGCCTTTGTAAATGGGGGTAGGGGATGAAGAGGGGTTTTCTCATGTAAAATAATCATAGCGCTACACACAACGTATAATTTTGCCATTATCACCTTCACATTGGTAGGAGCTTTTTACTGAAAAGATCTTGTTGGGTATTAAAACGAAAGATAGGTGGATTAGGAGGGAGTTCAGTAGCCCTTTTTAAAGGTTACAGAAGTGAAGCAACAGTTCTCCTAGGCTACTCTGAAACGAGGTGAGGAACTGGTTTTTAAATGGCAGGATAGCAGATGTAGGAAGCTCTTATCCAGCTTTAAGAGCTGTTTTGGATTGGAATACCCTGTCTAGATAGGTTGTAAGTTTTTTGGGGGGAGGCTTCCAAAGTAAGGCATATGTCCAAAATATTTCCCTGTAATGCATTAAATTTTTATGTTGCCTTTTGTCCAAAGAGCTCAGGCATTGTGTTCCACCTATAAAGTGGGCTGGATTGAATGGGTTGGAATGAAAGTGTATGATTGGTTCAAGGTGGGCTTCATATTTTGCTATATGTTATAATGCTTTGAAATAGAGGTTTGACTTACATGGATTTGGGGTTATCTTCACTCTTTGCTTATTCTACAGTTCCATCACTTGCATTTTGGTCACGTTTGTGCTTGAATCCTAAGTAGTGCAAGTGAAGGCGTGCTAGAGGAAAGCAGCCTCCTTATTTTCAGTGCAGCCTTATTTGCCCTTCCACCCCCCCCTCTCTCTCTCTCTCTCTCTCTCTCTCTCTCTCTCTCTGCTTTCCTGCAAAAGAAACTTGGGGTGGGAGAAGTGGGCAGATGTGTTAGAGTTGAACAGCTGAAGTGATTTGATGGATGTGGTGATATACCTTAAAATGAGACACACATCCTTATGAGTCTGTTCTGCTCTTCATTGATGTTGTTTCTCTTTCTTGAAGAACCTGTGCCTCCTGAGTTGATGGAACAGTTTGACAACTGGGACGTGGAAGTCACAGCTGTCCCATATCCTAATGCTTCACTGCATGCTGCTCTGCCAGATAAGCAGCCGGAGAAGACAGTGCAGCACACAGCAGGAGGCAGCAGTGCAAAGGGGTCTTGTGCTGCTGCTAGTGAAAACCTTCCTGCACCTAAGCCAAAGCAGGTCCTCAGACAGAAACAGCTACTCAAAGGCAGAGCAGAACAAAGCAACACAAAGAGAACCTTGAAGGACCAACCGTCTTCCCAATGCACTGCAGAGCCAAAATGGCAACTAAAACCTAGTGTCCAAACTAGTGAGCAGCAGTACAAGCAAGAGGTGGACAAGGAAGCTTTAAGAAACAAACTTCCCAAGATACCTTGCCTGTCTTCTTATAAGTCTCATCCGTCCACCAATACCTGGAGCATGGCTGAGTTTGTTGAGGATTATGAATACTTTATTAAGGAAGGACTGGAGAAAAAGGTGGAGATCATAAGAAGCTATACAGGTCCTGGAGAGCAGCATTCAGAAAATGATACCTTGGATGGGAAAGCCTCTGCATGGACTGGGGAATCTGATAGTGATAGCAGCACATACAGCTCTGACTCATTAGCCTACAGTTCAGATGGCCAGTCACCCATCAGAGCCTCTTCAGATATACAGAAAGGAGAGGACGGTGAGCTCTCAGCAGATCAGACTTTTCAGAGGCACTCTGAGCACTTCACTGTTGTCCCTGAACAAAAGAAGATTCCAGAGCCACCTGTGCTCCAAAAGATTAAGCAGAATGTGAAACACAGCAAACACAGGAGGCAAAGCTACTTCCCTCCTGCTGCCAAACCCTCTAAAAGAGGGGGCTTGAAAGGTGCCCCCCAGTACGAACCTGATCCCCCTTTCCTCTGTGAGACTCAGAGTTATGAGGAGTACTGGAAAGCATATTACCAGGCATACCAAGACTATTATTCGACTGCTTCTTATCCATATAATTACATGCATAGCTGGCTGACTGCTTATCGTGCGCATGCTGTCTATATCAAAGAGCTGCTGAGAGGTCATCAGTGATCGGCAAGCCTTCCTCGTATATGTTGTGCAAGGTCACCTTTCTGCTTTTGAACTATTTTAATATATTTTTCATTCAATGTATGTATTCTTTTTGTATACATTCCAGATGCGAAGATACTGCAACAGAAATTTGCTAATTAAAAATTATGACAAATGATGAAATTACCTTTCCTTTGTGCAGGTGTTTGTAGATAGTCTGAAGACGTTTTTGGGCATTACATTCAATGTTTTAAGCCGATTCATGAACTTGGCCACTTTTTTTGGCCCATTTTACTTCCCTTTGGAAAAGACTGTTTCTTTGCTGCTGATTTAGTATGTCAAGATTGAACCAGCTCAGTTTAGGTCTTCCAAGCTGGGATAGTTTATAGAACTGTAGTGAATCAGATCCTGTGGATCTGATCCTTTAATGGTAGCACTTACCTTTTAGCACAAGGAGCTTCCCTGGCGATACTGGATGCCTTCCAGTGCTAGCAGATATCCACCCTGGTTGGAGGAAAGTGCTGCCATTAGCACAAGTTGTCTTTTGATATCCAACACGCAGCCATTTCTTTTTATCTGCTGTGAACCCAGATAAGGGGAATGTGCGATTATTCCTTCAGTACACCTATATTCTTGTCCTAATAAACTCCGTTCCTTGGAGTCTTAATGTCAGTAACGCTGTTTTCTTCCCTCTCTCTTTATAATGGAGGGTATGAGTAGAAAATTAACCTATATAGCCCAATAATTTGCATGTCTCTTTGGAAGCGCATCCCAGTATGTTGAGTGGGGCTTATTCCCAGGTAAGTATGTCATAGATTTACTGCCTTACATAACTAAAGTGGAGGGATGAAGCAGTTTTGGGTTTATATATCATGTAATTTACAGTTTGAGAAATTCATTAGAGGAGAGCGAGGAGAAGCCCTATGAGGAAAAGCTGGGGGACTTGGGAATGTTAAACCTGTAGAAAAGGGGTTTGAGAGGGGACATGATTGTTGTCTTAAGTCTTTGAAAGGTTGTCAGTCGGGGCAGGGAAGGTTCCTGTTGTCAGCAGAGAATAGGATCCACAGCAGTGGATTTAAACCAGGGGTAGTCAAACTGCGGCCCTCCAGAAGTCCATGGACTACAATTCCCATGAGCCACTGCCAGCATTCGCTGGAGGGCCGCAGTTTGACTACCCCTGATTTAAACTATGAGGAGAATGATATTAGCTGGATATCAGGATAAATTTTTTCAGAGTAGTTCAGCAGGAATTGACTGCCTAAGGAGGTGATGAGTCCCCCCTCACTGACAGTCTTCCAGCAGTGGCTGAACAGATACTTCCCCTGGATGCATTGAGCAGGGGATTGGACTAGATGGCTTGTAGGGCCCCTTCCAACTCTATGATTTTAGGAAAAAATCTTTAGAAAGCAGGTTCTTCATAATGAGGTTCCAGTTTTTAAAAATAAATTCCAAAGTACTAATTCCATTGAGTTCTATTTCTTGTATTCCTTATGAATGGATGGTTTCTCAAATCCCCATTATGATATTCCCTTGCTAAAACTGCTGGTGTTATATAAACATATGGGCCTATAGCAAAAAAATTGGCTACTTGAAATATCAGTTTTCCCTGACACAGAGATTTCTATGTGTCTTGATGAATAATATTTTTAAAACTGCATGGCAGACATCTGCTAGAATTTGAAAGTCAAAGGGAATTTATAGAAGGGCTTCTCTACTGCTAGAAACTCAGCACTTCTACGGCTCCCAAATCTCTTTCCTGGCAATACACCCTCGTTCCATTAATTACCTTTTAGACACTGGACTAGTTTTTGTAAGAAACATCTTTTTATCAGAAGGTCCTACTCTTCTACATGAAAATTATTTTTTCTATGCCTATGCAAATTATGCAACCCTTGCTGATCAACAGCCTTAGTCGTGCTCTCTGTTAGAAGTGGTCTAAATAAAAGGCCTACCTCAATTAATGCATGATGCTGATTTAAATAAAATTTAATTAAAACTGTATAAATAACACTTTCAGAACGAGATTGGGTTGGCCATATGATAGGAAAGATTTTAATTATATATGTTAAAAAAAACCCAAAGCTATCATAATTGGGCCATCCTCCTGAGAGTTCCAATATCAGGCCTGTCATGCATAAGGGAAAACTTTAATTAGAAATTGAATTACCTATTAACTCTGAAACTAATTGGCCTGTTTTGTTTCAGCTGCCCATCTAAAATCAAGGCTGGGTGGCTGGCTGAATGGGTAAATGCATGAGTAATAGACTACAGAGAGGCTTATCTTAACTGTCTTGTTCAAATCCTGCATAGATTGATAGCAGGATTTTGTTGCAATTTGGCTTTTGTACTCTACCCATAATTTACCTATTCTCTCAGAGAACCTAATTCTTGGCAGTGAGGAAGAGGGTAGTTGTATTCCAGTCACCCCCAGATGCATTAGTCAGCTGCCTGGAAGCAGAGATGAAATGGCTCAAGCAGAGCTGTCTGAAAGCTCAACCCTGCAAAGATGGAGGTCCTTTGGCTGGGTAGGAAGGGACCATGTGAGGAAGCAGGTCTGCCCACCTTGGATGATGTGCAGCTCCTAGTGACTCATTCCACCAGGAACCTGGATGTGATCCTAGGTGCTTCCCTTACAATAGAAGCCCAGGTCACAAAGGTAGCGCGGCTGGCATTTTACCACCTCCGCCAAGCCAAGCTCCTAGCGGCCTACGTGTCCCTAGAAAACCTAGCCACAGTGACCTATGCGATGGTCACCTCTAGACTAGACTTCTGAGACTCGCTTTATGCAAGCTTACCCTTATCCTTGAACCAGAAATTACAACTGGTGCAGAACGCCATGGCCAGGATTCTCACTAATACATCACGGAGATCCCACACCTGGCCTGTACTCCAACAACTCAGCTGGCTCCAAATTGAATTCCAGATCAGGTTTAAGGGGTGAGGTGATGTGGCAAGCTTCAAGGCCATACACAGTATGTAGCCAGTGTACCTGAGAGACCATCTCTCTGCCTACACCCCCAAAAGAGCACTACACTCTGCCACCCCCAACCAGCTGGTGATCCCTGGCCCCAAAGAAGCACGTCGGTCCTCAACAAGGTCCAGAGCCTTTTCTGTCCTGGCCCCCACCTGGTGGAATGAGCTCCCTGAAGAGATCAGGGCCCTGCCCAAACTCCCATAATTCTGCAGAGCCTGCAAAAGGGAGCTTGAGGCTGACCAACCCGGCAACATCCGCTGGTCCCCCCTGACACCCACCCTCCCTTACATGACTAAATATGACTTACCTAAGGGTTCTGTTGAAGTTGCTATCTTTGTTAAACAAATCCTAGTTGATGTTATGTTATGATTGTTATATATGTTCTGATGTTCCATGTAATTACCTCATGAGGTTTTATATAAACCTCCCAGAGTCATATGGAAGGGCGGTATAAAAATCTAAATAAAATAAATAAATAGCTCCAGTTTATGGTACCCAGACTGCTCTGTGTTAAGTAAGGGCTGTCTGAGCTGGATGAACTCATCACTTAACATGCACAACAGTCCCCTCCATTTTGTTACCAAAATCGCACTTACACGTGTCTTGTGACAGTTGTATTAAGCCGTGGGAACTAGGCTGAGCAGTGAGAGGAGGTAACTTAGCGTGTAAGAATCAATTTTGCTTGTTACAAGGTAATTCAACCCTTAAGAACTCAAGGGAGACAACGTTGGTGAATTGTAATAACAGTAACAGTTGTTATTAGAAAAAGAAAGTAATAAAAGCATAAATAAATCTAACACACCTATCAGGCAGTTGTATAGAGAAAAAATCAGAGTGGGGAAAGGGGGTTCCGTACCTGTAGAATAGAGAGAGAGACAGCAGCGACACGAGCCAGCGTGATGGGAGGATCCAATTGATCCGGGTTGGAAAGCACTCGGAGAGGCTGTGTACACCCAAGGTTTATATAGGGTTTTGGGGAGGGGGTGAGGTGATGTGGCAAGCTCTGTAAGATGGAGTCTGATCTGGCTTTGGCAGACTCTAACAGTGTCATAGCTTTGGCTTAAGCCTAGACTATAGAGGAGTGCCACTAGTTGTAGAAGATAGTATGCCAGTCTCTGAGGCAGGGGTCCTGCCATGCATAACAATTTCTTGTATGTGCCTGGGTTCAGGAGGGCTCTTAATTCTTGTCTGTGTGAGAGAATCTGGATCTATTCAATACACCAGCCATTTGCAAGATGTGAGGCACATTCTAGTCAGATTCCTTACTTGGTCACTCAAGCAGCAGTGTTTTGTGTGGATGGGACAGTCAGCTTCCAGAGGGTCATGCTGCTGGTGCTGAGAATCCCTCAGTGTAGTTTGGTATTACAGAGGCAAAGAGTGAGTGGGAGACTCTCCTGGTTGTCTGGCTTAGTATCATATCTATCTTGGAACATATCTTGGCCTGGCCACAAAGAACTGCTGTGCTATTCAATGACTGAAGTACATTGCTCTCCAGCACAAGTTGTATCTTAGTTTCACTTGTAGAGAAAAATGATGCCATCTAGTGTGATATATGGTTAATAACAGGAGTGGGGAAGAAATGTTTTGTTTTTTAATCATAACCATTTGGATTTTATCGCATTTAGCAATGATGCTAGATGTGTCCACTTCTCAATTTTTCCTGTACTGGGCTACCTTGTTGATCCCTAAAGGAGCTGTGCTTTACTTGTAATTTCTTTAAACACCGTGGGTCAAATTGTCCCCAGTTGCCCTTTATTCAGATTTAGTTGGTTAGTTGCTGTGCTTTGGTAGGATGCAGGTCACCCTGTCGTTCTGTGATTGCTTCACTTTAGACTCCTGAATTCTGATTGCAGAATTTTCCAAGCTGAATGAGTCAGGTGAACTGAGCATCATCACGGTTGCAAAATACCACCCCTTAAAATTAATACTAACCATAGCTACTAATTCTGAAAAATGTTTGGTGATTCATTTTGTATTAAATGGAAGGTTTTACTACTTGGAGGACTTGCTAAGCATCTTAATAGCATCTCATTGTCTCAATTCTGAACAATTGCTCATCCAAACCCAAAAATGGTGATCAAGGAGGCTGATGTTCTGGAGGAAATGAACCTGCTTGTTTAGCGTGGAGTTGAATTTGCTCCACATAGGCAGTCAAGAACTATGGGGGGCTTTGCTGTTTTGAACAAAAGAAGGTTAGTGCATGAGCCTTCTATAAGGTAGGCATAGTTTACTAACTTTCTCACCCTTTACCTTCTGTCAGTCAGATTGCACTGAGGCATGCTTTTATGTGCTTACAGTTTGATTACAAAGGTGCACTGTGGAGCTATCCCTTGAAGGCAGCTGGAAATTACACTTCTTTCAGAATGGAATAGTTGTATAGTTGGCTGGGGCTAGTTCATAGGAATGCATCTTGCTAATTTTAAATCAACAATACTCGCTGCTGGTTTGATCTAGGGTTCGATTAAAGGCACTGGTCATAATGTAAAGCCGTTCACGGACTGGGAGCCATACCTTTGAAGGACCATATTTTTCCATTGATCTTCATGTGCCGATTAAATTTTGGTAGTTTTTACTTCTTTATCCTGGGCTGCTTTTTTCTGCTCAGAAATAGCTTCCATCTATGAAATGGACTTTTTGAGGAGGTAAAATGTGGCACTATCTTTGGAAGCACTTCGAATTTTTATTTTATTTTTTACACTTAGGATTTTAATGGAACATTGTCAGTGGCTTTGACTTACAAAGGGAAATGTAGAATATACATGTTCCAATAAAACAAATGAATATTTTTCCCTATCTGCTTGAAATTTGGGTGGGCAGTCTCGGAATGGGTGGGTGGTGCAATGTCAGAGAATTTGAAACACACATGAAGCTGCCTTAGACTGAATTAGACTGTTGATCTAGCAAGGTCAGTATTGTCTTCTCAGACTGGCAGCACCTCTCCAAAGTCTCCCAAGTCATCAAATGCTGGTCCTTTAAACTGAAGATGTCAGGAGTTGGACTGGGAACCTACTGCAAAAGAACAACAAAAAACGGGCTCTTCTCCATATAGGATAAAATTACACCTGGAACTCCATGTCTTTGTGAAACCAGTATAAGTTACTATAGGCTAAACCTTCGAATACATTTAAAACAATAAATGCTAGGACTGTACAACCCACTCCAAAGAAATGGCTTGGTGCAAAACACTGCTGCTTGGAGGCAGTCCTGGCTGACCAGAATGGGCCACCCCTCTACCCCTTGGGGTTTTTATGGGGATTTTATTGTGTTTTAACTATTTATGTTGTAAACCGCCCTGAGACCTATTGGGAGAAGGGCGGTCTAGAAATTAAATAATAATAATAATAATAATAATACCCTTTAACCTCACCTTGCTACCATCATCCTGAGTCACAAGGGAGGGTTATATATAACTATAATAAATATAATAAATAAAGACTGCTGCTACTCCAGGGCTCTGATTTTACTGGAGAGAAACACCTTGACTTCTCTCCCAGTTCTGTAAATAAGACCCTCTGCCTCTGTCTCTCAACAGCCATGGAGGAAACAATCCACTGCTTGAGCCCTCTTCTCAACACTTTTCAACCCTTCCCTTTCTACAGACGTTGGAGGAGGGGAGACATGGTATCCTTAATAGAAAATAGGACGTAGTACAAATCACCTTACATAAAACAATGGGGGTTGGGGCACATTAGTACTTGACTTATATAGTAAAACTAAGGTTGCATGATTATAAAGGAACCAACAAAAATACATCGATCTTTCCCTAATTTAGTTACTATCTATTTGTTACCTTTCAATGTCTCCTGAGAGCTAGAAGACAGAGCTCATCTCATCAAGTCTCTAGCACAGCCTTTCTCAGGTTTTTTACCATTGAGAACCCCTGGAACATTTTCCAAGCTTCAAGGAACCCCAGAAGTGGTGCGATTGTGCAGATTATAGTTGAAGCCCCTCCCCATTTCCGGCCCCTACCCTTCCCACCCCTTCCAGGCCCAACACTGGCCATTTTGGGGGAGTAGGGGGATCAATAGGGCCATATATGGTCATATCACTCGATTAATGTTTAACAAATTAAAAAAATATATAAACAATTAACTCCCACTCATTTGGGAACCCCTTCTAGGGTCATCAAGAAACCCAGGGTTTCACAAAACCCTGGCTGAGAAAGCCTGTTTTAGCAACTGGCATAACATGCTTTCTCTTGTTACCCAGTCATGCCCTGGACTCTGTTGCATGCCTTTGAACCTTCACTCTAAATTATGAGAGCCGACCTCAAATTTAAGAAAAAGCAGGAATTCTTAGCTTGGCTAATTTTGCTTTTGTAGTGGAGTTGTCTCATCTGGGTTCTCCAATTACTATTATTATTATTTAATTTATTGCCCGCCACTCCCAGACCAGCTCGTGACGGGTTACAGATGTCTGATAAAACCCCCAATAAAAACCCTATTAAAAGAGACAACAAAATCACAATAAAAGCAGAAACAACATGGCAATAATACCTTCCCTGGCCTGCCCCCCCTCCCCCATCCAAGCCTCAATCAAGCATGAAAAATGAATGGTAACCCATAAGAGATACTTCTTTGTCTTTTCAGTGTCCATCTACCCTTTTAGTTTAAGATCCAATTTAAAAGCACAGCCACTCAAAAGAGGCCTTTAAACTAGTACTTGTACAGAGATCAAAAATTAAGTGAGATGGTATTGTTCCCCAGATCTGAAATCTAAGCTAATATCCAGTTGCAGAGATTGTAATAAAAGGGCTATTGTTAAAGCAACGCAGGGCCCTGCATGAGTGTTTACCTTTTGCACTGCCAGCCATTGTAAATCTATTACTAAGTGGGAAGAGGTTAATGGGCACTGCTGTTGGGTAGTGACACAGAATCTTGTCTTCAATGTAGAATAGCCACTTCAGCCTCTCTGCTCCCTCCAGCCCATAACACACTGGATTTGTGCTTATGTTGAATTAGAAGATGCAATGACAAAATGGAACATTTACCAAGTGTGTCTTGCAGGTCTCATTGTTAAATGCTTTGAGTTACAAAGGGAAAAGCAGGATATAAATGTTTCAATAAATAGAACAGAATGTTTTCTCTGGGACCTTCTACATAAAAAGCAAATGAACGACTGGATTGTAACAACCCACCCCAAAAGTGCCAGCTTGGTGTAGTGGTTAAGAGCGGCAGCCTGAAATCTGGAGAGCCAGGTTTGATTTCCAACTCCTCCTCCACATGCAGCCAGCTGGGTGATCCTTAGGCAGTTACAGTTCTCTCAGAGCTCTCCCAGCCTGTCTGTTTTGAGGAGAGGAAAGGTAGGTGATTGTAAGCCACTTTGAGATGCCATCAAAAAACAACAAGGCAGATCTTCATTTTATCTTATGGTACTGGTTAGTAGTTGGGCTCATAGAAGGAAATACAGGCAAAAGGGACGGTTTGTTGTTGTTGTTATTAGGTGCAAAGTCATGTCCAACCCATTGTAACCCCATGGACAATGATCCTCCAGGCCATCCTGTCCTCTACCATTCCCCAGAGTCCATTTAAGTTTGCACCTACTGCTTCAGTGACTCCATCCAGCCACCTCATTCTCTGTTGTCCCCTTCTTTTGCCCTCAATCGTTCCCAGCATTAGGCTCTTCTCCAGGGAGTCCTTCCTTCTCATGAGGTGGCCAAAGTATTTGAGTTTCATCTTCAGGATCTGGTCTTCTAAGGAGTACTCAGGGCTGATCTCCTCTAGGACTGACCGGTTTGTTCGCCTTGCAGTCCAAGGGACTCGCAAGAGTCTTCTCCAGCAGACGGTTTGTAGTGTTACACAAAAAGATAAAAAAAGCTATCCCAAGGCTACTAAGAGTGTTAAAAAAACTAATACAGGATAAAGAAAAGTAAAAAGTCTCTTCTTATTATGTAGGTTTATTGTAGCATCCAACCAGAACGGGTTCCAGATATCTCCCGTTTTCAAAGGGAATTTTCCTCAGTGGTTGTTCCTCTCACTTGTGCGAAAATTGGTACTTCAATACCTGTATTCAATCTCAAAATGTTACGAATATACCCGGGCTTTTGGTTTTATACTGTAGTAATCCAACTGCTTTTCTTTATCCTGGGCTCATAGAAGGGCATGCCACAGGAATCTTGCTGAAGTTTATTTAGTATTAGATTCAAAGCCCATTCTTAAGAACGGGCTTAGAAAGCCCCCACCCGCCTAAGTGGAGTTGGAAGGAGCCCCCATTTGGGCCTGGAAGCTCTCTCACCATGGCGGTTTAGTGGTTAGGAGTGCGGACTTCTAATCTGGCATGCCAGGTTCAATTCTGCACTCCGCCACATACAGCCAGATGGGTGACCTTGGGCTCGCCATGGCACTGATAAAACTGTTCAGACCAGTCAGTGATATCAGGGCTCTCTCAGCCTCACCCACCCCACAGGGTGTCTGTTGTGGGGAGAGGAATGGGAAGGCAACTGTAAGCCGCTTTGAGCCTCCTTTGGGTAGGGAAAAGCGGCATATAAGAACTAACTCTTCTTCTTCTTCTTCTTCTTCTTCTTCTTACAGACCTAAAGGGAGGGGGTAAGCCCCCCCGCAGTGCCACTGCCACAGGAGGCTCCCTTTGCGGCTTACCTGGGGCCCGCGGAGCGCATCTGCTGCCCTTCCCTCCCCCTGGTGAAAGTGGACCTTTCCTGGCCTTGTACAGAGGCGGTTTGCGGGGCCGGGGAAGCAATTCCCAGCCCCCTCCCTCCCCCCAGCAAATGTGGGCCTTCCCCAGCCCCCCAAAGCAACGGGTACGCTTTGCGGGGCCGGGGAAGCTATCCCCAGACCCCTCCCCCCCCACCCGATGAACGTGGGCCTTCCCTGAACCTGTGGAGCGGCGGATGCACTCTGCGGAGCTGGAGAAGCGATTCCTGGCCCCCTCCCTTCCCCTGGCGAATGCGGGCCTTCCCCAGTGCTACGGAGCGGCAGGTGTACTCCGCAGGGCCAGGAAAGCCATCACCTGCCCCCTCCCTCCCTCCTGGCAAATGCGGGCCTTCACCCACCCCCTCTTTCCTTCCCTGGCCCCGCAGAGCGGTGTGCGTGCGCTGCGGGACTGGGGAAGCCATCCCCGGCCCTCTCGCTGCTCCCCCCAATGAATGCCGGCTTTGCCCTGGTGGCTCTCCACCCCAATGATGGTGCAGCTCCCCTGGGGACCTCCGAGCAGACCTGCCGCATCTTTAACTCGGGGGCCCCCGGGGAAGCCATCCGTTGCCCCCTCCCTGGCAGTGAGGCCAGTGGCCAGACTGACTGCCTACTTATGGTGGTTGGTCCAGCTTCTGGCCAGAGCTCTGGCTTTTTCTGGCAAGGGCCCAATCGGAAGGTGCTTCACTTCGCACCTTCTGATTGGCCCCTCACTGTTCCGGCCATGCCCACTCTCCACCCACTTAGCCCCTTAGCCAAATATGACAGCGACAGCATGGGAGACCTCTTGAAAATCCTATCCACACTCTGTTGCCCAGGGGAAGTCTCAGACTTGTCTGTGAGCTTCTACCAGAGAACCACAAAATAACCAGAGGGCAGGTATGGATTACTTTTCTGTCAGTGAGAAAACCATAAAATGTAAACAAAAAAAAGGGGGCTGAAAAGAGGGACCCACTCCAGTGGCTGCAGGAGAAAGCAAGCGAGATCAGAATGGGAAGGGGGACTTAGGTGAAGCTTACTTCCCTTTCCCTCAGGCCCACTGTGGGTGCTAGGCTGGGGTGGGGGCTGAGCCAATGGCGGGCGAGGCACTTTGCACTTTGCATTTCACAGTGAAAGACAAACAGGATATAAATATAATAACTAATTGCAGGTCTGTTTCAAAGGCAAGGCTCCAGCAAACTCCAGCAGACACTAACCCAAGAGCACAGATCCTGCAAACCACACAGAATATTTTTTCCTCAACTTGTAAGGCAGTTTGAGGATTTCCTTCCTGGGAATTTAAATGCTTGTTTCTAGCTTTTCAAATTCTAATCGGACCAAATAAGAATAATTTTGCATTCTTAGCCATGCTTTTTCCTATAGGAGCAAAATTGTATACAGTGTTCAAATGACAAAAGGGAAGTATAGGGGAAAAATATTTTGCAGTGTTAACTTGGGTTGCTTACGTGCTAGGGGAGGGGAATCTAAAATCCGCATGAGATTTGTTGCCTTAAGAAAGGAAGGGATATTTGTGCATACAAGAATCCATACTGTGATACAAAAGATGAGACAGGCATTCTAAATACCTGAAAAAGGCCTACAGCACATATTGCCCTCTTGAAGTCTGGAGAGAGACAGAGGAGGAGGACTCAGAAATTAAGCCCTGAAATTAGCAGTCCGGGCAATAAAGGACTAGAAAGGGTGGGAATAAAATGTAGCAGGCTGAATAACCACTGGCAGGAGCTTCCTAGAAGTATTTCAAGAATGACCTAGGACAGTCATTTAGTGGGTAGAATTTTGAGGTAGGATCTCATGACTGATTTGATGTAATCAAAGAGCCCCAATAAAGAAATTTACAAGAGTTCATTGCTTTGTGGCACATATTCCATTTAATCCAGATTGGATACATCAGGTATAGCAGTGGCACAAGACGCAGTACTGTAAATGATATACAAGTTTCAACATATGCACTACAGATTCAAAAGAAGACAACAGGAAACTCAGGATTCTTGATAAAGTTTTCCTCAAATGAATCTACCTGCAGTTTTGTACAGTACATTTTGTCTCAGTCGGTTGTGATGTTTCATAAGCAAAGCCCATTGAGAGTATGAAAATAGAAAATAATGCAATTGAGAGAAGGTATTGGTGACGACATAAAACCTCTAATGCAAACACCATTGCATTGGAATGTCTCACTGATTTATCAAAAATATACCATCATTACACATGTTCTTTAATATAGTTCATTGGTCCGTGGAGCCAGTTGCAACTCTAGTCATGATCACAACAGAGAACCGAGAAACGGATGCATATGAGATGGATTTGTGATCTCTTCTGCATGGCTGTTTAAATTGCCGTGCCTAGCAAAGGGATAAAAACCAATACATATGCGTGTGCACACACACAAAAGCAAGAAACCATGGGCTGAAACCAAGACTATAAAGAATATTTGTTATTTGGTCCCGTTGCCTGATTAATCTATACTTGCTATGATAAGCAAAAATGACATAGCTGTTAATGATAAAGTTATCCCCATGGTTCCCAAATATTTTGCAAAGAACCACACTGGAAACTGGGTACTCCCTTCCTACATTACACCAATGTTGTGTTGTCTTGAGGACCCACTTACAAGACTTGTAACTCCATATGCCATCAAACAATGACTAATTTACTCTGGAACTTTGGCAGTTGGCAACCAGAGTTTAATATCAGAGCAGCAATGGCCATCCTGGCTAGCAGCCATTGGTAGCCATTTTTTAAGAATGTGTGTAGTCTCTTAAAACACATTTCTACCATTAATATTGTTCTGCTTGACAGGATAACTTGGTATCCCAAATGAAAATGTACTTATTCAAGTTTCCATGGATTAATTCAATGGTCATGAATGGTCATTGTTGAACCAGGAGATTATTTTGATAGCACTTCCACCTTACAGGTGAATAAACTGAGACACTATAGAGAGTGTGGCTTTTTCCAGGAGACACAGTGAGTCATTTACAGAACTCAAGAGTTCCGATCCAGAGATTTTCAGAACAATCCTAAGCAGAAGTAAGTTTCACTGCATTCTACAGAATTTACTCCCAGGTAAGTGTCTTTAGGATTGCCACCCTAAGAACTGAATCACTTTATGTTTGTCATAAAGAACCTTGAAGGAATTTCTCTCGGAGATGACATTTGTCTATGGCCATTGCTATTGAAAACCTGAGTTACAAAGATACAGCTCAATTTATTGTGACTGATCAGCCTTTGCAAAGGATGAGAACAATATGCTAATTATCTCCTGGTTTAAAAAAATATTTAGGTGACAACTTATTTCACAACACATTTTAATTTCTGGGGTGGTGGTAACAGAATGCAAACAAGCCCACTACTGCGAAAAGGAGCTACTTTTCTGTAGAAAAGTTTTGCACAACAAGCCATTTTAAAACAAAAAAAGTTCTTGTATTGCTTTTTCTCTTTTTGGTCTTTTTGATTTGTTGTTTTAATGGTTTTGAAAAGTGGAAAGGGGGATGGGAATTGTTTATATTAAAACATAAACAGTAAGTATAAACTCATTGCTTTTAATCGTGACCAGGCCTCATTATAATCACCAAAGAAGTAAAACCTATGGAAAAGGTTTGTAATTGAAGCCCAGTTTTGCAGAAAAACATCCGTTTGTATACCCCCCCCTTCCTTTTGAGCTGAATATATTCCAGGAAGTTTAGAATGTTGAGTGTAGCTGACTGTTTATGCACTGGAGGTTTCATGCCGGGCTGCAGGCTGGAGTTTTAGTTGTGGCAGGTTGCCCCACCTCTTCCTGCACCCACACGGAGGAGCATTTGGCTCAGTGCGCCTCATCCGCCCACGATTTGTGCTCCTGCACAGGATCTGGGGCAGTGAAGTTCCCAGTTCCCAGTGCATAAACAGTCGCTGAGAGTTGATTGAAGGGAAAGAAGAGGCAGAATTAAGATGCTCAAATTCCCTAAAAACTCAAAAATCTGAGAGGAGGCCATTTTGAGGATAGTGATTTCCAAACTGTTTTCCTTTCTTAGGACCTGCAAGGAATCATGAGAAGGAAAAACAACATGGCCTAGCATGTGCATATAGGTGTTTAATCCAATGGATGCAAGTGTGGATTCAATTTTGTTGTTTCTCTGTTCTTAGCAAAACAGCTAGTAATGTTGAAATAGCTTCAAACCCTGCTTAAGAACATCATGCCTATTTCACATCCCCCCAGTTCTGAGACATTATATGGCAGATGGTCTTCAGTGGGAATAAGAGTCAATAATCACATTGGCAACAGAGCAGCCATTTTAGCACCTTACTTTAATGGGAAAGCAAGCTGAGCACATGCTTATATTTGCCTCACTGAAGTCAGCAAGATATAAATTGCTGCGATTAGGCCCATTATTTGTAGTTTATCAGTGCTCTTTCCAAGAAATGGCAATAGGGTGCGTTTGAAGGACTTCCTACTCCCTTATAAACCTACACTGTGGCCATCTTCCAAGGCCCTGCTTATGAGATTAGGTGACAACATAAGACAGGGTCTTTTTGGTCATGGCACAAAAACTTTGGAACTCTGTCCTGACAGAGAGAATTCTTGCCCCATCTCTCATCCCCTTCTATTGTTATCTTCCATCAGTGACTAAATGTTTTTTTGTTGTTGTTTGTTTCATTTGGTGTTTCCTCAGTGACTCCTCCTTCTTGCCCAATGTTTTAATTGTTGTATTTATATTTATTTTAGTTCTGGTTTTAATTGTTCTGATGGTGTGTTTTGAATGGTTTTTAATATGTGATTTTATTATGTATGTTTTAATTTATTGGCCATCTTGGTGGCCCTTATGAGGGCAGAAAGGTGGGGTGTAGATTTGGTAAATTAGAATAAATGTTTCTGCAGCGTTCTCATGCATGTGTTTCTCTTTATGGAAGAGAATAGGAAAGCCTAAGACATGCAATATGTTGCTTTATGTCTATTGACTTAGAGAAATCATTTTTGAATAAACAATTTGCATTTGGCATTAAGTGATATGGTAATAAGGTAGGATGCCACATATGCATATGATCTTGGCCACTGTCATTCAACAAATTCTTGTTCATGCCTGTTTATAGATGAATGGCAATAAAGCCATTTGAAATGTGACATCAGGTGTTAAGTGATGCGAGGAACTCAATGTTTCGGAACTGGCTTGGGATGGAAAATACACAGGGCCCATGGTTTTGTGAGACAGCTTGACAGCAAGGAAAGAAACATATTCATCATTGCTAGATTGATATCCTTTTTAGGGCACAAGGCGGGGCATTGTTGGGAAACAACGTTGTCTTCCACAACTACTGGCTCTAATCTTTTTTTCTTTTCTAATTGTGGGACTTCAGCAGTGGATGCAGCTATTAAAAAGATGATGGCTGTAAACCCTGCACCTTAAATATTAAAATCAATGTGATTTAAGCAAGCTTACAACCTACAAATCTTTTGCAGTGAGGGAGAATAAGTTATTGATCGATTGACTGCTACTTTAATTAATTAATTTATACCATCACGAGAATTGTCAATACTCTTTCATGTCTTAGTCAAAGGGAATGATGCTAGGGGAAAAGGTTTTGTGTTGTATGCTATAAGCAATATAGGAAAAGGAGAAGAAGAAAAAAACATGAGGGACTAGTATTTTGGACAGTTTGCAAAATACTTATCAGTATTCAAGTGAGGCATGTGCATGGAAGAAGGGCTTGTGCGTTGGCAAGTTCCTTTGGGATTGTATGCACATGCATGCAGATACACTCACCGCAGTCTTTCTGGTCCTAGGATTCACCTTTTGTCCCAGGAAGCAGCAGGGGGCCCTAGGACATCAGGCATGATATGACTGCCCCTGCTAAAAAGGAGTCCTCTCTGTGGCCATGGGAAATTGCAGCTCTATAGGGGCTCATGATCCATTGGTCATTGTCCAGTGGTGTCAATGCCAGTGAAGGTTGCACCACACAGTCCCAGGCTGCAAAGCAGGTTTTGCAGTGACCCCAGCATCATCTCTCAAGTGGAATGTTTTAATGTCACTCATGTAAGATGACATTTTACTGTTATCCACAAAAGAGAGTGGTTGCCGTACTCTCCTGTGGGGAATATAAGGTTACTTCTGGGTGGAATTTAAGCTTGTGCCTCTGCTAACCACCATGACTTTAGTCATTGACAATCATCGGCTTCTAGTAAATTGCCCCTTGGGTTCTGTTTCTTGGTCATACTAGCATGTGGTAGATACTTCAGAATAGGCTTTTATTCTATACATGGATATTATTGATTCCATGTTTGCAATCTCAGGGTTGTTGTTGTTGTTGTTTTTTAAGAGGCATTCCATTTTATCTTAGGGCAACTTTTTATAAACAGTTTAAATACGATTGCCTTTTGAATGGTTCTAAATCACTAGTTCTAAGCCTTAAAGTTTTAATTCATCATGCCTTTGGGTTGGTCCCAAGACTTCATTATCTGATCCAAGAATTTTCTGTGCATGTACAGAAGTCTGTACAATCAAGTAGCAAATTCCTGCCAAATTCTGTCAACCACTCAGTGACAGAATGTCCTGCTCTCCGCCGTTTATTACTCTTGGTTTATGACACACATACAAATTGAGGCCACAGGAATGTGTTCGTGAAGATTCTAAGCTAAAATTAACTTTTAAATTAAACAGATGTGGTTTTGATTCACAGAAATTGTCTGGGAAGCTTTAAAAGAATTCCAAATATTGATTATCTTAAGGAACTGAAAGAAAGAGTCTATTCATTTGGAAATGCAACAACCAGGTATACGAACAAAAGCAGAGTCTTGCACTTCATAATATTCTGATTCACTCTAGTCATACAAAGAAACATGCAATTCTCCGTATAAAGGCACGTTCAGTGTTAGGTTGGCCAGATTCAGAGCAGGATCAGGTTCCCTTTTAAGAGATGTACAGAAGAAGGAATTTCCAGTGAGGCAGTTTTTCATACCTCCTGGATGACAAGGCTCACTTCCCAAAACTCATTTTTTTACATAAGGTCCCTTTCTCTATTGCACCTGTTCACTCTTGTTGCAATGCATCCTGCTAATTCAGCATTGACCTCCTTGGGACAATGTTTTTAAATCAGATCAGTGGGCAGAACAGCCAGTGGCATGATGCATTGGGTTGTTTTGCTAATAAAGCAACTCATTAAGCTGGTGCTTAAATTTCATTACATGTCACAACACATAATGTTGCTCCATTTACCTAATGCCAGGGCTCTGCAACATTCATTGGCACTGATGTCCCCCTTCACTTGTTCCCCGTTTCCAAGCAGAGGGGTTGCATAAGGGTACATCTTCCAAAGAGCAAGAAACAAAGATTGTCCCATTCTGTAGCAATCTGTGGACCACTGACACTCAGAACCATGCCTCAGCACTCATTTCAAGGGGCAGTAAGAGAATGGAGGAAAATTATCTCTGGAAGGCCTACAGAGATGTATGCAATGTGACTGGACTGTGGCTCAGGAGGGTCTGGCTCATCTGCCACTGTTTATAAATGGTATTGGGATGGTTATGGTTACTCAGCAATGGGTGGAAACTACCCTGCAAAGACTCAAAGGCACTTCCTTCCTTAGTAGTACTTCATTTGTTCCTTAGCAAAGCCCTGACAATAAAAATTAATTGGACTCACACTGTGGATTACTTAAGGCCTGCCTCATATTACTAGAATAGTGGGTTCTTCAGAAATATGTTAATGGATTGTTGTTTCATTGCTGGTTATGGAGACATGTTCATAGCTTGTCCACCATCACCACATACCTTTTCTTTCAGCATGGCCTCAAATGAACATTAGGCTTATTCGGTGGCTACACCCAACTAGCTAGGCTGGCACTCTACCTAAATTCACCCTACATGAATTCATTGGTTTAGTGTGCAGTGATTTCGTGGCAACCCACAAAAACAGAGCTTTAAAAAAAGACAACTTATTTCCCCAGGGGAACATATTCTGGACATGATTTGGGACTTGCAAAAGCTCCTAAAATTCAGCAAAGATACCCCAATCCAAGTCAAAACATCGTGTTACATCTTGTGGCAATTTTCCAAAAAGGAAAGAAGGCTAGAAAAGATATTGTGGTGGGGATTTAAAATGTATTTGGAAGAAAGACTTGAGCTACATTGAGGGTTAAATAAATGTATAAAGATTAATTCATTGGGTAAAATGCATGAACAGTTAGGGTATAGTCAACAAAGCTCCATATTGGTATAAGCCCTGTTTACATGAATGGAGATCCTAGAGGATTGAACTCATGGGAGACACGTTATGACAACATCACTATAAAACCTCATAGATGGCTATAACCCACGGTCCTAAGCGTTCTAAACAGTATAACAATATTTAACAACTGGTGAGCTATTCTGAAACATATATTCAACCATCTATTAATTGTTTTCTAAATTGTTTAGAAATGGTACTCTAATGTAAAGTAGACCCCGGCAACCTAGGAGTGATCCTCCTCTTTGACAAGAAGTTATGCTTTGACAAGGGGAAGTCAAGTATTTGTTTGTTTTTTTAAAATCCATCAAGCCAATGAAGCCCAGAAGCTGTCACTAAGAGCCACAGGACTGTATTACAAAATGAGACACAGTGTCAGTCCATGCAAAACAGTTGGCTCCTGAAGTCATCCTTTCGAGGACAGATTGATTGACTAGCTGGCTACTATATACAAAGGGAGACACTTTCATTACTACCAAAGAAACACATACAAAAACAGGGGAAATAAAGGAAAGTATGGGCATAGATTATAGAGTCTTTATGAACATCTGGCGCAGTTGCTTGGAATGATTCTGCCCTCTGTGAAACTGGTGTGTACAAGATTTAAAAATAAAATTCCCCCTATGATCACTTTTAAAAAATACAGGACTGGCAATCTAGTCACATTCTTTACAAGCCAGTGTTAACAGGAAAAAAAAATACAAAAAGCAGAAATTTGTGGTGGACTACTAAAGCCTTTCTCACCTTCTCCCCAACAAATATGATTCCCCTAACCGCAGACAATAGTTAGCAGACAAATACACTGTTTGCAACTGCAATTTGTGTTGAATTAAAAGGCAATTACAAAACTTGTCTTAAGAAAGGATGCCATCCACAATGAAAAGTTTTATTGGTGCTTGTGTGTGTGATTGCATGCAGGTGTCTGTTTGCTACTGTGTACTCGAGGCTAAAGCCTGCAAAGACACACTCATGCAGAACAGGATGCACAGTCAGTAGAACCGCTGGTTCTACAGGAGCTACTTCAAGCATGTTGTGGCCCATGCAAACAGTAAGTCTTTGCAGGGTTGAGCCAGGAAACAGGAACATGTGCTCAGAACTCTTGTTGTTACAGTGTGCCAGTTTTGTGATTCTCTTGCTCGCTTTCACACACACACACCCACACGCATGCATGCACACACACACGCACACACACAAGAATGAAAAGTAAAACTTCTGTAATAGGTGACTTCTTTGTCTAAACCTTCAGCTATAAAAGAAAGAAAATGTGTCGTTTTGGTTGATTAAAGATTCTGCTGCATGAAGAAATAAAAAGTCACAAAATCCATTTTATCACCTTTTTCAGTCATTTCCTCATGAATAAATATTATCCATTAAAAACCTTTACAAAGGTGCTGAGATACACAGTGTTATAATTCTGCTTCTTTATTGACTTCCTTGTAGCTATGACAGGACTTCCTTTTCCACTTTCTGGAAACTATTCTATGCTCCATATCCTGGAACACGTTTTCTTCTTGTTTATCAACAAATAGATCCTTCCACTCCCCTCCACACCCCCAGCTTCCTGTTTCTTCTGAACTCACTATATAGCATGAACGTGAGTTTGAAGGAAGCTGCCTCAGCAGACCCCCTCCCCCGTTATGAATTCTTAGATGTTGGTCAGGTTGGTCTAACTGTCCATCCATCCATCCATCTAGGCACAATTTGCAGCAAAGAAGGAACATGGAGGTGGGGAAAGGGAGAGAAACGTTGGCCTTCTGACCACTTCCTCCGACTGACAAAGCCTTACAAAGCTGAAACCTTGACAATGTTGCTGCTCGTGGTGGTAACGTTCGTGGAATGGCTGGGGCTGGATGGGGCGGGCCTGTTTTCGCCTTCTGGTGTGAGCGCCGGAGGGGTTGGGATGCTGATGATTGCTGTGGTTATTTGGGAGGCTTTGCAGTTCGGTCTCAGCCCATCATCTGATTTCATATTTAGACTGGAACGGCTGTAAGACAAAATACATTAAAATGAAAAAACCTTTAGAGGGACTTTAAGGCAAGGGCTGCACTCCATCCCATTCCCCATACATTCTTGAAATCTTTGGTCTTTATCTTTGGTTGAGGCTATCAACTCTAGACTGAAACAAGGTGTTGCGAGGACAAAACAATCATAGGTGCTCTGGGTTAACAGAAAAGCAGACCAGGGACCTGAAATATCTTCTGTCTTGCATGGGGTTATGCTTCCCTTGAAAAGCCTGTTCACATTTTGGGAGTTTTACTTGACATATTTGAAAACCAGGGGGCTGTATGGACTGCTTTTGTCCAGCTTCAGCTGGTGCACCAATAGCACACATCCCTGGTTCAGTTAGATTTAGTCACAGTGATCCATCTCCATCCCTTAATTGTATCTAGACTGGACTTCTGCAGTATGCTGTACTTGGGACAACCCTTGAGGAGGTGGAGGAGGAGGAGGAGGAGGAGGAGGAGGAGGAAGAGGAGGAGGAGGAGAGTGGGGTTTTTCTAACCCTGCTTTTCTCTACCAGAAGGAGTCTCCAAGCAGCTTACAATCACCTACCCTTCCTCTCCTCACAACAGACACCCTGTGAGGCTGAGAAAGCTGTGAGAGAAACTGTAACTGACTCCAGGTCACCCAGAAGACTTCCTTTGGAGGAGTGGGGAATCAAACCAGTTCTCCAGTTTAGCGGCAGCAAGAGCATTCAGAGGCTGCCCTAGTACAGAATGCTGCAGCTTGACTGCTGGTTAGGATCAGCTACTGGAAGCATGTGATTATAATACTTCAGCAATTATAGTGGCTTCCAATCTGCCTCCAAGCCTAAGTCAAGGAGCTGGTTTTGTCATTTAAAGCCCTACATGGCTTGTGGCTTGTCTTCGCCCATATCTCAGGGAGAGGCTCTCATGACTGTCCCATTTCCCCAAGAATTCTTCAGAGGCAGTTAGAGTTGCCAGGGCCCTCCTGGCCACCAGCAGGAGATGGTTGTCATTCCCAGGTGGGGAAGTGCCTGGAGATTTGGAGATGGAGCCTGAGAAGCACAAGGACTCCAGTGAGGTCTAGTGCTATTGAGTCCACTTTCCAAAGCAGCCATTTTCTCTGTATTTTGGAGATAAGCTATAATTCCAGAGGATCCCCAGGTGACACCCGGAGGCTAGTAACCCTAGGCAGCCAGGTGACTATGGAGCAGCCTCCGCAGGGAGATAAACCTGCTCCTCTCATTTTAAATCTTGAGAAGGAAACTGATGAAAGTTTTATTTAGGACTGTATTTGACTAGTATAGTTTTTAAAATTTATTGGCAGTCCTAATTGTGGTTTTAAATTGTGGTATTTTATGTATTTTTATAATTGTAGTATTTACACTGTAAGCGAACTGTGAGTTCCACAAGGTAGAAGGACAACTAATAAATGTTTTCAATTAAAAAAATGTTATCACCTCCCCTTCCTCTCCATACAACAGTTACCCTGCGAGGTAGGTGGGGCTGAGCTCTGAGAGAAACTGTGAATGCTCTGTGAGAACATCTCTAACTGGATTCTGACTAGTGCAAGATAACTCAGCTGACTGCATATGGAGGAAAAGGAATCACATCCAGCTCTCCAGATGACAGGCCACTCCTCTTAACCACTACTCCAAATTGGTTGGGTACAGGGAGGGGGAGGGGGAGAAAGTACAAAATTCCCCAAGCCCACCTTGCTTTGAGACCCTAGCTGCCATGACATTGGTCTGCTCTAGCTGCTTGATAAACATGGCAGAGATGAGAGAAGAGGAGGAAGTCAGGGAAAAGCTGGTGGGAAAGGTGCTGAGGGGGGGCCTACTGCCTACCTCATTGTTTTTCCTGTCACAGGTCAGTTACTAGGGATGGGTTGTTTACTACCATAGGCCTGCCATGTGGTGTTGGTAGTTGGTTACTACTATGGTAGTTGGTTACTACCATAGGCCTGCCAAGTGGGTATTTTTATAAACCACTTTTCTCCCCAGTGGGCAGCCTACAACCCTGTTCTCACCTCTTCCATTTTATCCTCACTACAATAACTGTGAAGTTATTTAGGCTGGGAGAGATTGACTGGCTCAAGGTCAACCAGTAAGCTTCCAGGTCATTTCCAGTTCTCACTAGTTTAATGGTTAATAAGCATGAAAGTAAAAGAAGAAGAAAAGGAAAAGCTGTTTTTTTATAACTTGCTTTTAACTAAAAGTGTCTTACAAACTCCTTTCCCTTCCTCTCTCCATAGATATCCTGTGAGGTAGATGGGGCTGAGAGAACTGCTCTATAAGAACAGCTCTGAGAGAACTGTGATTGACCCAAGGTCACCCAGCTGGCTGCATGTGGAGGAGTGGGGGATCTAAACTAGTTCTCCAAGCCAGGGACATGGTTATAGATGGAGGGAGGGACCTTCAGAAAGGGTGACAGGGCTAATGTCTTGCTTTTCTTCTTTTTCAGTGCAATGTATGCATGAGAGAATAATTTAAAAAGTGTGTATGTGGGCCAGATTAGATGGGAGGGTGTCCTCATGGCTGCCACAAGGATTCCACCACCATTTAAAAGAAATTGTAAAATGCAATGAAGGCCTGATCCGGGCCCAAAGCATGGTCCTCTTGCCCCCCCCCCAACTTTGTTGTAGCCTCAGGGCCAAACTAGACAAGATGTTGCAGAATCTGTGACCAGATCTGCCTTGTGTCTTGAAGAAGTAAATTGCAGCTGCAGGCAAATCTGATCTGAGATACACAGGGAAAAGAGAGGGGTGTTTAATCCTTCCATCCCTAGACAGTTATACCTACTATTTAGTCTTGGAAGGGAAGAAAGATGAGCTTGCATCTTGTGTATCTTTTTCCACTCCATGAAAAAGACTAATGATTAATCCATTACTATTTTTAATACAATGTTGGGCTTCTCTATTCAATTTGCCAGGTTACTCTGTCTCTGCAGAAGTCTTAAGGACATCGAGGCTAGAAACATTTCTATTAGATCTGCATCAGCTGCATCTTATGATTAATTACAGAGTAGAAATGAAATTCAAATCATAGGGCTGCTCAACAGGCAATTGCCTGGCTGCTGGAGTCCAGCATTACAAGTCTGCTTTAAACACAGGGGGTGGCCTTTGTGGAAACAAAGAGGCTATAAATTCCTCTTTGAGTGAGTCACAAAGAGGATCCCCCACCCCAAACTTCAACATCCCTAGATGTGGCAGTGGGAAATTCTTACTTAAGCAAAGAATTGTTGAGGACCACCAACTCTTCCATTTTGAAGTATTCCATATCACAGAGCTCTCTTCCATGGTAAGGGCCAAATGCTAGGAGCAGAGTTGCAGGGCCCCTCTGGCCACCAGTGGGGGGTAGGGAGGTAGGGTTGCCAGTTTCAGGTTTGGAAACTCATGGAGATTAGGGATTGGAGCCTGGGGAGGAGAAGGACCTCACTGGGACACCAAGGATCCATTCGTTCTCCAGGGGAACTGATCCCTGTGATCTAGAGATGAGCAGTAATTCTGGGGATCCTATGGTCTCAACTTTTTATGATCTCAACATTGTATGGTCTCAACTTTTTAATTTTCTATAAATAATGGGCACGGGAGTGGGAAGGATAACAGTTTGGGAGTTTCTGTTTGCTCTGACAGAGGAACTTTTCTGACTGAACTTGATCCCCAAATTCAACTGTACACACATCAACAAATCCAAAGACTATTGTATTTTTTTTCTGCCATTAAAATATTTCAGTTCCTATCCATTTCTGAAAACAATAATGTCATCTATAGCTAACCCAGCATTTCTGCCCAGGCAAAATTCCTGTTTTCTTGACTGCTAAAGGATCTGGAACCTTTAATAGTTGCTTCCACTATATTACTCTGGCAAGAAAAGCTGTCTTTGGCTTTTCATGTAGTTATGACCATTATATTTTTGTCTTTCAGCACGATATTCTTGACAACTCATTCCTCTAAAATAACCTCAATAGCCAGTATGTTGTAGTATTTAAGAGAGGTGGCCTCTAATCTGGAGAATCAGGTTTGATCACACACTGCTCCACATGTGGCCAGCTGGATGACCTTAAGCCAGAAAGAGTGGTCTTAGAGCTCTCTCAGCCCCAACTACCTCACAGGGTGTCTCTTGTGGGGAGAAGATGGGAAGGCAATTGTAAGTCACTTTGAGACTCCTGGTAGGAAAAAGCTGGGTACAAAAAAAACCCCTTCTTCTTTTGACATCAGCTTTAAGTTCCTAGAGGTACTGATGTATGTTCCTAATCTGTACCTTTAAGGCTGTGGGCTGAGTCACTCTTCTTCTTGAACAAACACATAAGAATTTATTTTAGAGGGCATGTTGGTGTGTTGGACTAGTCTTCTGAATGCTCTAATAGGGCTCTGATGGCAACTTCCCATGATCAAATTATGCACTGAATATTAACAACTGAACAATTAACAATTGTAAGAGCTGTTCTGTATACTAGAATTACTAAAAAAGGGACTAAAAATTACTAAAAAAGGAACAAGTCAGCCATGCTACTTACAATACTTTCCACATTGTTGCTGCCCACAAGTGAAAAACAGAAAAGCAGTTCTGAGTTGACAAGTGTCAGGTTTCTGCAGGAAGTTGGTTTAAAATTATATTTCACCCTTCCTGAGCTTTGCAATACATAGAATCATAGACCATTTATGCACAAGAAATCTGTTCCTGGATAGCCTTCAAGTGCTGGTAGGTTTTAGAGCCCCCTCCGCATGATGTCACCTGCATCCCAAGGCTGTCCAATAGCTTGGTCGAGTTTTGGCCATTTTTAACTTGCGATTTCAGGAATAGCCAAAACTGGATTCACATCCCTAAATCATGCATCCCACTGGTGAGCAACCAGGTATAAGCCTGTATGGAGGGGAAAATGCATGATAGTCTTGGCAGCTTTGTCCCACCCATGCACCCACACTCCCCTCTCCATTTCCTGCTCCAAGTAATTTTTTTAAAATGGTGCAGTCTGTGTTGCAGTGCAATTGCAAACCGACATTGTCAAAGGTAAAATAAAATCTTATTTAAAGTGTCCACTGTCTTCTTGGGATCAGGCAGGAAAACACAGCCCCTTTTCTGTTTTCTGGAGGTGGGGAATAAGATGGGAAAGGGGTGCACAGGTGATAAAGCATCCTTCTCCCGATCATCCAGGGGTCTGAGCACCTTGTTTTAAGCCAATTGTTAACACAAAATGTCTTTTTGGGCTCCAGGGACCATGTTCAGCATCTCAGAAATCCATCCAGTCAGAAATAAAGTCCCAAAGAACAGGAATCCCAAAAGGGGAGGGGGGCAGAATGCTGTATTGTTCTGGTGTTTTTCCACAGCAACTTGGCAATATTCCTTTTTAATAAAAATGCATCTGTGTTGTGGCATTACCACATAACAATGTGGAAGTGCCTTTTAAACAATTTTTTTTCCAGGGCTCGGGGGGAGGAGCAAGTTTCAGTCCACGAGATAACTGCTGTGCTGTGATTGGTGGCTTGCTGTGATTGACAATCCAAGGAGCAGAGGGAGAAGTCTGTGTTGCTTTCCCTTGCGGCCTTGTCAGGTACCTTGCTTGGCTGACCTCTGCTACTGCCAGGGCCAATGGCCATGGCCTGTCACCACCATCACAATGCCAAGGAGAAGAAGAGGAAACCTTCCCCTTTCCCAGCTTCCAGCCCCAGGGCTGCTTTTGCAAGTCTGGGGGCCACTGCTTTTGCAGCTTAATTCCAGCTGTTTCAGTATGATCAGGAGGAGCTCTGGGTCTCTAATAATCAATATCCATTAATTCCCTGCAAAAACAGAACTTTGAAGTCTATGTTTGAAAATGTCAGAATCCATCATTTCCAGTTTAGAGCCTGTAACATCTCCAATTGTAAACAACATTTACTTTTGGTCCTCCTTTCTATCAAGCCGGATTCCCCCACCATGTACCCTGGAGCCTGGTGTTGCAGGATGCTGCCAGTACCGCTGAGGGTGGTAACATGTGTGCTCTCCTGGCTGTACCTTGTGGTGAGTGAGGGCTGCTCACTGCACTGGATGTGGATGGTGCTGAGCTCCTGCATGCTCCGCAGCCGGGTGGCCGGCACGCTGGAATTCGGGAGGTGTGTCGTCTTCTTGCTGCGGCGAGAGCAGCAGGACGTGGTTAGGCCATGGTGACTCGAAAGTGAGGGGCTACGAGTAGACGGGTAGTTTTGCATTGAGCTCTCCATGCAGTTCTGCTCAAACATCTGCTCATCAATGAACTCGTGGTTCTGTCAAGGAGAACACCAACACATGTTAACGACTTCTTGATATGGTCTCTGACAGAAATAGTCCTGTGGCTAAACCTCCAGACAAGTGGTTTGAGGTTTCCTTCTCTTTTTTGCTGAGCCCTTAAAAACCATGGCAGAACTCTCTTTCAAATCAATGCTGACAGTCTTGAGCTGGTGGCATGTCTGTCTGTCTGTCTGTCTGTCTGTCTGTCTGTCTGTCTGTCTGTCTGTCTGTCTGTCTGTCTATCTATCTATCTATCTATCTATCTATCTATCTATCTATCTATCTATCTATCTATCTATCTATCTATCTATCTATCTATCTATCTATCTATCTATCTATCTATCTATCTATCTATCTATCATCTTCTCCTTCCCTCCCTCCCCTCCCTCCCTCCCTTCTGACTTAGGTTGCAGTCACAACTACAGTCTGTGTATTTTCTCTGCATAGGATTTTAACTGGAGGTACTGAAGAAGCGCCACCAGCTGACTGTGCGTTTGACTAGGAATGATTTAGGAAACATCTAAAGACACCATTAGGTCCTTGGAAGAAGGCTAAAATTGACTAAATGAAAAAAAAAACATTTTTCACTTTTCCTCCTTAATCTAAGTAATGTCAGTCTTACCAAGAAAGCTTGGGTTTAAACAGACATGCAACATTCTCAACTAACACATGGCTTATGCATTTAATAATCAAGATTTTACTGTAATAGATGCATGACAAGAGAGCACAGATACCGTACTGGTTACCCAAATAACTGTGGAGCGTACTTCCTCTGGAGACTTGCCAGTTCTTGAGTCTGGGCATTTTTTTCATTTCATTTTTTAAAGTATGAATTGTTTCCTACTGTAAGTAGGTGGCACTCAGTGAAACAAACTTAGGAAAGATCTACAAGGTTTTAAAACATATATATATTGCTTTCAACTGAGTTGCCTTCAACTGAGTCAGGGTAATTTTAATTCTGGTTGTACAATACCCAGCAATGGTATTCAGAGGAGGGCCTCGGCCTCTGTTTGCCCTCCAGATTGGCTTCTGTATGCAGCTATATGCTGGACCATTGTGGTATGATGGACCACTGGCCTTATCACACAGGTTTTTCTTATGTTCTGAATGTTTCCTTGGCTTTTTAAAATGGATCATGGTTTTTTTTTAAATAAAAAATTTGATTTGAATAGTATTGCCAGTCCTGAGGTCTTTGTAGCTTGGAAATTTGAATGTCATAAATATGGCACATAAGTATAAAATAATCCAAAGGGGAAGTTTTCTTAGGAAAGACCCACTGAAATGATTTCTTCTTCCATATTTCTTGTTCCATATTTGATCATTGGAATAGGAGATCTCTCAATTTGATTGTGTGCCAAATACATGCAATTTACTATATAATTATGATATGTTTGCATAACTTGAAGCAACCAAGCTATGACATGCCCAGGAAGGTTAAAATGGGTGGAGTGTGAGCTATCAAATACACTCTTTCAAAATTTATGTCAATCCTTTGGGTTAATGGTGCTAGGTAGACTTTGAATTAATGGTCCTGCCTGAACCTGCATGGTTGTTGTTGTTGTTAGGTTATTAGGTGTGAAGTCGTGTCCGACCCATCGCGACCCCATGGACAATGATCCTCTAGGCCTTCCTGTCCTCTACCATTACCTGGAGTCCATTTAAGTTTGCACCGACTGCTTCAGTGACTCCATCCAGCCACCTCATTCTCTGTCGTCCCCTTCTTCTTTTGCCCTCAATCGTTCCCAGCACAGTAGCCATCCACAAACTAAATACCCCCTAACAGCCATATATCATTGCCTGCTGCTTGACATTTTCACTTTTTACAACTGTAGGTTTAGCAGTCTGGTGGGCTCAGTGAGTTACAAGGAGAGCAAAGCTACTCTTATCTGTAAATTTGGTTCCTAAATTCTTCTCATGTTACCCTGATGGAATTTTTATAAAAGCCATAGCTTGCTACTGCAAGGATTATGCTCCTTCCCTTGAATATAGAACAGATGGTGTTTGTTCTGCATCTATATCCCCTGTTTTTGCCATCCCGGAACTCATGGTGATATACTTATAGGATTCCAAGGAGGTCGCTTCTCCAGGCAATGACCAGATCTATAGTGGGCATCCCACACAAGACGGTTGCTATGTCACACACCATCTGATGATACTTGGGGACCATCCTTCACCTTCCTACTTCTTCCTCTTCCTCTTTGCCTGGTGCTATTTGATGTAAATTTAATAACAAGGCAAACGATAGGCTACTGGGTTATGCTACACACAGCTAACACAGAATTATGTACAAAACTGAAAATAAATCAAGACTCAATGCCATGTGAAATAGGAATTCAAACATGTTTGAGCCATTAGGGGGCTATCTTGGATCATTCACCAATCACTGTGTCTCTGTAAATTAATCCAGAGATAATAATTATGCTTCTGTTCAACTAATCACTTGTTTTTACATGCTCTTCTGCTGTGAACAAGAACTGTGAACAAGTTACCTTGCTTCTTTCTTGGTTCTCCTTTTAAAAAAAATTATACCAGTCTCGGAATTTGAAATTAATCCATGGAAACATATCCCTGATTACTGACATATACATACATGCACACACTCTCAGAGTTTTATTCATTGTCCTCAAATTAATTTTGCAACAAGGGCAACCATGTTGGAGAGTGTAGGGGACCATGGTGATCACACCTGCATTATTGACTTTCTGAAGGTTATATCTGCTCCAGTTGATTTGTCACCCAGAATAACTGCAAGGATCTGGTGCAATCAGCGCTTCATTCTATCTCCAGTCCAGCCGGTCCCTTGTTAACACTTCAGATGTGAAAAGTTAGTACCTCATTAAAGAGATACCAACATTTCCAAGAGAAGTTTGGACAAACCTCAAACCTAGATAGTGAATGATGAATTTTTTAAAAAAGCTTATTTTGTGCACAGACATCACTTCACAGAAATCATGCTGATTTTTTCTTCTGCTAGTTTCTTTTTCCGGACTACAAAACAGAAGTGTTTTGAACTTCTTAATCCTGAGTGAAAAGTAAGCACATGAAGGTGGGAAATGTGTATAGATTAGTAGCGGAACAACAATCATTCTTCCGGATCAAAACTCTTGTCACATTTTGTTTCATTTCATTTTATTTCAATTTTTCACTGGTCCGGGAAGTAATCATTGTATATTCCCCATACAAAAGAACTTTCTCCTTCAAGAATTGTGGACTTGGTTTTCAAATGTTTCTTCTCAACAAAGGGAAGGGACCTTATTTATTCAGATACATATACCCTGATTGTCTCCCCAAGAAGGGGTCCAAACAGCTTGCTATATCTTTATCCTCTCTTCCATTTTATCTTTTTTTAAAAAAACCTGTGAAGAACAATACATTGAGAACAGAATAGATTCAGCTGGGTAGCCATGTTGTTCAGAAGTAATAGAACAAAGTTTGAGACCACTGGTGTCTTTAAGACCAACAAAGTATAATGCTGGCTAAGCCGCAGCAGCTATTTGTGTCCTTACTGAATAGCCTGGACTTGTAAAATAAAATAAAATCATGTGATTTCTGGTTGAAAGATGTTTTGTATAAACGTTTCAGCCCAGAAGGCCAATAATGGGTAACTTAGATATCTTTCATATGTCATAGCAGCCAAGTGGAAGCTGCTTATCTATTGTTTCATTGAATGCTTCTCCATCTAAAAGCCCAGCAGTATGTGGGTGGAGTCAGGCATACATGTCCTTCCCACATGTGGTCAAGATCAAAGACAATGGTTGGATGAGAAGGCCCCACAGGATTGTCTGCCCACTTTGTCAGGGAGGGAAGGTAGATGGTCCCAGCTGCAATCCCCAACATCTCTAGTTAAAAGGCCAAGTAGGAAGTGTTATGAAAGACTTCTGAGACCTTAGAGAGCCACTACTGGTCATGGTAAACAGTGGTGAATTTGATAGCTCAGTGGTCTAACTCAGTTTAAGGCAGTTTCACATGTTAGTATAGGGTTCTGCTTTTAAATGTAATGGCAGCAATATAGGTTGAAGCCACAGGTAGGGAAATGAACATGTTTTCAATTTTGTTCAAAACAATTAAATCAACATGTTATAAACAGTTGACATACAAAAGTCCTCCTATGCTTAAATATAAGAAGATTTTGGGGAGCAATATGGGGTGTGACAAGGGGACTGCAGCAGAAAGATGTCCAGGGATGGTTACAGGAAACTGATACAGCTTGCTGAAGCTAAGGAGGCTTGTGTCTGGTCAGTGCCTGGATCAGAGACTTCCTGGGAGTCCCATACACACTACCTTGAGCTCCATGGTGGTAGGTAGCAGGTTGTAAATGCAACAAATAAAACAAGTAGTTTTTGCAATGCATGAAAAGCATCTTGGAATAAAACCAAACCCAGGGTAACAATTGATGGGTTGGATGGGGTAGGGCAGGGAATACCACAGACCAGAGGACCACGGTTGATCATAGTGCCTTGTACTCATTTACAAAAGGGATAAAACTCTAGAATATCCACAAATACCACAACCACACAAATAATGCAGATACTTGACACTCAAGCTGTTCTTAATAAAGCTACACAGTATGAAAAAAATGACCACCAATAATGCAGCTATGGTTTTGTTTGAGGTCCAGCAGTCTTCACAGCACTCAAAGCCACCAGACAGCAAAAAGATCTCTTGCATGCACAGTCTGCCCAAACCAGGAGCACTAACAAGGAAGGAAACATCACGGAAGACATGGCACAGAAACTGCAATATACGGATTGAATTAAGAAAGAAATACCTTGAAGGTGGAAGTTCGTACAGATAACAGGGGATCATCCACAAGATAGGACAATCCCTACAGGACAACATGTCAACAAAAGATAAAAACACCATTGATTGTCCATTCCAGCATTCCAAAGTTCAGTCCCAGCATTCCATTCGTCATCATACAGGTTTGAAAGGGCAAAAAGATTTTTCCTTTAATGTGTGTTTGTTGTGTCTTGAAGTTAAGCAGTTTTTTATAACAATAACAACAACAAAAACAAAATAACTTTATTTGTATAGCCCGTCCTTCACAGTTGGCTCAGGGCGGATAAGAACGAACCTCCTGAAAAGAAATCCAGATTTTCTGATTCAAATGGCCCAGTACAAAACGACAACAGATTGTTAGCTGCTCAACTGAGATTACACCAACTGGGCTTTCACCAGGCAACCTCTCATACAACACAAGCCACATGATGGGATTAAAGTTTCCATATGTTGTCTGGTATATAAAGAGGGTAGCTCAAGAAATAAAGTTGTGTGTTGATATGGCCTAAAGGATACATTTACTTGCTCTTCTGTTTTTTTTTTTGGGGGGGGGTTGTTTTGGTGGGTTTTTTGGTTGTTAGTTTTCCAAGCTTTGTTCCACTTTATTCATTGGATCTGCAGGTGACTGGCAGCCAATAAATTTAACTATGAGTTTTAGCAGCAACAGAAGATACCATGAAAATGATTTTCTGGTTCAAGGAAAGGTGAATTGCCCTTTGAAACCCGTTGGTAACTCTGATGCATGAATCATTCCTCATTCCATTGGCAACTTTGTAACATCACAAAATGACTCTCTGTTGTTCCAAGAATTCACAGGCTACAATCTCTTTCATTAGAATAATGCTTTGTTAATTAGTTAACTGTGATGGAAGGACATGCATTTCAGCAAGAAAGCTGATTGAACTATTTTGATGGGTGTATTGAAAAGCATACATTAAACATGCTGCATGTCAGTCCTTGAATGGCAACCTCTACACTGAAAACGATGGATGGTTTTGGTCAGCAGCATTCCCTTCCTAGTGACCAAAAAAGCCATTTAACACCTGTTCAGGTTGCAGTGAGCAACTCCTGATTCCACAACCCCCCATTCCCTAATGTACCATTATGATTTATTTTTCCTATTATGATCTCAGCTAGCTGTAGGACAAATAGCAAATAGTTAATTATATTTTTACCACTAGAACACCCTTTGATCATTAATCCTTTCCCTTACCATCCACCTTGACCTGTATTAGAAACACTTTTGACCTCCCCTTGCCCCTGTTTATCATCATGCAGTTTGCTCTTCACTATAAGCATCCTACATGACTTGCCACTATAAACACCCTACTCGTTCAATTGCCTAAATCCACTCCCAGCCCATGTGTAGCTTCACAACACTTGGAGCCGATACAAGCAGCATTTCTATTTCTTTGCCCGTGCAGGAATCTGTCGTTTCCTTTCCTGTTGCCTTTTAATGCATTTATTCCATTTTACTCCCACAATAACCATGATTGGTGCAAGACACCCCATGCCCTTCATGGCAAAGAGGGCATTTACATTCAGTTCTTTCCAGTCTATATCAACACTGTTCAATATGACACAACATTTCTTATCCATTTATCTGAAAGACTTACATGCATTTCACATCTCAGGTGCCCCCCTGTTGGATAAAAGAGGTTATTTATGTCTATGAGGCACAGACTCAACCCTGTACATGTGTTACACTGAATATTCATATATCCTGTGTGCATGTGTGTGCCTCTTTGTAAGAACAATCCAACAAATGTTCACATTAAAAACAAGCAACAGAGAATAAATGTGGGATTTAAACCAAATGTTCACCATATACACATTGAATGCATTATAACAATGGCTATATGTGCATGCAAATGAAAAGCATGTGCACTGTACACAGGTTGCATACATGCTAACTGCAATGTGAGTACAGTGCGACATGGGGTTGTATCCTAGCATTCCATTTGATTAAGGGGGATGCATCTCATTGGCACAAGGCACACACCTCCAGCGCAAGAGAGTCCTCTGTTGGCAACTTGCGTTGATGGGATATGCTGTACTTTGTGGAGAAGGGAGCTAGGATACAACATCATTTTGATTATCTGAGAGGGTATCATGACTGGCACAACTTGGAAATGGAATGAGTGTTATAGATCACTGGCTACTTCCCTATTATATATCTCTTTGTTATATATATCACTGACTACTTTGATGCTTTTGCCAAAAATGTAGTACAAACAATAATCATATCTAGCATTTACGCAGAGGATTCAATGCTCTCTGCATACATTATCTAAGAAATTCTTACAACTATCCTGTAAGTGAGACTAATATTACTGTCTCCATATTGCAGGTGGGAGAACTGAGCCTAAAAGATAATGGCATGACTTCCACAGCAAGTCCTTTTCAGGATTCAGTTTTGGAGCATCAGTGACAGATGCATAACAAGAATGCACATCACCTGTAGCCAACATTTTGTGTGAATAAAGCTACATGCATATTTTCCAAGGGGAACACTGGATTCTTGAGGCTATTTGTTTGTGTATCCCAAAGTCGCATGTGAATTAAAAAAAGAAGAAGCTTTTTGCCTTAAATAACAAATTATGGCAACTGCAGGTGGTATGCCCTCATGCTATGCATAGCTGGATGCTAAAATCAAATGTCTGGAAAGGGCGATAGAGAGCTGTTTGTGAAGGAACGATTTGAACTGGGAACGATGTGGTTCAGAGCTTTATCACCAACACTGTAACCCTAGACAGCTAAGTTCATTTAAATCCATTGAAGTCAATGGGCATCAATGGTATCTATAACTCACTGTGATTGTGTATGCTGTTAGGTTAATCTGGAAGATTACTACCAAGATCTCAAAGAAGCTGTTGGGACAATCTTCCTTCATTGTTTTGTGAAGTGTTTTGATTAATCTCCCTCTATATTTATTTATGAGCCTCTTGTGGCACAGAGTGGTAAGGCAGCTGTCTGAAAGCTTTGCCCATGAGGCTGGGAGTTCAATCCCAGCAGCCGGCTCAAGGTTGACTCAGCCTTCCATCCTTCCGAGGTCGGTAAAATGAGTACCCAGCTTGCTGGGGGGTAAACGGTAATGACTGGGGAAGGCACTGGCAAACCACCCCGTATTGAGTCTGCCAAGAAAACGCTAGAGGGAGTCACCCCAAGGGTCAGACATGACTCAGTGCTTGCACAGGGGATACCTTTACCTTTATATTTATTTATTTTATTATTTATTAATTAAATTTCTAGACCACCACTCTCAGCCAAGCTGGCTCATGGTTGTTTACAATTTAAAAAATTTAAAATAAAACCATTAATAATATGGCTTTGCAATGAATGCTGCCATGGCATGCAGGCATACTGAAATAAGGCTATTTTCACCAAAGTAAAGGGGAAATCTCAGTTTGCATTTTATGTCTGCTGTGTTCTTTGATGTTTGCTGTTCTCATTCATTCACAGGCAGAAAGTGATGGGGTTTCTTTTACAAATTAATCCTATACAAACCAGTGGGACTGTTTAGAAGGAACGATGTTTGAATATGAGCCAAGGATTACAGTTTAAGGACACCTCAGACCTTAAAAGACCTTTTATTCAGTAGTGTTTTGCTTCCCAAGCTTCCATTGGAGCAGAACAACACTTAGCCAGAAATGTTGTTTTTCACGAGGAAAAAAAGATCTCCCTCCCCCCCTCCCTGCCACTGCCCTGAGGACACATAAATGTGTTTGCAGGAGTGAATTTGCAGTATTCCTTCAGTCTTAAATTTAATAATGCAAGCCTTTTCTTTTTAAAAAAGTTATTTGGAATTCTGCTGAGAACAATGCAATTGCAAATGGATTCTTGTGTGAAAATAAGCATATTTTGAATTTTCTATTACATCTCCTCATGTAGATGGCATTGAGGGCATGACTATAGTGCCTATTTTGTGGACCAAATATGCTCATAAGTACTTTGGCATTTACCGAGCACATGTACATTCATGTGGATGTGAGTGAGTTGGATCCTGTCAGCTTTCCTGCTCAATGCCGTTTAACTCCTCTCATTACTATTGACCCCCTCCTATATGTCCTCTGTCCTCACAGGTCCCGCAGTTCTCAGCCTGTTGGTGGGGATCCTTCTTCTTTCTTGCCAGCAGAAAAGCTGGTTGGATCCAATCCATGGTCTTCCATAGCAGGAATGACAAACAGGCTAGCAACAGCTGCCCTCAGGGCAGAAAAAATATATATAAACTAACCCATGGAAAAACCACACTTCTGGTTCTGTGGTGCACTTCTCAAATGGAAATGTAGGGAGCAAAAGCATAACAGTCTTGTCTTCTGAAGGGTAGTGGGAAAGGGAGGAAGACAACAAGGACATGGGTCTAAATGCAACATGAGCTGTAAACAAGGATTTATGTAAGAAAAAATTGATGGTTCTGGTTAAGGATGTGCACCACCATGTTAAAAAACAGAAACACACACAAACCTCCAAGCACCCACAAAACAGATCCAGCCAGTTCAATGGGAGCAATATGAGTAATGTCATGCAAAGGAAGATTACACCTAGAAGTGCATTCATATTGTATAGTGTGCTTGAATGAGTGCAAATTCGGAATTACATATGCTATTCATGGGGATTCTCTTTCCTCTTTCTGTTTCTGTGGACAGCTGAAGCATGGCTATCTACCTACCTCCTAAACAACAAAACTCTCAGACTGAGTATGCCATGGTGCTTTCATTTCCAAATATCTTGAGCCAATAAACAGCCAATGTTGATCACAGATCAAATCTACATCCCAGACACTGACCAACAGCAAACTACTAGTAAAGAGCATCTGTCCTTTAAATCTCTGTGGCATTATCTCATTGTGCAACACATTTTTGCAGGTGATGATATGGCCTTCTAAAAGATAGACTGTCACAGAGAAGAGAAACACTCTGAGAAGTGGATTCAGCTTTGAAGCTGATCTGTTAATCTTATTTGGGTTTCGCTTACTCTTGGCTCAGTGAACTGAGTAATGAGAAAAGTACCTTTTGTGCTCTTTTAGTTCGATGCATTCTTTTATATGGAAATGGACATGCCCTAAAGAGGTGCTAGGAATGCATTACAGGGCTCAGACTAAGTGCAATGCCAAGCTCTGTGACATCCTTCTAAGCACACTGACCTCAATGGACTTAGAAGGCTGTCACTCTGCTTAGGATAGCATTGTACACCATCTAAATGTAGCTGCCGTACAGAAGAATGCGCTTGACTCTGTTGCTCCCTCCTGCTGTATACGCTTCATGCAGCTTAGCTGAGAAGACAGCAGAAGGTGGTGCACCAACCTGAGCTTACAATGAACAGAAGACATCTTCCTGCATTCTTATCTGACAGAGGCAATACCAGAATATCACAGAGTAACGAGCTCACATTCAATTCTGGCTGGGTTGTTTGTATTTTTAAAAAGATCTCGGGAAAGACTTCTGGGTTTGGAGACCTGCTGCTTGCAAGGCTAAACCATATTGAGCTAGATGAACCTATTACCGGGCTCGTTGGAATATAACATTCACTGTGATATGAATGTTTTTCCTTTATGGGTAGCTTTCATTTCTTTATTAATATTTTGGAGGATCCTGTCTTTAACTGGAGCTACTTTTTGAGAAACAGTTGTGTCCTATTTAAAAGACTTGGCTATTACATTGAAATGGCTGGTAAAGTTTTCTCCCCAGCTTGGTTCTGGGTGTACCTGGGGATTTTTGTTCATCAGTGGCCAAGGGTGGAACCATTATTGATAGTTAAGTGATCCATTGGCATCCCTAGACTGGATGCTTTTCCAAACCCAAGATCATTACAGCCAAAGAATACACTCCCAAAGAGGTTACTCTTGTTAAGTTCATCGTGTGATTAACCCAGCCTTCAACACCTCCAGCTGACACTAAATGGTTTTCTTCATCATATGTATAGAAATAACAAGGGGAAAGGTAAGAAAAGGTTGGATTTTGCAATGGAAGTGTAAAAGTTTGATTCCATCTTGTCACCAATGTTAATACTTTAAAGTCAGGAGTAAATAAAAGGACAGTCATGGGCACCTGGATGGGTCATTGGCCCAAATTTGCTGTTTTCTAGATTTTTTGAAAAATCAAATACTGATCCAGAAAAGCTGAATGCGTAAATATCCTTCCTTCATCCAACTCTTGCCTAAAAACAATAAATACCGCAATAAAGATGAGATCAGAAGTATGAAACTATTACAAAATGTGAAAAGTTAAGATTACCTCTCTTTTTAACAACAGCTACAGTGAAAGAGTTTGTCACTCATGGCATATCTCTGCAGTACTAACTGTTGAGATCAACACACCATCAACAATAGGTTCATGTTTGTATCCTATTATCAGGTGTTTGTGAGATGTGTCCTGCAAAAGGTGTAGTATACCTGCATATGAGTGTTCAGTAGGGCTAGAAGGTTTCCTTTGGCTACTTACAGTTGTTTTTTCCAGGCAGTGCAGCAGGTGGTGATGCTGACTTTCTATTAGAGAAGTAGATTTGCTGATGTTGTGTTCACCATCAATAGACCCCTAAATGAGAGAGGGAAAAGCAGCCATGAGACCATTGACACACAGAGGAAAACACAACATTAATGCCTCAGACAAGAAAAGGGATGAGAAGGAAAGGGAGATCATTTTATCTTAAACATGCATTTTCTTACTACCAGCCCATTTATGGAGTCAGGAGCACAACTTGTGATGGCCACCTCGGATATTGAAACAAATAATTTGGTTTATTTGGTGTTGGATATTTATACCCCACTTTTCTTCTCAAAAAGGAACCATTATAAGCTTTATTCCTTTTACCCAGAGCTATTGCAAGACATCTTCAACAACCAATGTCCTGCAATGTCCTGCAACCAATCTCCTGCAATGTCACACAATGATCTGGGGAAACCCCTTTCAGACCATACTCTGTTTTCTTGACATTTTAACCTTCCTCAAATGTTCTTCTAAATGCTTGAGCCTTGTACTGAGTCAGGCTATTAATCCATCAGGGTCAGTATTGACTGGCAGCAGCTCTCCAGGGACTCAGGAAGAGATCTTTCATATCACCCACTAGCTGGTGGTTTTGACTCATGGCATCAGGGATCAAGCCTGGGATTTCTGGAAGCAAAGCAGGTGTCCTGTCATAGACCTACAGCTCCTCCCTGATTACTTGGCTAGTTTATGCTTCAGGCCAGCTCTGATTTCACTTCCGATGACACACTATGTCCATAAAACATAGAAGGTAGGCAAATTAATGCAGCTATAAAGAGAGATTGTTTTCTGCAAGGCATATCATCACCGATGGGTAGCAGAGGCTGCCTTCAGGAAAGGTGACCAACCTTCATTCTCCACTGATCTGTGTTTTTATGGTGCTCGCATGAGTTGCGATGCAGGCAAAAAGTGCTCTGTAACACTGTAGGGATAACAAGTGGCTTTGTCAGTTTGGTGGCTGAGGGCCTAGCTATATGACTTCTTCATATCAGCACTTAGGTAGGTCAGCGTTTCCCCAGAGAATAGCCGCAAGAGGTTTCATGCCACTATGAAAGACTGATATCCATCACTTCCAAAAGGGCCTTTTCCTGGGGAATCATTTCAAAGGGCAAAACATGCACAATTTCTCCTCAGTGACTGTGGAGGATTCAGATGCATTTTCCATAACTAGTGTCTCCGTGGAAAAGCAGCCACATTTTTCAGCACCCCAACTGCAACATTAAGCAGTTGACAAGCTTATGGTCGTTGTGGTTCCCTGTCTAAATACCATTCCCATTGATTTGGAGGCTGCACAAATCTTTTTTGTAATTGCATTTGTCTGCTGTTCCACTCTAGGATCCTGGATAAGTTTTTCTAAAGGACTCACAGCTCAGTGATCGAGTGCATACTCAGAAGGCAGAAGAGCCCTTGCTCAGCATATATGGCATCTTCAGTTAAGGGGGCTCATCTGAGCTGGGGAAAACCTCTGCCTGAGACCCAGGATAACTACAGCTCCTCACAGGAGACAACACTAAACCAGGCGTGACTTCGTCTTGGTTTGCTCAGGTATCAGGTATCAAGACTGCACATTAACAAACAAATTAACAAATGGAAAAACTCCATGCAATTAGCTTTTTTTTTAAACCTAGGGGACCATTCCTAATTCTGTGATCCTCCCTCTGTAGTTTGAAAAAAGTAAAATTAATTATGTTTTTTTCAGTTCTCTGCCACCTCATTCCTCTGTAGGTGTTAACCAGGGAGGCCCACAGAGGTGCAGAAAAATCTCTTTGGCCTCCACGTGGCCCTGATCCATGGGTTTATCTATTCGCAGATGGTGAGCAAATGTGGCTAATAGTATAGAGATGGCAAACATGATAACCAATAGTTTGAACAGAAATCAGAGCTTGTGTGAAAGTCTATGGCTTTAACAAAAATAATAGCATTGTCTACTTTTCTTTCTTGGTTTTGTAATACTTTGACATCTTTATACATTTTAAATGAAACTTGGAGGGAAAAGTGGACATTCTATCCAACTCGGTTTGGCCTAATAAACCACCTCATGTACCTTGGATGACCCATTTCCCTGGTCTTTAAAGCAATCATACTGGCATAATGAGGACATCATCTAGTATCGAAGCACCTGTTAGGACATTCTCTACTTGAAATGCTTTTGTGTGTGCTGCAGAGATCCAGATTTCATGAATGAGCCGTGCACATCATTGATCCAGGATTTGCCCAGAAACCAAGATACAAGCTGCTTGGTCTTTTTTATACACTAGAAACAGGATTCTTTACTTTGCCTTTTTTATTTTTGCGGCTGTAGCTTTGGGAACTACATGGCTAAGGATTTTTTGGATATTAATTTAAACTTCCTGACCCTGAACTCCACCTCAGTTTCACAGCATGTCTTCTGTGATCATAGCCATCAATTTTATTTGTATTCCATGATAGGGATTTTCAAACACCATTAAACTCATTAAAATGGCAATTATGTGCGTGAAGGAGCTCCTTAAACTTTACTTGGTGTTCAGCAATAAAATGGCTTAGATTTAGAGGGACTGCCTCCCTAATGCTGTCTACAATTTCATCAACAAACTGTGCTTGTGACTATCATTCCTGTTACAAGTGTACCACCGTCATCCTAGGATGCTTGTATTATAAATAAACTGCCAGGCAATTTTTACAGTGTACTTAGATTAGGTCAGCCGTGTGAATCTTCCATCTCAGAAGTTAGCCCCAGAAGTGACATCCATCCTGTGTAGGTTATCACTCAAAATTCTGGCTTTATCATAGAGTTTCCAGTGATTTCTAGGGAGATATGATATCACTTCTGGGTGTCCCCTGGAAAGGACATCAAGAAATTATCCTGGCAGCCATTTTTTAAAATTCTTTCCCCACTACCATCCAAGATGAGGACAGAAACTAGAAGAATGCTCAGCCGCTGGACTGGCAACCCTACTAGTACTACACAACTGGGCCAGGCTCAGTGGCCAGCACTGTGCAATTGGTATTCCTGGGCAAAGGCTGCTGAGAGAGAGAAGGAGAAGACAGGAGGGGGCAGAGTAGGTTGTCTGATGGGTGGGAAGGAGAGAAGAAAGTAGGAAAAGGGAGAAAACTAGATTTTTTCAGGGAAGAAACAGATGGACAATTTTCTACCACATGGGTCTCTTTTGACACCCTAATTGCATGGATAAATTTACCACATAAGAACAGCTGGGTCCAGCATTTTGAACTTCCCACAGCAGAGACCTAAAAGGCTTAGAGACTGCCCATAGAGTTTAATCAGCACACATATGCATCAAGAGCAGCGTTATCCTTCATCTCCCAAGCAGGATTATTATTAAAGCAGGAACCTGCCTTGTGCTCAGAAAGCATTTAGAAAATCATAATCTGAGTTAGGAAAGGGCCTTCGCTTTACAGCTATCAGTTTTTTCCATGCACAGATAGAGGGTAAATGTTAATGGAATTTGAAAGGAAAAGAGATGGTAAAATACTGAAGTCCTTCACTGTCAAATTAGACATGACCTTGGAAATCTGCAATTAGGTTCCTTTGTGATTTTTTTTGTAAGAACTAAAAGCAATTTTGGGTGGTGGTGGTCAATTGGGATCAGAGCCACAGCACAGAGAGGAAGGGAAGAACGTTTCTCAATTTGAACCCCCCCCCCCAATCTAAGTGTTCTAGCATTTGGGGGAAAACACACAGATATCCTTATAGTACTTGTATGTTCTTCCCAGTGTGGCAAAGAATATGTCCAGAGATCTATTTAAAACTTGAAAACTATGCAAGGAAAAAGGTTGTAGCCCTCTCATGAGAGAGACAGACAGACAGAGACCTTGTTTTTCTCACCAATAGATACCCATTGGGGCTCTCCTCTTGGTGCGGTAGGTTTGGATGAGTGTGTATGGCTGACCCAAGGTAACCCAGCAAGCATTCATGGCAGACCATAGGCTCAAAACTTGGATCTTCCAGATCCTAGTCCAGCACTAAGTCAAATTCTACCTTCCTCTGACAGGTTATGCCACTTAAAAAGCTATGGGAGATCCTAATCGCAGAGAATCCAGTTCATGATGAGTTTAGCCCAAGATTTTTCATTTTATTTTGTCACCGCTGAGGTTAATCCCTTACCCAATCTTGAGGGGAAACTGCAAGTTCTTAGGAAAGAGTACATAAAGCTAACAAAAATAGCATTTGGGCTTGATTTTTATCTTAACATTTTGAAAGCAGGAAATAGAAGAATATCCAGGAAGATGTTTAATGAAAACAAACATTTTTCTCAGACAATCATCTTCAGTAGATGGGCTGACTCAGAGATGTACATGGATCAGAAGTGAACAGGGAAGAGTTCTGATTAAAATACAGAAAATAATCCACTTTGTAGTTTACAATTAAGGGAATAATCGATTTGCTGTAAAGATTAATCAGGCAATGCTTCCAGGCTCAATATCTCTGAACATAAAAACAAACCAAAAAAGCAGCTAACGCCAGCCAGTTCCTTCCGCGATAAATGCAAGCAGGCAGCTTCACCACGGGTATCACACAAGTGCTCATAGAAGCATGGCTGTGAATTTCAAGAGTCCATTTGAATGGAGACACTGTCTCGGGTTTCTATGGGCATGCAAAGCTGGCCCTTCCAATTGCAGAAGACTTTTATTTGTAAGGGGAAAAAAAACACACTTCTTGAGACCACTTTGAAGGTGAGCCAGTATACCAAGACAGCCAAGAATAACTTCCTGTATCTTTTTACTTGCTTTCCTGTTAATTCCAAAGAAATATTCAGAAGCACTTATGAAGGACCAAAACTGCTTCAAAATACACTGTGTATGAGCTCCACCTCAGCTCTCTTTGATTTAGAAGGAAGAGAAGGGCTTGAAGGAGAAACATATATATATGCCTTCTGCTGTATTTTATGAGTTTCTCAAGTTGGTGAGACAGCTTCCTAGTGGATTCCTCCCTCCAGTTAACAAGGGAGTAATTGTACATTTGCACAGTGTTGATGGAGGTCTCCTCTTGGTACCTTCCCTCTGCCCTACAATGGGGGAAAAGGTGCACATTCCCCCTTCCTTGGTTGACTCACAGTGATGGATGGTGGTTTTCACTTGCAGATTGTGCCCACTATTCATTCATTCATTCATTCATTCATTCATTCATTCATTCATTCATTCATTCATTCATTCATTCATTCATTCATTCATTTTCTAGTTCAAGACTGTCGTTCCCTGCTTGCGGGCTCAGGGTGGTGTGAAGAAGAAGTGTTGGTTTTTATATTCTGCTTTTCACTACCTAAAGGAGTCTCAATGCAGCTTACAATTGTCTTCCCTTCCTCTCCCCCCAGCAAAACCATGTGAGCTCTGACAGAACTGCTCTGTGAGAACAACTCTATTAGGACTGTGTCTAGCCCAAGGTCACCCAGCTGACTGCATGTGGAGGAGGAGTAGGGAAACAAACCCATCTCACCAGATTAGAAGCTGCTGTTCTTCACCAAGTTGTGCAACAACTGTATGCCACTTAAAAACTGTAACATAGTAAAAACATAATAAAATTCAGTAAAAATTTTAAGGGCTTTGCCATCCTGATAATTGCACTATTTAGCCTCAATTTCTTTGCTCCACAAAAGCTAACAGAAAGTCTTGTGGTACCTGCAAGACTATCACATCTGTTATGACATTAGGCACAGATGCAGGGACTTTGGGACTTGTCTTGTAATGAATATGTGACCTGTTAGAGATTTTGCTGAGCAGACAAGACAGAAAGCCTCTGGCTCCCAGATCATGGATGCCTTGCAAAATTTTAGAATCAAATATTGAACTGAATTAAATAACATTTTTTTTGGTTTCTCCTATAGCTTGAGACTTTTGGGACTTCTGATTCTGCAATCATTTTTCCATGGTGCTCTAATGAAAATTATCGTCTGGATTTCATAGATTTGTGTGTGTGTGTGTGTGTGTGGGGGGGGGGGAATTGAGCCTTGCCTTGGGTAAGCTGTTGCATTGCATAGCCTTTAGTCTTGCAGCCTATGGACATATCTGCACTGTGCAATAATTATAAGATTGTGAATATTTTTATTGCACTCTACAGCAGTGTTTCTCAACCTGGGGGTCGGGACCCCTTTGGGGGTTGAATGACCCTTTCACAGGGGTCGCAGCAGGGCGAGCAGCTTGCCCGGGGAGCGCCATCTACACAACAGCCTTGCAGGGTAGATCAAGATATAGCGTTTGTCTGTTTGGGCAGTGGAAAAGAGCAAGATCGGCATGGTGGGACAAGAGGCAGAACTGAACTGAGAAACTCCAGGAAAAATTTTAAATATACAATCATGAACAATGGATCTTCATGCCATTGGTCAGTTTCAGTTTAATTTCTGTGAAAGAACACTTGCATAATTGTATGTTTGGGGGTCACCACAACATGAGGAACTGTATTAAAGGGTCGCAGCATTAGGAAGGTTGAGAACCACTGCTCTACAGCAAGTGGGCTCTGCAGACAGCTAGCCCTTTTCACCCCTTTGTCTGTATGTTCACTGAATGTTCATAGTGAATCATTCCTGCTGGGGTGTACCCAGCCTATTTGGAACCCAGGACAGGTGGGTGGGCAGGACTTGGCAATGTAGGGGTAGTCGGGGACAGGAGCTTGGTGACATGGGGGGCATGGATGGCTAGGGGCGGAGCTTGGAATGTGGGGATCAGGGGCATGCCCAGGTGGGCACTGCAGCTTGGGAGTCAGGGTCCTGGCCTCCTCTATATTTTGTGGGCAAGCTTGGCCTGGCCCACCACCTCACTGACAACTGAGCTTGCAGCGCAGCAGGAGAGCTGCCCTGGCTAGAAAGCATCCTGTAGAACTCCCTGTTACCAGTGCAGGGCATTCCTCCTGAGAGCCACTGAAGAAAGGGCAACTGGCAGGGAAAGGAGAGTCAGCCTGCAGAGCCTTGCTGGCCTGGAGAGATCCCAACTGGGTGCCTCTGCAGGTCACCACCTTCTAAGTAGGTGGGATGGGCCAGGGTGGGCAAAGTGGCTCCACTGCTGGCACTCTGCCTGCTTAAAGGCACTACAGACACCGTGCCATGTGTCTTCTCTGCCAGGGGGAAGAGTCACACTGCCACACAGCTGGCAGATGAGGGGTCCAGGGGATTGGCAGCTCAGTAGTGCCCCTCAAGAAGTGGCAACCATGACACATGCCATGGCTGCCATACTCCAGATACATATCTGCAAATGCCTGCAGCAATCCCACATACATGTTGGCTCTTCAACATAATCAGAAACATGAAAAAAGTAGGATTTGGGTCATATGTATCTGCATAGGACACATTGTATGTCGTATGCATGTCACATCGAACTCCATAGGACACTGGACTGCACTGAAGTGATTGCCCTCATTGGAGGGCAGAGCAAGAGACACATTTCAGTCAGTGTGCAAACTGACATCAGAAGAGGCCTCCATCTTGTATCCATGCTGGGGAAAGCATCCCCTTTTGATTTCTGTAGATCAAACATTTGTTCAAAGCACAAGAGCTGGTTAGATCAGTTCCAGTCCTGTCAGCTGGCAGCTCTAATGTTTGACATTCACTTATAAACTTGAGTCTGCAAGAGCATTTCTACAGATGGCAGGATTTCTGCTTGCAGAGCATGACTTTCTGACTACTCCCGCCTACAGCTTAAAATGTGCCCTGAAATTCTGTGGCATTGGGGGCTGCAGGGAGGAGGTGAGAAAGTCCTGGTCCTGGAGAAGAAATTCTTTTGTGTGCAGAAATGCTCTTGGAGCCAAGACAGAGCTTCTCCCAAAGAATCCTGGGAACATCTGTTCTTAAGAATGCAGAGGGTCTTTTGACCTTAGCAAATTTCAATTGCCAGAGTAGTCTGAGAAGGAGATAGATGACTGTTGGTTTGTCTGTCCAGTGTAGAGATCCTTTATGATTTTGTGGCTGTCAAATGACAGTTTCCACTGGAGGGGGCTGCAGGCTGCAGCTCTGTTAGAAAACAAATGAACATTTTATCGGGAAGCACAAGAGCAAAACCGTGGGCACAAATAATGCCTTGTTCATTTCAACAGGAGTGACAAACAACAAAAAGAGACAAGATCATCAGCTAAATGTTCTAGCTACTGTTGTGAAAACTGAGATTTTTAAAAATTATCTTTCTAAAATAGGGCAGAAGACCGTAATGGTAGGGAATGCCTGTCGAAGAGCTAATTTGGGGGTCATTTTTTCTATCATAGGTATATTTTATATTGATTTCTGAAATTCTCTCTCTCTCTCTCTCTCTCTCTCTCTCTCTCTCTCTCTCTATCTATCTATCTATCTATCTATCTATCTATCTATCTATCTATCTATCTATCTATCTATCTATCTATCTATCTATCTATCTATCTATCTATCTATCTATCTATCTATCGATTTATATCCTGCCACTCCCGGCAAGCTGTCTCGTGGTGGGTTGCAGATAAAACCCCACATAATACGTCAATAATAAGCCCATCAAAAAATTCCCCTCTGGCCGCAACAACTCCAAGCTCCATAGCACCTGAGGCCACAATCCGGTGTCCAAGAGGGATCCCCAGATTCCTGGCTATCCACCAACAGTAATGACCGGCTAGGTGGAGATCTGAGGGGGAGACCATCAAATCTTACATGACCCAGCCTCAACCATAGACCTGGCAGCTCTGTTTTTACAGGCCATGCGGAATGCTGGAAGATCCCACAGGGTTCTCAGCCGGGAGCTCATTCCACCAGGTAAGGGCCAGGACTGAAAAAGCGAACTTCACGGGGGCCAGAAATCAGTTAATGTTAACTGATGTATTCTTCTCTTTTGTGTCATTTTCAGAGCCGCTGCTTCTTCTAAGAGTATTAAATAACCAAAGCATGTTAACAAATGGATATATCTTTTACAGGGGCAGCAAGAGCAAATCCTCACCATCTTAGGGCGCACCAATGATCATTATTCAGGAGCACCTATACTTTGGGCCAATTTGTTGACTCTTTGCAGGAAGTAATTATTGTTACTATGAGAACACAACAAATGCAGATAAAATGCACTATTCATATGCAACTGAACTTTGAAATAAGCCATGGCCCTCTCTTATTCCCCCTCAAGACTTCCTGTTGAGCATACATGTGGCTAATCGATGTAGAAACTGGTAAAACCTCTAAACAGGTGGCCTATAAGGCCACATCTGCCTCTAAGAATTTGTTCAAAGATATAGCAGTCAATAACTAGAATGTATCCCGGTCAATCCCGATTTCTGGGACAGTCTGTCCTTATAAGCACCCTTACAGTAGTCCTGATTACAACTTAGTGGGAAAAGGTGGAAACAGAGAGCTAACTTTGGGAGTCTACCAGCAGATGTTGACCCCTGGAATATGTGAATGCTGGTCCCCATTATCAGAAACAATACCCATTATTGAGCAAATCCCAATCTCCTTAGTTTTGGATCAGCATCAGAAAATAATAATGTACAATGGCAATCACTCCATACAAAAAGCAGATAAAGACCACAGAGTATTGTCTATCCTTAAAATGCTACAAATAAGCACCATTATAGAATTATGATCTGTTTGGTAAACTGTGTTAGCAGAGGTGATTGAGATATCAGAGGGCAGCAGAAAAGACTGGAAATAAAATTCAGTACATTAAACATATGATGACAAGTTAAACATATGAATCTGTCTTTATACAGAGCTAGCCTCTTAGTTCAGCTAACTCAACGTGGCCTGCATTGTCAGGCTGGAGCTATTCCAGAGATTCAAAACCTGCTCCCTAAGCTCCTTAGGGACTGCTACCTTCTTCATGCACAGTGTGTATTCTACCACTGAGCCACAGCCCTTCCCAGAGTTCAAGTAGTCCATGTCCACAGATTGACTCTACAGTTGCACCCTCTCAGATTTGCCTGGTGTCAGGGGCTCCTCCCAACCCTCTTTGATGGCTGACTGCATCCAGAGCTTGAATCAGGGACCATTGTTAAGTATGGCAGGACCCCTGCCTCACAGACTCGCATACTGTCTTGTACAATCAGTGGCACCCCTCAATAGCCTAGGCTTGAGTCAAAACCAAGACACTGTAAACGTCTGCCAAGCCAGGTCAGACTCCATCTTAAAGAGCTTGCTCTCAGCCACAGGTTTAGAATGGCAGCTTCTGCCTGACCCAGTTGTGCCTGACTCAAATATTGCTCTCCTCCTAACCCCTCACTAAATTGTATTGCTGATCCGGTGGCCCAGCTCAAACCTGTTTACCCAGAGGCTCTTTGTTATTCATATGACTCATGATTGGTCCCTCTGCCATGGAAAATCTCTTCCCCAAACTCAGCAGCTAGACCTATTGAGACATGATGGTTCCCTTTTCTTTGACCTATTAATGCCTTTGTCTAAGCCCATCAATGGCCATCTCCAGACCTGGCCAGGGCATTGCACAACATCCTGTCCCATGGAAAATTCTAGCATGTGCTCACCTAGGCCACATCACCTCACCCCCTCCCCAAAACCCTATATAAACTGTGGCTGTACACGGCCAATCTGAGTGCCTTCCAACTTGGGACCCATTGGAACGCTGGCTCGTGTTGCTGATCTCTGACTCTCTACTCTACAGTAGCGATCCCCAATCTGTGGGCCGCGGACCACATGTGGTCCTTCGACTAATTGGAGGTGGGCCCCGAAGGACGCCTTCTCCCCGCCCGGCCCTTTACTTCATCCCCCCCCCCCAGCCCTTTACAACACACTTCGGGTGTCATTGTCTCCCATCACTCCCAGATGGGACTATCTCGTTGCAGAAAAACAAGCTCAGGGTTCCCATTGATTTGTCATTGTCATGAGTTAAAATTTCCATGAAAATAAAATGTTCCCTATCTTCATTGTTGTGGTGTGTCTGTATCTTATTTTGAAGGGATGTTTAAACATTACCATAGCGATCAGAGAGCGTTAGGGCAGTGTTTGAGAGTAGAGGAGTAAACTACCCCCCCCCCACGGGCCTCAGTAAAAGGCGTTGAGTGGTCCCCGGTGAGTGGTCCCCGGCGTTGAGTGGTCCCCGGTGATAAAAAGGTTGGGGACCACTGCTCTACAGGAAAAGTAATTACCGTATATACTCGTGTATAAGTCGAGTTTTTCAGCATAGTATTCACATTGAAAAAGTCTTCCTTGGCTTATATGCGGGTAGTTACATTGCTTCTGCAAACCTCCTGCAAACTGAACCTTGCTTGTTCTAGCTGCTTGTAGGACAGCAATGGTTTGAGTGAGGGACTCTGATCTTTTTTTCCCCTTTTTCCTTTACTTCTTCCAAACTATTCCTTTGGTTTATCTGTGTTGGGTGAGGTGGGGTTGGGGGTGCTTTGGGATTTACTGTTTCTCCTAATGATTTCTTCTTTTTTCTGAGGGCAGCATTGTTTGCCTTTTCTAATTGGGCTTGCGTTTCTTTTAAAAGTTGAGTTTTACAGGTCTTTATTTCAGTGTTTTGTTCTGTGGGGGGGGGGGCACTGTAGCTGTAGTTAGAGTAGTCCATTCTCCCAGTTTGGTAGCTGTTGTACTTGTTGTAGGAGGTTGCCAACTTCAGGTACTGTTGTTCTGCTCTGGTTTGCTGGGCCTCTTTTGACCTTACAGAGCTAGTTTACTGTTTTTCTTTGAAATAAATATTCAAAAACATTTAACCTACTGGTGCCTCAATTAATGTAAATTTACCAGTAACTGCTGCATTTCCTACCCTTGGCTTATATGCGAGTCAATAAGTTTGCCCAGATTTTGTGGTAAAATTAGATGCTTCGGCTTATATCCGGGTCGGCTTATATGCAAGTATATACGGTATATTGAACCCTCTTTTCCCACTCTATTTATCCCGATTGCTAGTGTGCTACATATATTTTATTATTTTCCTTCTAATAAAGATTGTTATTTTTTACTATATACCTATTGTCTGCCTTGAGTTCTTAAGGGTGTAATTACCTCGTGAAACATTGGCAAATATATTCTTAAATGCTACGTTAACACCCTCTCGCTAAGCTCATTCCCCAATACTGAATATACACGTGTCACAGGACACGTGTGTAACTGCGTTTCTGGTAACACCTTGGGTATGCCAACACTGGGCTGTTCTACGGGAATCAGGATCTCTGTGCACACATCTGTACACAAATTTCTGCACACACACACACACGCACACACACAAATATATACATATAAATATATAAATATATAAATATATAAATATATAAATATATAAATATATAAATATATAAATATATAAATATATAAATATATAAATATATATATATATATATATATATACCAGAGTATTATACCAGAGTATCTTGAGCATGATTTAGATTCCTGCAGCATCTTCTGTGTGGCTGCAAAGTTAAATCATGGAATCTTATTAACTTGTCTGAGCTGGCACTTGGAACCTGAGCCAAGTCACGACAAAACCACATTCAAAGGGTGTATTGTGTTTTGCTAGCACTCTTTATTTCTAGGGTGTGTTTTTAAAAAGGCAAATGCATCCCACGGAGGCTGTTTAACTCTCCTTCCAGTGGGTGTCACTGGCACCTGCAGCTATCAGGGCACAAGGCAATTTCTGGCAACAGAACTCAACACTGGCAAGTCGAGAATAAGGGTCAGATCTGGTCATCCAGTAGGCTGAGCAGACCTCATTCCCTGCTCCCTATCAGCATCCTCACTGATTGAGTTTCTGCATATAAGGGAAAGCTAATCTTAGATCTGCTTCTTGTGATGGCTGCTATTTTGGCTGCCAGAATCTGGGGCATGTTTGGTTAGTTGGAGATGAAAGCAGGACCTGTTGAATAATTCCACCCATCCCACAAAAGGTCTGGCATAGCCATGCCCGGCAGCTGTATTAAATGTCATGACCTGGAATGTAAAAACATCAAGAGGGGTTCTACCCTGGGAAATATGAAGAGTAAGGTCAGCTTACTATCATTCTAAGTGGTCTCTGGTTGCAAGACAGGATGGAATTAATCCTTCCCACCCCACCTGGGGAAAGTTGTAAGTTGATTTTGGGAACCATTTTTCCAGCTATAATCCTTCTATATCTTGAATAGTTTGAAAGGAAAAGGAAAAGACACAAAGATCAGGGGAGAACATTCTGCTGGATTTCTGCTTCTCACCTTCCACCTCACTGCACCCTTCTTCTGAAGTGAATTCTAGCCTCCAAAAGGCAGCACCACAATCTATGCTTGCGACTTGACTTAGATGTGTGTAGATATTAAATAGCTCATTCCCTAAAATGAGGTTGAGCTAGCAAAAATAAATAGAAATATGGGAGACCAAAAATTAAATTAAACTATGGGAGTCAGGCAGAACATGAGAGGGATGAAGAGCTGCTTTCTATACCCTCCCTTTCACTATCTGAAGGAGCCCCTTTGCAGGGGGAAGAAACCACTATCTGGTGGCAATGGAGGTCTGTATTCAGGCAGTGGGCCCAGGAAACCTCCCCTCCCATGAAGCTGCTCAAATCAGCAGGAAGGGTGGAGCAGAATTCTATTAGGTCTGGTACTGACCTCCTTAGGCTTCTTGAACAAACGGAACCTGACTAATCCTGCCTGGTGCTAGTACAAGCTAGCTGTACCTGTGGCCTTGGAGAACCACCACCTGTCTAATTTGACAAGACCAACCTTCACAGTCATCTTCATGGATCTCCACATCATATTATACACACCCCCTCTGGCAACTATAGCTTGTACTAGCACCAGGCAAGATTAGTCAGGTTTCGTTTGTTCAAAAAGCCTAAAGAGGTCAGTATAAAAAACTGGAGATTAAGCCACGGTCCTTCCACATGCAAAGCAGATGTCTTACCATTGAGCCATAGCCCCTCCCTTTCTGCCACAGAGATGTATATGTTATCTCCAGGATCACTCGTCACAAGGCCGCTATGAACAATATCTCTCAAGTAATTGCAATTTGTGCTCTGGGTCTTACTTGCCTCAATTTCAATACAACTACGCTTCCAATTAAGAGTTCTTGGGTACTTCATGCTGTAATGCTTACCGACATGTGTGATGCTTCCCATAGCAAACATTTCTGTTAATGAGGCCCATGTGCCAGAGTGAGGACAGGCTGGATGAGCAGGTAAAGACTTGGGATCTGTGTATTGGGTGGCTTCTTCGGCTCAATTAGACAACCTTTTGTTGAAAGGGCCTGATTTATTGGAAATTAAATCCCTATTATGTGTTAATACCTCGTCTGGCCTTGATCAGGCTTAATATCATAATCACCTTCCATAGATGCTGAGTCTGACTAGAAACCTGAATGAACTTCAGACCCCCCCCCCTTTTTTTTAAATGAGTTGGTAAGACGTGCTATTAAAAGTGAAACAGACACCAAAAGGCATGGTATGTATGTATAGGCAATTATTATATACCATATTATTTTATGTATCAATCATCCTTTTTTGTAAGACTCAGGGCAGTTTACAATAGAATAAAACATACACACACACTAGCAAAATAGCCCATTGGCCCGGTGTACCCTGATTTGTCACCAGCTCTGTTACTGCTGAGCACAAAGGCCTCTTGATGGCTTCAAAAGCATGCAGAATTTTAGCAATTTCTGAATAAATTTCATTCATCATATTCACATGTGAATTGGGAGGGGTGTGTCAGGAACTGCTTTTTGTATCCTGAATTAAATCACTGACTTGACAGGGCACAGGACAAAGTTTGAGTCTAGTGGTGCCTGTAAGACCAACAACGTTTATTCAAGGTATAAGCTGCATTAAAGGTGCCACTGGACTCAAACTGTGTTCTGCTGCTTCAGACCAACACGGCTACACTTCTGAATTTATCTTGATAGGACACAGTTGATCATTCCTCTGGCCCAGGGGTAGTCAAACTGTGGCCCTCCAGATGTCCATGGACTACAATTCCCACAAGCCCCTGCCAGCGAACGCGAACGCTGGCAGGGGCTCATGGGAATTGTAGTCCATGGACATCTGGAGGGCCGCAGTTTGACTACCCCTGCTCTGGCCCAACCCTGTCTCCCAGGAAAGAACAATAATAGGATGGATCCAACCAGTTTATTTATGAGAGCTAGCTTGGTGGATTAGTTAAGAGCAGTGTCTTCTAACTTAATCGGAGTTGGTTCCTCACTCCTCCACCTGCAGCCAGCTGGGTGACCTTGGGCTAGTCACAGAGCTGTTCTCACAGAGCAGAGCTCTCTCAGCCTTACCTACCTCACAGGGTGCCTTTTGTGGGAGAGAAAGGGAAGGCAATTGTAAGCCACTTTGAGATTCCTTCCATTAGTAATAAGTGGGCTATAAAAACCAACTCTTCTTCTATTTGTGGCAAAGGAGGCATGCCTTTGACCATCAAAGAACAAATGTACAAAAGCTATGTGTAATGGAGGCTGTAGTAGAAGAACTGACTGAGACTGGAAAAGCTGACTGGATCCAAGACATTACCTCAAGCATGCCTGTCTTGTCAGATCCTTGGTCTAGACTGCTAACCCGCTGGATCTTTTCAGCTGTTTCATTACCAGGAGATGAAGCTAATTTTGCAGGCATTTGATCTATTGTTGAGCTGTTCTTGTACTTAGGAAACTTATCCAAATGTTTAATCTGAATGTAACACTTAAAAAAAATATTTCATAATGAATAAAGGCTTTAACTTGATTCTGCCGACATTTTGTGCCAGTGTAGTCCCACTGACAGTGAGGCCTTAAGGGTGACAGTCAAAGATGTGGCTCATGGACATCCTTTGTTCTGCAGTTATTAGAGGACTAGATAGATTCTTCTTTTGCTTTCAAGAAGGGCCTGGAGGTGTTTCTACAGCAATACAGTTCTTTCATAGTTGAATTCCAGCTATGCACAGCCCCCACTTGTGAGCCTCTTGTGGCGCAGAGTGGTAAGGCAGCAGACATGCAATCTGAAAGCTCTGCCCATGAGGCTGGGAGTTCAATCCCAGCAGCCGGCTCAAGGTTGACTCAGCCTTCCATCCTTCCGAGGTCGGTAAAATGAGTACCCAGCTTGCTGGGGGGTAAACGGTAATGACTGGGGAAGGCACTGGCAAACTACCCCGTATTGAGTCTGCCATGAAAACGCTAGAGGGTGTCACCCCAAGGGTCAGACATGACCCGGTGCTTGCACAGGGGATGCCTTTACCTTTACCTTACAGCCCCCACATACAGTTATACACAAGTTGGTCTACAAAACTGACACCAAGTAAAGACAAGGACAGAACAAAGAGTGGAGACAGTTTTGAAACATCTCCAGAAGGGCTTGTTGTTGCCAGTACATACCGTCAACTCCAGTGCTTCATTCAGAAGACCGTTGCGCTTACTGTGCAGGTAGGCATTGGAACTGCCTGTCTTGGCCACCCGGATTCTGGCTAACCGGGCTTTCTGTGGAAAAAGCAAAAGGATATGTTATTTAGATTTCCTTGATTCCATCACTGACTTTTGCTTCTTTTGGGTCTGAAAACTGAGACAATGTTCATTCTGGAGGCATTACATGTACTGTTCAAAAATGCAGCAGTAATATTACTTCTCAACATAAAGAAAAATCATTTCAGTTTGTGAATAAATGCTTGTCTCTAAAAAAACAAAACAAATAAAAGTTCAGCAATGGCTTGTAGCTTTAATCACAAAAGAAGCATATAGAGAGCATAACTCCAGTCTCTCCTGGGAATCACTACTGTGCATTTCTCCTACAGGACCCATTCTGCACATGCCAGATAATGTGCTTTCAATGCACTTTCGAAGTAGATTTTCTTGTTCTGCACAAAAGCACACTGAAAGTGTAGTATCCAGTGTGTGCAGAATGGGCCCTGGAGTTCATTCTGATCAATGGGAATGGGGGATAGAATCAGTCCACCAATGCTGCCTTGTGATCCACATGTCACTATATTTACCTACCTGATTTATACTTTGCCTTTCTCCCTATAACACGTACTACCATGTTTTCACAGAGCTCAGGAAAGCATACATTGTTCTCCCTTTCCCTAATACAGCTTAGGCTAGGAACACTCATAATCTTCATGGTAGAAAGGGGCTAGGATTTGAACACATGTCTCCTTACACCAAGTCAAACACTCTCATCACTATACTCTTATGGGTCAGCATGCAAAGAATTACCTTCTTAAAGCTGAAATCCTAAAAAAAAAAAACTTTCCTGGTCCAAAGCCCCACCGAACAAAATGAGTATACCTTTTAAGGATCTTACTCCTTAAGGCTATAGTGTACTGTAGCTGGGATCCCACTGATCATTTATGCACTGGGAACTTCACTGCCCCAGCTCCCGTGCAGGAGCACAAATGGGGGGCGGATGAGGTACACAGGGCCAAATGCTCCCCCATGTGGGGGCAGGAAGAGGTGGGGCAACCTGCCACGACTAAAACTCCAGCCTGCAGCCCAGCATGAAACCTTCAGTGCATAAACGGTCACTGTGCCTTGTATGGGAAAAATCTTTTTCTCTTCTGCCCCTTTTTTGCTTAATCACATATCTGAAGGATTTTTCCTTGAAAAGCGAAAGTTAGCTTACTCTTATGTGATATTCAGTTAGTATTAAAAAGTAACATCATGCAATGATTTTTTTCTACTCGATTAACACAGCTCATTGCATACATTTATTAGAAATGAAAACATTGTTCATATTATGATGGTTTCAAAACACTTAGCAGTCCGCACTCCCCCATTTCCTTGTATGGCTCAAGTTCTAATCTCCCCCTCCCCCAAACCCCTTCTGCTGATTTAATGGGAGAAAAGTTAAATGGTATATCTATGTGCATGCTATAACCAGCTCCGGTGGCTGCACTCCTTCCGAAACATAACAGTTCAGATTTAGCCGTGCTTTTTTGGCACACAAACGGCACCAGTGTTGCCAAGGTTACAAAGCATCTTTCCCAGCCGATTGTGGGCAAACTGCTATCTCTGAGTCCTGAAGAGTCCCCCCCCTCCATAAAAATATCTGTGCAAAAATTTAATAAAATTGGCATTAACAGCAATCAGATTGCCCCCCCCCCGAACAGTTTTAATGTGTATGCTGGCTTTTTTTGTAGAAAAAAATGAGCAGGGCCACTAATTCATGTGGTAATTGACATAATGAGAAACAGCAAAGGAATCTTCATTATTTAATTGGAAGTCAGTGTATTCTATAGACTTGGACCAGTAATCAGTCTAGCCCACTAGTTTCCATACAGGTGAATAGCTCTCCAGAGGCAGAAACTTTTCATAGTTCTGCTACCTAGGTTTTTAGACTGGGGTATGAAACTGGGGACAAGTGGGGCAAATTGGGAGGTGTGGGGAGGCCATTTGGCCTAGGACTCCGGGTCAAGAGGATTGATTTTATATGCATGTCAATTTTTAAAACTTGTTACATTTCTCAAAATGCCATTATGTCTGAAAGTGAAAAAGTCTCGGGACCTCAGAGCTAGAAATGGTCCAAGTTTCTCTGGACCTCCTTCACCAAACAATGGAGTGGCTTGTGCAGATAGGCTGGAGTTGTTTCTTTTTCTCTCTCTTTTTAACTAAACAGTCAAACTTTTGAAACACTAGATCTGTGATTGAGATGTACAGTGTTTAGCTTGCTTAACTCATTCAACCTGAAGACTGAGAAGAGGACAATTAAGGCTGCATCTGCACCTTGCTCTCACTGCACTAACTCCAGCAACTATTCTGAACTGGGTTTTCCTCTGTGGGCAAGATAATCCAAGAGGTGAATGACTGCTATAGGGTGATAGCCGATGGTGTGTGGATACAATCTGAATCACATTGTATTCTGATAATGCTGGTTGTATCTGGCTTTCTGATAGATCCCTCACAAGTCTCCTTTCTGGTTGCTCAGTCCATTTTATGCACACGAGTGTATTACATGCTGGCTCTGTGACTGGGCCATTGGCAGTGCTAAAAGTCCCCACCCTCAAAATCCCCTTTCCTGCCCTGTGATTCAAAGCCAATAGCTTCATTTGCAATGAACATAATGAGGCTGTGTGGGTTGCATTCTGACTCATTTCCATAGAGGACCTACTGAAGTTCAGCTCAGTGTCACGACAGCTGTACATCCATCCACCTCCGGCAGTTGTGTTTCCATTGTTCTGGTTTCTTAATGCTCTATATTTATTTTCTTCGTTTAGAAATTTAGATCCCGCCCTTCACCCGAAGGTCCCAGGGTACATAACGACAATAAAAATTAAAGTATATAAAACAACATAAAAGACATTTAAAACATAACCCACCCACCTTGGAAGATTCAGAGGATAAGAATATGCATATTTGTGTGTGCATGGGTGCATGTAGGAGCACACAAGTGTGCAAAAAGAGGCAGAGTCTGTACACTGTTCTGAATAACCAAGCATGTTTACTGTCACACTCAGATGACCTTCACAGGAAGCTGCTTTTCTGTGATGTGGCCCCACATAGCTGGGGTGGGGGTAGGGAGCTCATTGTCAATGATGCAACCCGGTGGACAAAGCAAACAACATAGAGTGTTGTTAAGGTGCTGATGATGCCGACAGCATGGGAAAGAACCGCAGTCCACTCTGCCCATATGGTTTTTTTCACATACAGGTACGGCTGCATCACCAAAAGGTCTGCCAAACTTGTTGTTGTGAGGTTAGAATGTTGCTAAGGACACACAGACCTTAGTAACATCCACACTTGAATACTGTAATGGCCCCTATATGAAGAAGTAGAAGAGTTGGTTTTTATATCTGGCTTTTCACTGCCCAAAAGAGTTTCAAAATGGATTATAACCTCCTTCCCTTCATCTTCCCCCAACAGACACCCTGTGAAGTAGGTGAGGCTGAGAGATCTGACAGCACTGCGTTGTCAGAACAGTACTATCAGGGCTGTGACTAGCCCAAGGTCACACAGCTGGCTGCATGTGGAGGTGCAGGGAATCAAATCCAGCTCACTAGATTAGAAGCTGCCACTCTCAACCACTACACCATGTTGGCTCCCCAAGGCTGCCCCTGAATACAATTTATGAACTGCAACTAGTGGGAAATACAGTGAATAGAGTGTTTACTTGGTCTGACAAAATGAGCTTATAAAGTCAGTATCTTGCTCTTTTCAATGATTGCCAGCCACTTTCTGGGGCCAAAGTAACCAAGGAACTGCCTCCACCCACATCAAGTTGCCTGAGCAGTTAATAGATGTTTCCCCTACGCCTGGGAATCCGACTTATCAGAAGTTAGGCTGGCAGGGATTCTCAGAAAGACCTTTATGGCAATTATTTCCCATTTATGGATTTCCCTATCACTATATTAGACATTCTGGAGTGGATTAAAATTGTTTTAAAATTTTAGAATGCATTTGAAGACATCTGATAATTCATTTTAAAGTTTCACAGTTTTTACCATTGGCGTTTGTATATGATAGTTTACACATTTTTTCTTTAAAAATTGTTGGCTGCTTTCATTGATTCCTTTAATTTATGTCGAGTGGATTTTGAGGACTAGCATCTATACTAATGCTGCTGGTCTGGAGATTTTTATTTCTTATTAGACTTACTAGCAAGAAAGCCCATTGCACGCAGGAATACAATGGGTGCTAGGACCCAGGGGACGCCAGGAGGTGCAGATCTCTCTCTATGTCTTTCTGTGTGTCTTGGTGTGCCTTGCAGCAGAAGGCATAGTAGGTAATTAGGGCTGGTTTATAGGAGGGAAGGAGGGCTGGTGTGCAGTTTAGGGCAGCTCTCTCTGTCTGCCTCTCTCTCCCTTCATCGCAGCAGGGGCGGCTCTCTCTGTGTCTCTGTCAGCAGATTGGGTCTGCTCTCTCTGCCTTCCTCTCAACAGGAACGATAGGAGGGAATGAGGGCTTCTCAATGATAGGAGGGAATGAGGGCTCATGTTTGGTCTGGCAGGGCTCTAGGTGTCTCTCTCTGTCTCTGGCACATCTGAGAGGAATGTGGATAGCGTCCAGGGAGGGAGGGAGGGAGCTGTAGGGGCAGGGCTAATCAGAGTGCAGCCAGCATTGCTGGCTGCACCCTGATTGGCCCTATTCCAGCTTGGACAGGTGGACACATTCCACCCCCAGGCTGTTTCACAAATATATAGAGGAACCATGGATGAGGATATACCGCCCCTCCTGGCCAATTGACTTGTGGTTTGCTAGTTAAATAGTATGTCATGCTATTTTTTTTGTGAACTTCTTTAGATACCTTAATAGGTTTATTATCTGCCAGGTGGGCCTGGAGATTTTCTGGAATTTTAGATAAATGTTATGGCTGCCAGGCATCTGATCAGAGTGGGGAAAATCCTCTGCCCCGCGCACACCATTTCCTGACTCTGTTCTGCCCAGTGGTGAGTTTTAAAAAAAATGGAAACACCTCATGATGCTGCCTGCTGCATCATGCCACTTCTGGTAAAAATAAATAAATGCAAGTGACATAGGGTAGCTCTAGGAATTCTGATGTTTCATAGAGCTACCTATGTCATTTCTGTCTTTTTCTTCCCCCAGAAGTGATGTGATGCTGCAACCAACATTGCACCATCCCTGCCCAGGCAACACTCTAACTGGGGTTTCTAGGTCCCTCCTGGCAACTGGTGAGAGATGTGGGGGATTTACAAGGAGAAGGAGAAAGATGCAGGTCATGTTGCTGGCATTTCACCAGTGACTTCCGGGTGATGCTGTGGTATTTGGAAAAAACTCTATGGTAAAGCCAGCTTCTATTAGAAATTTTGCCCAAATATCAGAGTGTTTCCTGGAAATTGCTGGTGTGATGACATAAATTCCTGTGAAATGTCAGCAACATGGCCTAGGCATTTCTTGTTCTGCTAGTAAGTCCACTACCTGTCAGCTGGTTGATGTCTAGGGAGCAGGGCCTGGAAGGAGGAAGCTCCGGCTTTCACATGGGGTTCTGGCAATCCTAACTAATCTTCAAATGACAGAAAAATGGCTACTTTGGGGGGTGGATTATGATCTAGTGAGGTCCCTCCTCACCCCAAACCAACCTTCAAATCCCCAAGAATTTCCCACCTTGGAGCTAGCAAACCTAGCCCTAAAGTATGCTCAATAAACTACACTGCCTGGAACTCCTTGAAGGGAAGAAGGATAAACATTTCTTTTCTCTAGCCTTCTAGGGTTATTACCGATGTTATCAGAGACTGGTAAGCAATAGTTATGTTGGAGGGCAAATGCTGGGCCTGTAAGAACAGTTAGAGGTTTTCAATGCAAATTGAAAAGTTCCCTTATACATGATGATTGGATCTCTCTCTTTGGTTCCAAAGCAATTCCTCTTTTGTAAAGATGAGTTCTAGAAGCATTCTGCATTTAGAAATATCCAGGGCTTGTGTGGAGGGAGCCATCAAATTCTGCTGTTTGCACAGCAAGACCATGTAGAATTCAAAACAGATTTAGATTCCTAAACAGGAGGGGGCTTTGAATATACTTTTCTTTAGAAAAATAGACTGTTAGAAATGTCTCTTCTGCAGTAAATTGATAATTCACAAGCACAGGCCATGATGCCTGCAGTTTTATTTCATAAAATGGGCTTGTTTTTCTCACCGGAATCTCTTTCTAGTTAGAGGACTGAACTAAATCGCTGTGACTAATGCAAGCACCCGACTCAGAACGGGCTTCTACTGTTTTTAATCAAACATGCTTAAAGTCTTCCTGATTTGTCTCAATGTTAGATGACTTCTCCTCACCTATTAAGAATTTTGTACCGTAGCCCCTGCCATATGCTCTAGCAATACTTACAGAATGAATTAATTTCTTTCACAGACCAATCCTATGCATGCTTGCTCAGAAGCATGGCTCACTTAGTTGATTAGAACTTTGCAAAGGATTGCAGCTCTAATCGCCCAAGAGTCTTTAAAGGTAACAATTATACAGTTAACTGCAAAAATGACTACATTGACCTGTGTTTACAATGGTTTTAGAAGCACATGGTTCTCTGTTCTCTAATTTGTTTTTGTTCAACAGACACACAGTGTAGAAAGAAGCAAATATCCATCTACCGTGGCTTCTCTAACTCATAATGAGGCAATACGTTCTATTAGAATTTATGCATCATTAGTATGGTAGTAACATTTGTTTAACTCTTTGACCTCTAATTAGAGTTACCAGGTCCATCAGAGCCATTGGCAAGGAATGGTGGGGGTAGGAATGCCAGATCCAGACTGGGAAACTCCTGGAGATTTGGGGATGAAGACTGGGGAGGACAAGGACCGCAGCAGGGTACACTTCTATAGAATCCACCCTCCAAAGTATCCACATACTCCAGAGGAACTCATCTGCAGAGGAAGGCACGGGTTTACCATTGCCTTCCTCTGCAGATGCTGACCAAATGTTTGCAAAAGAGTGCCAGTACATTTGTGCCCTTATGCAAGATGCAACAATTTCTCTATTCCATATTGGTTATGGCCATAATGATACAGAAAGAGTCAAGCAGGGCAGGAATCTGAACTAACTTCGAAAAAGTTAGTGGTGGTGGTGGTGGTAAATGAGATTGCTTATTGATAAAGTACCATATATTCTAATAGTTGAGCCCAATCTTTGGGTACTTAAATCTGGTAACTGAAGCTGTGAAGGGGGTAAGACAGATCTTTTGATAAACCCGAAAGGAGTGCTGGGTTTGCAGGAAAAAAATGTGAAATTTAAAAAAACACACACACTGTGGAGTTTTAAAACACAAAAAAATTGATAAAAGTTGCACCTGTAGCTTTAAGCAAAAGATTCCCCCAGTGGCTATTGCTGGTGCTATTAGCCAAAAAGCTTTCTACTGCTCAAGAAATTTTTTCTGCTTGCAAAAGGAACACTGTTCCTTTTTATGAAGTTGTGTCTGGAATAGTAGACAGTGAAATCCTCCGATTGAAAGAAACCATCATCTGTCCAATGTAATTCACTAATGCCAAGAGTCCAATATTCAATCTGACAATTTCTCTTTTGACAATTTCCAATTTTCCTTGAGTCAGTCCTCTAATATTCCAAGTTGCTATTTGGTGCATCTTCATAAAGTGCAGACCCTTGCTTTCACCACTGGCAGCATTAGTACCTTGGGTTCCTGCTGGATTTGCCCCAGGGACATCATAAAGTCTAGGGCTACTTGTTGCAGGTACTTGATCTTTTTCAGTCACTTGTTGGGTATCTTCTGTTCTGAGGGGCTCACCACTGGGCACCAGATCAAAATCGTTTGAGAGCTGTACCATAGGATTTTCTTGGCAAATGTTTTACAAGATGAGGGGTCCTATAATTATTGGCTCCTTATGACTTAGGCTTTCTTTTAAAAAAGGGTGTATTTTGCCAAAAGCATGGTGACATACTGCTGACCATTTTATAAATGAAAACTGTGCAAGACAAAGTCCCTTTGAAGGACATTGCTGGTTCAGATCAATGCCTGGGTATGTCTCAATTCCCTTGAATCCACATATCATGTCTGTGCATTAGAGACAATTTTGTATTAGCTGCTCCAATCTGTGGAGTGACAATTGCTACCTGGTAGGTTACATCTCCATAATGTAACCTTGTGACTCACTTTGTATGATCAAGGACACTGCAAGGTATGCTTTTCTACTGTTTTCTACTCACCCTGCCTTTCCACAGCTGTGGAAGTGAGAGAGAAGTCACCAGGAAATTGATGTTAGCACTCAGAGGCATTATTAAAAGGAGGGATTCTTTGTTCTTGCCTTTCCTCCCTCTAATGCTTCTCTGAAGGACAGGAGCTCCACTCCTTTCGGAATCATAAATACACTACTGGAATTATTTATTTGCACTGAATTGATATCTGTTTCTGTACTTTACATGTTAAACAAACTTTGGCAGATCCAGAGATGTCTAAATATTAAGGTAAACATTCTAGGTTGTAGGGAAATAGACTTTTTATTCATATTATATCAATTCTTTGTCAGGCATGACTCCAGAAGCCATAGAAATAGCTTGTTTATTGTATCCGCTCCATCCCATAGTGTGTTTGATTATTTATTTATGATTTCTACATAAAGTGCTGTTTTTCTGCCATATGAGTTGCTTATCCAACTTAAAACCTCATGGCTTAAAAAAAATGAGATTGCATAACAATGCTACACAATTTAAAAGTACAGCAGTGCAGCAAACTTAAAATTTGTTTGCCTCAAAGGGCATTTCTCAGTAGTGAAGCTGTTTCTGCTTTTTGCTGCAAAGACATTTTAGTTCAGGTAGTACTACCCAGCCGGAACCATCCCTCCACTGATACTACTGGGGCTTCAAGGTCAAAGCATCCCATGAAAGTAAGCAAGGGAAGGAAAGCTCACCAGGGAAATGGTTTGTGTCTTGATGCAGGTCATCTGAACATTCTCCATCCCTATCCAACTACGTGTAACAAAGTGTGCCGAGCCCTACAGAGGAGAAACTCCACATTCAGAGGCACTAAACCTCTGAATCCCAGAGCCAGGAGGCAATATCAGGAGAAGGATATGACCTCTAAGCTCTGTTGTTGGTCCTCCAGATCAGGGGTAGTCAATCTGTGGTCCTCCAGATGTTCATGAACATCTGGAGCATTTGCTGGCAGGGGATCATGGGAATTGTAGTCCATGAACATCTGGAGGACCACAGGTTGACTACCCCTGCTCCAGATGAACTGATTGGCCACTGTTAGACAGGGTGCTGCACTAGTAGAACCATTAGTCTGATCCAGCAAGGATCTTCTTAAATTCTAACACGGAATTGATACTTACCCAGCAACCCTTACTTTCTCAGTTGAATGTACAGTGCCTACACCCACAGGGCATTGAACGTGTAAATTGCATATAGCTGGTACTGAAAAATATTGATTCCAAATGCAGATAAGTTCCTACTATGCACCGAGGAAGGAAATGGGAAGCATAGTCACTTTTTTGATGAAAACCAACATTCCATCCATCACTACTGTTGGCCAAACCTTTCGGAGTCATCTTTCCTTGCAGAATCACAACTGGGTAATGTAAAAGCGGGAACAAAGTGATGTCTGATCTACATGAGTAGCAGAATGCAAAGTAAAAGGGAACTATGCCATTTCAGCCTGCAGGTGGGCAATGCCTTTTAAATTGTCCAATGAAGATATCCCCAAAAGTAAAAATCCACAGGGCATGGGAGCATGACCTTGCTCCCTCGTATTGTTCTTCATTGTTTCACTTGCAAAGATTTTAAAAAAATACCAGAAAGCACAGAGGGAAAAAAAACCTCTGACAAATCCCTGTGTGGTCTAAAGTGGGGTTATAAAGTCTGTTATACTGCCCAGAGATTCTACCACCTTATTCTGTTGTGGGTGTAGCTGAGGCCAAGGCTGAGTTCCATTGGCTGGCATTATCTCCTGACAAAGACAAAAGAGAGACTGCCAGGTAAGTGCACAACCAGCGGAAGAGACAGGAGGTGGCCTGAGGCATGGCAATAACACCTGTTCTCGATTACTCGTTCAGTGAGCACCCAATTAGAGTTACCATCTGTTGCCACTGCTGCTCATTGTTCACTGCTATGCCCTTTTTCTCTTCACAGGCAACTGGGCAGCTATCTAACTGCAAGACTGCTGCCCATCCAGTGCCATACAAACCACAAGGAAGACCTGGAGCAACAGAAAATGACTAGGGAACATCAGCTATTTCCTGTTAGGGCTGGCACTGTTTTCCTTCCAGGGCTCCTGTGTCTCTCAATAGTGTACAGCAAAAGGAACTGTAGCAGGTGCAAACTGTATCCAGTATAAAACTATAGAGTTGGGGAAACCTGCACTTGTTCCCATTCTCCCAATGCAGCTTTCCAAGGCATAAGAGCCCTGCAGAAGGATGCACGCAGCTAAGATGTGTCTATCACGATAGCTACTGGGCAAAATTGGCCATATTGGAACCAGATTATGCCCAATGTAAAATTTAAATAATTGGTTCTAAATTTTCAGAAAAGGTCAGGCACCAAAAGGGCCTTTGAATATCTGGGGACTCTTTTAGGGCTCTGTATAAATTACCTTCCCAATTTGGTAATGTTCATGTCAACAAGCTAGAGTCTCCTAGCAACTCTCCCGGCTGGCCCCACACTAACAATGCATTTGCACGCATGCACACGATGAAGCACTCATTCTAGGGATGGGGAGGGTGGGGGGAGGAAAAACATCTGTGCCAACACAATATCCAGAAATAGAGATTACAGGATCTATCACATTACCCTTTTGTGAGTCACTGCCATAAGATGATCTTTAGAAAAAAGGCACATGCATCCAGTTAATGCATCTTTCAGTTTCTACAGGCCTCTTCATCAAGACAACCACTGCTAGAAATTTAGAACCAATTATTTAAATCACAAAGTAAAATAAGCACTGATTACAATTCTACTTAAAATAAAACACTGATCTAAAGCAAAATCCCCAAGCCTTTATATTATCCTCTGACAGTCCTTGTGCACTCTCCTTATAGTGAAATTTTATTTATTTATTTATTTGTTTGTTTGTTTGTTTGTTTATTTTTTATTTTTTTATTTTTGAATTTTTATACCGCCATTCCCAGCCAGCAGGCTCATGGCGGCTCACAACATGACAATAAAAACACTAAAATCCCATAAGACGGCAAACTAAACCAGCTTGCCAACAACTATAGTACAATACATAATAAATAAAATCAGATGGCAGCAATAACTACACTTCATCGACCATCGTTCTCCAGCTTGTCTGTTCCCAGCTGTAATCTAAGCAGAGGTGATGATCGGTCCCAGGGGGTGCAGATTGCACAAGGATGGGGAGGGACCCATTCTTATTAACTCAGTATACAGCCTGACCTCAACCAAAAGCCTGGAGGAAGAGTTCCATCTTGCAGGCCCTGCGGAACCCAGAGAGCTCTGACAGGGCCCTCAGGTCGTCCAGGAGCTCATTTAATCAGGTAGGGGCCAGGACCGAAAAGGCTTTGGCCCTGGTCGAGGCCAGGCATGCTTCCTTAGGGCCCGGAACCACCAACAGATTCATACTCACAGAGCAAAGTGCCCTGCGGGGGGCATAAGGAGATAAGCAGTCCCATAGGTAGGTAGGACCCAGGCCTTAAAGGTCAGATTTACCCTTAAAGGTCAAAAACAATACGTATAGCCTTAAAGGTCAAAAGTATAGCCTTAAAGGTCAAAACTAATACCTTGAACTTGATCCGGAAGCAGACCAGCAACAAGTGCAGCTGTCTCAGGAACAGTTGGACATGAGCCCTCCAAGGTGATCTAGTGAGGACCCATGCAACTGCATTCTGTGCCAGTTGCAGTTTCTGGGTCAAGTACAAGGGTAGGCTTGCATAGAGCAAGTTACAGAAGTCTAACCTAGAAGTGACCATTGCATGGATCAATATGTCCAAGTGTATTGCAGATAGGTAGGGAGCTAGTAGCCATGCTTGGTGCAGATTTCACTATCATGGTGGATGCTTATTGTTGAAGACCATGGTAGAAGACACCAAAAAATAAGAACAGAGATAAACTGTGAAGCGCTTAGGACTCATTTACATACAACTTTTTGATCTGTTCCTGTGGCTTCTCATTTATATGCTTCTATCCATATCTGGCATTTGCAGTGCAGTCTCACCTGACACCATTTTCATGAAAGAGTTTAACTAGGAAAAGAAGATGTGGTGCTTCTTTGATGATAGTTCTCTCACTTTAAAAGCTGTACTGTAAGTAGTGAGTCTTGACCAACTGATAAACCAATAAAAGCAGACCAGAACTGTAGGTTGAATGACCATAACATTCTGGGGAAATGGCTCTACAGTTTCTCCTAGGCTTTCCTGTGGTAGCATGAAAGATTTCTGAGAAGTTATCAGTGAGTACATAATAAAATGTCAGCTCACAATGAAAAAAATCCAAATGATATGCCTCTGTCACATGGCCATTCTACCATGGAGCCAAAACCTACATTTGCTCCACTCTCATTTCAGTCCACTTAATCGGTCAAATGACACAACCACAAAGACTCTTCCTGGCAGCCTTTTTTTCTTCAGCTCCTAGCTAGCAGTGATTCATTTGCTGAAAAGAAGAAGCTCTCAGCTTTTCTCTACCCAAGCATGTTCTACAGATATGGAAAACTGGAAACATCTGCTTTGTATGAATAACTTCCATGGTTTGCTCCCTGTGAGCTAGGAGTTGCCACAAACTGAAGACAAAGGCAACACACATAGGGCTAGTGGATCTGAGAATCAGTTATAGTTGCTAGCTTGTCTAATTTAACTATATTAGGCAGCCTGTCAACCACTCATGGCCATTCATAGCCCAATCCTAGGCATAAGGACAAGATATGGTTTCTATTGAAATGAGTGTGAATTGCTTTGAGATAAATGTGTTTAAGGCAGAATGCCAAGCATCAAAATAAATATCCAGATTGTCAAAAGAGCAAGATGTTCAGAATATATTCATAAATAGCTTGTGATAGTCCAAAACAAATGTACCAAGATGGGAGATTACCTAAGATCTATTGCCCATGTCCCTACCCCTCTTTCCTTCCCTATTGGCACTGTCCTATCTGTGTGTCCTAGCTCTTGAAAGCAAAGAGGGAAACAGGTTGGACAGCTCTGGCCACACAGCTGTTTGTATGTAGAAAAACTGCACCAGATAGCTGAACTATGGCTGTTCGGCAGTCTTTCTCGGGGCTCTGCATGTGCTTTCTTTGCAAAATTTTAAAGTCTGCTGATGTTTTTAGGCTAGTACTGAGAAAGCACATAAACCTTCCTATGCAGCTGATTTCCTGGCTGGGAAGAGCCACATAGGCTCAGCTAGTTGTCCTGGGGGAAAAGATTTGGGATAGCACAGTAGCATTAGGGTGTAGGAGAGAAAGGGAAATGGGCTGGGCAGGTAGCAGTAGTGAGAAAGAAGGAAGGGAAGCAGAATGAAGAATGAAAAGCATGTGAATTAACTTGATGCCTAGAGGTATAAGTTCCCCAGGGCCCAATATTTCTATCAATTACACCTGTCATCATTGAGTAATTGTATGTTCTGCTTCCAAGAGCAGCATTGTATATGCCAGGTTTTTGAATGCTCAGGGCTCGCACAACTTCTAAAGCCAAAAGAGAATCCAGGGATGGCGTTTCTTGTTGGCATTGTGTTTTTCAAAGCCTTTGGAATCACGGGTGTTATGATCGATCATATGGGTTTAAGTCACCAAGCTGCTTTTATTGGCATCATCTAAACTATATAATTTGATACGTTAAACCTCTCCCAAGATTGCTCTTGGCAATACCTGCAACTAAGTTGGATAATTAACAGATGTTTCTCAATAATTAAAGTCTGACTATCTGTAGTTGTTTCCTCTACTCCATTCAGTATGGCACTTCTCTGCTTGCATATCAGTGGTCTGGAATGAATTCATCCAGTGTAATCAATTGACAACTAAATGTTTGTGTAGGTTGTCAAAGCTATTAGACAAATGGAAGCAATCTTGCACCCAGCATTCAACTTCTGATTGACAGCTTTATCTGTAAATCATTGGGTGGAAACTTAGGGTATCTCTGGGGTTTCTAACATGATCTGCATTTCAAATTCATGGCATGGATCCACCAGAGCAATTCTGCAGATGGAATGATTTCATCCCATGGAACATGACTTTCTGGCCTCACCCATCTTGCTGTTGCCCAAAATGCCCATTAAAGGAGGGAGAAAGCAGCCACTGTTTCAAGTTGGAACCACAAGTGTAATCTGGCAATGGCCTTGCCTACTTCCCTGAAACCGGGGGCAGGTATTACATTGGGGAACAGAGCTAAAGCCACAAGTGGCATACCAAAGAACCACATGTGGCTCCCAGACCACTAAGAATCTCTTCTCTGGTAAATCCAAGCTCTTATTGGTATCTTTGGCTCCTAACATTGGGAGTATGTGTTCTCAAGGACGTTTGAGCAGTTAGTAGATCAATGAGCTCTCTTCCTTATCTCCCCATTTTAAGGCTAGATGTACTTGCTGGAGCAAGTCCAAGGAACTGATGGAGTGAAGATAGTACAGAATGACCCATTCCTTGTGGACAGTTTTTTATGCATCTTAAAAGCATGTTATGGGCCTGTATGGAGCTGTTCTTTCCCTCCAATATGACTCCATATTCTGAGAGGTCAGATGTAAAAGAGCCTAGAAGTTGGTTGCTTGTTAACCATGGGAATTTGGACAATGTATACAAGACCATTCTTTTTGCACTGACCTTGCAAATACAAGAATCACTTTGTGTGCATATGTGCACATCTCCATACACAGAGTTGGTTGTAAACTGTGTTGTTCCCTAACAATTCAAACCCAGACAGTCCCTTCCTGATCAGAGCTACCACTTCAAGTGACAGCAACAGCAGCTGACAAGATAGCTGGGCATCATTGATAGGGTTCATGGCCAAAACAGTTCTTCATCTAGTGATGTACCCAGTTATTCCAGTCTTTGTTTCCAAGATGGAATGAATGGATTTATTCCTTTCAAATTTATTTTATTCTAATTTTAGTTATCCTTAGGGGGGGGGGGACCACACCTCTGAACAGATTTTTCTTTATTTTTGTCCGATCACTAGTACAAGGTTTCAACACCCTTGTTCTAGATGTCCTAGAAAGCTACAAAAAGAGTTGTTGCAGATTTCATGGTGAATATGTTTGACAACAGAACATACTGCGTCCAGCTGTCCTGAACATAGGTGAGCCAACCAACCAATCTGTTCAGCTCCTGATGAACAACTTGAATGTGTGAAGAACAGAAACTGTTTTTAACATTGCTTGTTGAGTCCCTGACTTGCATGGACCTAGCAAGAGGTTTAAAGGTAGAAATCAAAAGCTAATAGCAACTGAGTTTCTCTTTCAATTCTGCACCCCACCATCCAAGCATATCTCTTTATTTCAGAAAGGCTGGGACATAGGGAAACGCTTTGGGTGGGGAGAACAAGAGAAATTGACAGTTTCTTCCTGGTTGGCTCATGTTCTCCGTAGCCCAAGCAATTTCATGTGGTGCGGGTGCTGGGAAGAAGCAGATTGCTTCTCTCCCTCACCAAGCTAACAGCTTGAGTTTCAGAGAATAGGACCAGATTAACAGTATTCTCTGCAGCCCATTCTATCAGTTTAAGGTAGGAAGAAAAGAACAATGGCATCTTTTATCTCCACCTGAAACCGATGCATTTTTATATCAGGATTTTTTGTCAAGCAACCTGAAGCACCATAAAATGGAAGAGTCTTTCCTGGCTTACAAGTCAATGGATTGGCAAGGAGCCCCCCTGCAGGTTTTCATGGTTTGAACCTTCGTATTTGGCAGCATGATGAGACCCTAGTGGTGGAACAGCACCTCTTAGCAAACCTTGGTAGGAGGATCAGGGCCATTTTATGCCTGGAGATAGGGTGGGATTCCCCTTAATACTGGGAAGCCTCTAATAGCACTGTAGGCATGGAGCCCACAGTGAATGTTGGGTATTAATAAGGCTCAGATCAGTTTAATTGCTTAATTCATAGAGTCACCATACGTTGAAACACAGTTTAATAAATAAACCCAGTTAAGCCCATCTGTTTTGTGTGGCATGTTTATTTTGGGGATGGCATGACAAGTTTCTTGCCTTGAGCCACGAGCTATGGTTCAGTTATCCTGGATAATAGGGTTGCCAGGTCCCCTCCAGCCACCCATGGGAGAGTGGGTAAAATTGCCAGCTCCAGGTTGGAAAACTACTGGAGATTTAGGGATACAGCCTACGGAAGGACAGGGATTTCAGTGGGGTACGATGTCCCAGAGTCCACTCTCCAAAGCAGCCATTTTCTTCAGTGAAACTGATCTCTGTATTCTGGGGAATGAGCTGTAATCCTGGGAGATCCTCAGGTTCCTCTTGGAGGCTGGCATCCCTATCTGATTAAGAACCTCAGTTATGAAGAAAAAATATATTCTTGGTCAAGAACAATTAGCTAGCATCACAAACAAATGCATGGAACGAGTCCTTTAAGAAGAGGTCCTTCTGCCCTTTGAAAGTAACAACAATAGAGAAAATATCTTGTAGTTCAAAAAAGTAATGACAAGGCAAGAAGACAAGGAATAAAGGAAATTTCTGCATGTGCCTCTACTTCTTCCGTTGATATGAATTCCCACTTGATCATTTGTTGCATGAGGGATGTCAACAGAACTCTTGGGTCTCCCAGTTACTGTGATTGGTGGGTATCAAGAGGATGTTAATAGCAGTCAGTATATTAAATCTCTGACTTGGCATGGCACCTAATGAGATTTAGAAATAGATCTAGTTGGGTTCTCTACAGAAAACAGTTTCCCTGTGGAAATATGTGATTTAGCCTAAAGTGACAGAAAACAGTTTGTTGGAATATATAATATTTTGCCATGGGAAAAATGATACTAGAAATGCTGGCTTTTTACATCAGAATTTTCCAGCAGCACATGTTACAGTTACACACAAACTGCTTTATAGTGAGTCAGACCATTGGTCCATCTAGTCAATATTCTCTAGCCTGAAGGGCAGCAGCTCTCCAAGGTCTTAAGCAGAGAAATGTCTTTCCCAGGTCTTGATATCTGAAAGACTTTAACCCAAATGAAAAGGGGACTTTCTGTCTGCAAAGATCTATCACGAACTCTAATGTGAGAACGTCCACCTTCTTCCTGAATTTTGCTTAGTTGGGTGTTTCTGGGTACTTTCCTCGCCCCTGTTTTTTATTCTCAGCAAATCACAATCATAGCTACCAGGGGCAATGAGACCGTCCATTTAAACCTTGTCCTAAGCCAAACATCATCCCCAGGGAAACCCAAGTTCTATCCTGGGGGGTTTCACGTCTTGGTAAATAATGACTCAAGTCTTACAATGTTTTCATCTCCAATGCCGTTCTCACAGAGATACCAAAGTGAGGAGGAAGCAGGAGTACTGTTTGAAAGAAAGCACAATGTGTTTGTGACAACAGTAGGGCGTAGGCCCTTCTCCTTAGAGCAGTGGTCCCCAATATTTTTATCACCGGGGACCGGTCAACGCTTGACAATTTTACTGAGGTCTGGAGGGGGTTATCTTTTGCCAAGGGATGTCACTGCCGCCTGAGCCCCTGCTCCACTTACTTTTCCGTTGGCGCCCCTGACTCCCTGCCACCTGCTGGGGGGCGCTGCCAGCAGCAGCTGTGCAGTGCCACACTGAGGGGGAGCCCCAGCCATGGCGTCTGCCGGAGAGCACCAAAGGTGAGCTGGCGGCAGAGTGGCAGCAACTGGGGAGGAGGATGAGGAGGAGCCGCGGCCCGGTACCGACTGATCCACGGACTGGTACCAGTCCCTGGACCAGGGGTTGGGGACCACTGCCTTAGAGCACTTCTGTCAACTATGGAGGGAATTGCTTTCTTGCTTAAGTATTCTAGATGTCTTCATATGACTTCTGTGAATAAGATCCTTTTTATGGGAAAAAGAAATGCATTAGTCCATAACCAGTATAGAGTACACATCCTTTAGAAGAACAACTAATGCAATGCATAGAAATACACTTGGCATTTGTTCATGATCAGGCATTTAGTATTTATAGAAATGTCCTCCGAACAATAGCCAAATATTCGTGCAGACCCAATAGGTTTGTAGGTGAAGCTGCTACAGAAATATAAGTTGATGATTAAGCCAAATATTTTTTAATCCATTTTTAAAAGGAAAAAAATGAGGCTTGGAATTCTCCATTAAAGCACTCTCAAGTTCTATATTTTAAAGAGGTGTGGAATCAGAAACCTGTCAGCTGTTGCAAATTATTAAATATTAAGGATAAGGATGCACATGGAAATTCAACTGGGTAGAACTCATTATATTCCTCTATAATTTGATAAAAGTCTGCCTCTACGTGGCTGCGCCTTATTCTGGATCTATCTTCATTATTTCCCAAAGATGAAAGATTCCCTTCTCCTCTTATGTGGCACTCCTTTTTAATCTTATTTGCCCTTGGCCCTGTTAAACCACCTGACCGTCATTGCAAACACAGGGTATCGTTTCATCTTCTCCAACACAGAACATCATTTCCAATCTATTTATAGAACTATGCAGAGAGTATGGAGTGCAGTAAGCACAGACAGACACCATGATCAGAGAGACCGATAGCTCAACTGGAGTGTATTTAGTCAAACTGAAAACTGACACAATCCCTTTTTAAATGTATGGTAATATTTCCTATAGGGCTAGACTTGGAGCTTAGACTTAGTTGAGGGTGCTTTCTTCCGCACAGATTCATGAGGAGAAAGGTATCACAGGACCACCGCTTGGATTTTGTCACTTCTGTGTGGAGTCCACCTGCCTCCTGAACGGAACAGTTTTTAGACTGCCAGTAGTTTTCAGGACTAACTAATGAAATGCTGTTCTGTTGGGTGACCATCATTTGATCCCAAAGGCCAATGCAAACCAGATTATGCCAAGCACCATCATTCACCAGGTTGTGGGCATCTCCACCAACACCATTCTGCCCTATTGGTTCTACCTCATACCTAACAGAACAAACAGCGGCTCTTAGGGTGGTGCCAAACTCTCCCTCCCTCCATTTAGAGGGCCACTGAGTTTGAAATGAAATCTGCACTTTTAAAATACCAGTCCAAACAGGACATCAGATTTTGTTTGGCATTCCCAGAAGAAACATGATAGATGAGTCCTTGTCCTGGGTGAGTCATGGAGGCGGGCAGTAGCCAGGAAGCAGGACCAGAGGTGCTGCTATATCCAGGGCTTTGTGCATTTCAGTCCCAGGACCTTTCTCAGGACTTCAGAGGTTCAGAGAATCAGTGCTCATTTAGTGCCACCATCCCACTCTTCCTTCTACATCAGTTTTTCTCTGTGAGGAAAAAAACATACACATGTGATCTTTTCTTTAAAAAAAGTTTGACATCAAAATTTAGTTCAATAGTGTTTTAAGATTTTATATCTTAAAAACTGACAGTCAACCCTCCTTGCATTCCTCTGGAAAAGGAATTTGCATCAGCAAATGGGATTAGTTAGTTTTGAACCTCAAATTGGTAGGATTACTGCAATTTTGGTTTAAAAAAAAACTGGTATTGTGTCTGATCCAGATTACTGGCAGGGGTCCTACTTCATTATCCTGAACTGATTGGTTGATTGATTTCCTCTGATATTAGGCAGAAAAGCCTTTTCATTAGACTTTAGTGTACTAAATGGGCTGACTGGACCAGTATAAGATAATGTGTTTTGAAGTCCCAGAGAGATATTGGACGAATGGCCTTTGGGCCTAACCAGATCTATGATTTACATGGTGTACTTACTGATGAAGACAGATAATGTAATCCACTCCTGTTTCTTTCAACTCTAGACAGTTACTTAGTTGATGTGGGGCTCCAAGGAGCACTGTTTAGCAGTCGTGCTCTTCATGAATATCATTGATATGTGAGAAGATGAATTGATTTCCCTGCATGCTTTAGCAGTGAACTCAATAATATGTATTATTATTATTATTATTATTATTATTATTATTATTATTATTATTATTATTCGATTTATTCCCTGCCACTCCCTTGCGGCTCGTGGCGGGTTACAACATCTTAAACCCCATTAAAATCCATTAAAACAACAGCTACAGTTTCGGCATTCTTAATTAACTAACTAGCATGGCAAGATTGGCTAATCAACTTCCCCCTCCCACTACTGGCAGGTGGAGAGGGGATCCTGATGGTACCAGTCCCAATCCTAGTTCCAGATTCCGGATCCCACGGGGGCATATGTGTTAGCCTTGGCCTCAACCGTAAACCTGGCGGAAGAGCTCCGTCTTGCAGGCCCTGCGGAACGATGAAAGATCCCGCAGGGCCCGCAGCTCTCCCGGGGGCTCATTCCACCAGGCAGGGGCCAGGACCGAAAAGGCCCTGGCCCTGGTCGAGGCCAGGTGTGCTTCCCTAGGGCCGGGAATGACCAACAGATTTTCACCCGCAGAACGTAAGGTTCTGCGGGGGGCATAGGGAGATAGGCGGTCCCTCAGGTATGTGGGTCCCAACTCGCGTAAAGCCTTGAAGGTTAGAACCAAAACCTTGAACCGGATCCAGGCAGCAATTGGCAACCAGTGCAGCTGCCGCAGCACTGGCTGAATGCAGGCCCTCCAAGGCGTACCAGTGAGGACCCTAGCAGCTGCGTTTTGCACTAGCTGAAGTTTCCGGATCAAGGACAAGGGAAGGCTCGCATAGAGCGAGTTACAGAAATCTATTCTGGAGGTGACCATTGCATGGATCACTGTGGCTAAGTGTTCGGGGGACAGGTAGGGCGCTAGTAGTCGGGCCTGGCGGAGGTGGAAAAATGCCTGGCCCGCTACTTTTTTGACCTGCGCCTCCAAAGTCAGGGAGGCGTCAATGATCACACCCAGGTTCCAGACCTGGGACGCGATGGTAAGATGCGTCCCTCCCAGGGTAGGTAAGCGCGTTTCCTGATCCCGCCCCCTACGTCCCAGCCACAGGACCTCCGTCTTGGAGGGGTTGAGTTTCAGGCGACTCTGCTTGAACCATTCTGTCACCTACTATGTCCAAGATCAAACTTTAGTTTTGTGCAGTTTCCACTTTCTTGACCTCCTGTAGACATAGTATTTATGCTTTAGACAGGGGCGTATGAAAAAAAGCAAGGGTTTGTACAAACATGTTTGGCCATAGGTTCTCTCCTGCTCCTCCTCTAGGCCTCTTGCCATGTGCTTACAGTGCTATGGATGATGTAGCCTTCTGAGTCTTTGTCCCCACACCCTTTCCCTTCTTTTTAATGTATTTGTTTCAGTTATATCCTCTCTATGCATATATACATGATCTGAGTTTTACCTTTGAGCATATTTATGGCTATGCTTACTTGAAAAAAACCTGAAATAAAGTATAAAACAGTGCAAATTTCCCAGTAAAAGACTGAATGCACTTGTTCTTTTCTTCTTTTTCAGTACTGGGTCCCGTACACAGTCCCATGATGGCAACATCTTCTTGAAATTCCACATCTTATTATTCAGAATAATCACAATAAGCTGAAAGATAGATATGTAACTTACTAAGAACAGTGAGACAGTAACAGCCTGCCCAAACTTTTCAGGGGGAAAAAAATAACCACCAAATGCTCTCACCTCCTGAATAGGGACCCAAGAACTCTTTTCCATTAAACAACAAAAAAATCCTGCTCTGGTTGTCATGACAACTTGTTTCTCCGGCCCATGTTTCCTCATCATGGTGTTGTTGCACATCTTAACTAGAACGGTCTTTAATTGTCCTGACTGGTGGTTAATGAAGCTTGAGCTGTTGATGCATGCCAAAATGGACAGGCTGCCATATTACAGAGCTGGCAGACAAAGGCCGAAATTGCCTCACAGTTTTACATTTTTAGTTAAACATAATGCTGATCTTGAATTGAACAAGCATACTTACATGAAGAGCAGGAACTGGCTCAAAAGCCATCTGCATAGTAAACAGAAGTCATCTACTTTAGATGCCAAAACTGGAGGTGGGAGATATTCATGAACTGCCCATGCCTCTGCTGTGTTTTGTTTGCCAATTGGTTGATAGTTCCCTGAACCATTTGTTATTGGCGAATAGCTCAAGTACTCCAAACACTTTCATAAGCATGGACACATGAAGTGGCCTTATACCAACATCAATAGCCTATCAAGGTCAGTCTTGAGCCAGAGCCAGAGTGGTGTAGTGGTTAAGAGCAACAGCTTCTAATTGGTGTGACCTTGGGCTTGCCACAGCCCTGATAGTGCCGCTCTCTCAGCTCCACCTACATCACAGAGTGCCTGTTATGAGGAGAGGAAGGGAAGGCGATTGTAAGCTGTTTTGAGACTCCTTCGGGCAGTGAAAAGCAGGGTATAAAACCCAACTCTTCTACTCTGACTGGTAAGACTTCTCCAAGGTCAGGGATAGATGTCTTTCATATTACCTACTTCACAATTCTTTGTACAGGAGATGCCACAGATTACATTTGGGATGTTCTTCTTGCAAATCATATTCTCTACCACTGAGCCCAGTGTTCCCTTCTCTTGGCCTGCTCTTCCATGCTTACGTCTAGATTGCCCCAGCTCCAGGCCCTCTTTCCCACCATCCTTCTCAGGATTTTTTCGATTCTCCAGCCCCCTACCTAATCTTTCAACTCTAGACATCGACTGTAAAGTAATCTCATTGTTATCGTCCTGCACACAAATATAATGAAGCTAGCTATTTAGGGTTACCAATAGTGTTGCCAGTTTGCATAAAGTAGTGGGACACCTCTCACCATCAGCCCCCACTGCTTGAATGAACACAGGGAGGAAAATGAAGAGGGAGGGTAGTGAGGATGATCAACATTGTAATGTCACTTCTGGGTTTCATATGGAAGACATTGAAACTCTGTTTTTTCCATAGAGTTTTGTGGAAGTTTTAGAACATTATGAAGTGACTAGACATTAAGCCCGCTGTTGTTAAATACAGCGGGCGCTAGGAATGTGGTTGGGGGAGAGGGGGAGAAGGAAGGGAGAAACAGAGGAATGGAGAAAGAGAGAAAGGGAGAAAGGGATGAGGCGAGAAAGAGAGGAAGGAAGAGTAAGAGAAGCATAGTAAGGCAGGGAGGAAGGAGGTAGTAAGGCAGCGAGGGGCAAGGGAACGGTGGGAGGGAGGAAGGGAAGGGGGGCGAGGGCGAAGGGGGGGAGGGGGAAGGCGCAGTATTGATGGGTGGCAGGGCAGGTGGTGGTGGGGAGGCAAGTGGGAGCGGTTGTTGGGGGGGTTTGAGAAGGTGGGGATAGGGGATGCGTGGGCTCCTGGTGTGGCTGGAAGTGAGAGGACTTACGGTGCTGTGTGTCGGGTGCGTGGTCCTCCCGTGGCGTTTGCTGGGTGACATCGCGGGCAGTGGGCAGAATGGTGGAGCGGGGAGGGGTGGAGGGGGTGTGGGGCGAGGCGCGCAGTTTTCTGCTGGGTCTTGTGCTGGCGGCGGCAGCCAGCGCAGGGGACAGCGTAGAAAGGCGGGGAGCATAGCCAGAGGGCAGGCTGGATGGGGTGGGGGTGGGAGAGTGGCAGGTGGGGTAGCAGTCGAGGTGTGCCATCAGCGGTGGAGGAACTTCTGGTGCGGTGGCTCGGCGGTGGCCCGACTGGGAATGGCGGGCGGCAGGGGAAGGCAGGCGATGTCGGGAGGTGGGCAGGTCGGGAGGCAGGCTGAGCAGCGGAGGGGCCAATTGGCTGCCGCTTCGCGCTAGCTGATTGGTCCCTCCACTGGTCAGTCGGGAGGCAGGAGGCGAATCGTCTGCCTTCCCCATCACGGACGGACTCCTCCCAGGGAGGCCTTATCCTTTTATTTTAACCGTGGAGCGGTTTGTCTGTAAAACTCACATGTGATGTCATAATGCTGAATGCTACTTTCCTTCCCAAAAATCACTCAGGGGGAGGGGTGCTAAGAGCCACCATTGAATGCTCCCAGAAAAAAGATTCCATCTGCTTAGCCCCTCATATGACCCTGATCCAAATCAAATGAAAGAAGAAAATGCACAAATCACTTGGCTTGCTGTTACCATGAATCAATAGTAATAAAAGAATTGGACTTTCTGTCCATGTTTGTTTATTTACCTTATTAAGCAACCTGTCATGTGTGCCTAATAACCAGACCCCTAACTTGCCTTGGAAGGATGCTGGGTGATACACTTAGCCAAACCTACCACACAAGGCTGTTGTGAGCAGAAAATGGAGGAGAGGAGAGCAACTCAGCTTGGGGAGAAAGACAGGTATGGTATTTGTTATGAATCTAATTTTTCAATATATTTGAAAGATTATATAAGGGCTACTAGATCTTCCACCAGCACAGTAATGATTGACCACCCTGTGCCTAAACTGAGAGTTATAACTTATGTTCCACATGTATAACCACTGAAACAGATCTTGTTCCATTATGATGGATGTAAAGGGTGTGTATGCGTGCGTGTGGGAGTTACTTTGTCAGATCATGGGGAAATGTTAACAAAGGTTTGCTACTATGTACTCTTAAGTACATTATGTTGTAATGCAGAATAGGAATGAGAAGCTCTTGACTTGAAACCAAGAAGTGAAAATAAAGGGCAGAACACAGGAAAATTAGGTGTAGGGAAAGAAAAAACAAGAGAGAAAAGTCTGGAAAAGAGGGAGATAAATTAAAGAAAAGAGAGAGGAAGGTTATTTGCTGCAATGGGTTAACTACCACTTTGCAAGAACTGGTTGAGCTGCAAAGATTTACAGTCTTTCAGCTAACAGAATTCTTTTGTCCAAGCATAGTGTGCTGATTAAGAGTGGTGGCCTCTAATCTGGAGAACCAGGTTTGATTCCCCACTTCTTCACATGCAGCCAGCTCGGAGATTATCAGACGGTTTAATATCTTTGTTGGCATCACAAATTTTAGCCATTCTTATCCATCCGTCCATCCGTCCATCCGTCCATCCATCCACCCACCCACCCACCCACCCACCCATCCATCCATCCATCCATCCATCCATCCATCCATCCATGGTTCCTCTTTATAATTGTGAAACAGCCTGGGGGGTGGGACGTGTCTGGCTGTCCAAGTTGGAATAGGGCCAATCAGGGTGCAGCCAGAAACAGCTCCTGCCCTCCCTCCCTGGATGCTAGCCATGTTCCTCTCAGACATGCCAGAGACAGAGAGAGACACACAGAGCCCTGCCAGACCAAACATGAGCCCTCATTCCCTCCTATCGCTCCTGCTGCGAGGGAGTCAGAGGGAGACATGGAGAGAGCTGTCCCAAGCTGCTGACAGAGACACAGAGAGACCCGCCCCTGCTGCGACAGAGGGAGAGAAGGACAGACAGAAAACTTCCTCAAACTGCACACCAGCCCTCCTTCCCTCCTAAGAATGAGTCTTCATTAACTACTCTGCCTCCTGCTGCGAGGCATGCCAAGAGACATGCAGCTAGAGGGAGAGGGTGAGACACACAGAGAGATATCTGCGCCACCCGGTGTCCCCTGGGTCCTAGCGCCCATTCCATTCCTGCTTGCAATGGGCTTTCTACCCAGTTAATTATAAATCTACATTAGTAGTGTATATTGCAGTCTCATTATTTTGTGCAAGTTTTGAAAGAGACAGTGTTTCTTTATATAAGAAGGAATGGCTTTGCAGTCAGTTGTTTTACTCGATTTGCACATGCCGACTCAAGCCATTCCAAGTTTCAGAGTATTTAGAGGCACAAGGGAAGGCTTGCAAGTTAACAGCAGCAACAGGCTGGAATATGCAAATAAAGAAACCAGGCTGCTGGGACACTTCTACAAAGATGGATCTTGTCATTGCCATGCGCTACCTGTTCTTGAAGTCAATGAGGCATAAAGGAGCTCATTACAATATAATACCATCAATGGGTTCCTGCATCTTGACTGAAATTTCTCCAGTCTAAAGGGGAAGATGATTCTCTTCAAACAATTTACCAAGACACTAGACTCTAGTGCAGCCAGACTAAATGTTCTCAAGTGATTTTTTTTTGTCATTAAAAAGGGTCTGAATTAAGGATTAATAGTCTGTGACAATCCTCACCTTTCTGCTGGTGTTGCTAGCCCTGACTAGCCAATTCTTGGGTACCAATTTTGTACTAAAAGTTGTCCTTCCTAGTAACAGGGATGCTAAGACACAGCTGATCAGCTATGGCAAGATAATCATGCTACAGAAAACAAAACTAATTCAGACACACAGAGAGATGGAAATATTTATTTAGGAATCATTGTCTTCTCTCTGAATTAACTTTGCTGTCAGTGATATTATCAGTGTGTGATAACCGCTACTAGATAGAAGGGCAATTTAAAGAAAAACACTATTGAGGCAGCAGCTAATTGGAATTATGTTCACAATGGAGCTGTTATCGGAATGTTACTTAATGCTAGGTCCAGAGTGGGAATGTGAGCTGTCTTACTGAATGTTTCTGAGCCACTTTTCTCCTGCCTCCCAGTAAAAAGATCCCCCCCTCTCTGTAAGTGCCATCGAGTCACTTCTGACATATGGTAACCTCAATGAGGAGGACAGTTTTATCTAGGGGAAAGAATTGTTTTTCACTAAGGCCGTTTATGCACTGGGAACTTCACTGCCCCAGCTCCCATGCAGGAGCACAAATCAGGGACGGATGAGGCGCACCAGGCCAAATGTTCCCCTGCGAGTTTGCAGGAAGAGGTGGGGTAACCTGCCATGGCTAAAACTCCAGCCTGCAGCCTGGCATGAAACCTCCAGTGCGTAAATGGTCAATCAAGCCTTTATCCCATTTCAGCTCAACCTATTAGGGTGGAACTAGACAAAACATGGAAACCCCCCTCCCTCCTCCCTCCCTCCCCCTCCCTCCCCCCTCCCTGACTTGCCTTAGGTCTGGAGAGAAGGCTGCCCCAGCAGGCAGCAGCAGACCTGGCTGGGAAGCCCCACCCCGGAGCCCAGGCGCCTGCGCAGGGGCCTCCTGAGCCCGGGCTGCCTACTCAGCTGCCTGCCATGCGCCCCCCCCCCCCAAATATATATTTTAAATATGAGAACACCGCGGGACACGGGGCAGATGCCCCAAAAGCGGGACAGTCCCGCCAAAGGTGGAAGGATGATCACCTTATGCTAGAAGAATGTTCAGCCCTGTGTAGCAGGCAGATCAGGTAAAAATTAATGGATTCCCCAACCCAAACTATAAACCTAAATGTCTGTGTTACTCTACTATTTCTGCCTCTATGCTTATTTCCATACTTGGCACTTCTCAAATTCAAAGTTATTGCTCACTGGTGGTAGCCAAGTTTGTATCCGGAGACACTAACACCACCTCCTAAGGAACTGCACATCTGTTTTGAGCTGTTTCTGTGCTACAATACAGTAGAAAGCTTTCTGAAGCACTGCCAACTTAAACAACACTTTATGGTCATGCACTGAATCTAATCCCTTTCTAGCCTTCTGGAGTCTAATTGGTGATATGAAACGAATGATGACCATGCTAGCTCAAGTTCTCATCTTCGAGTAATAATAATTTATCTGGCAGGACATTCAGAAAGGATTTCATATAGTAAAATCAATATAGTAATGCCAATTGCTCAATTCTCATACAATGCAGAACCATGGTTCATTTTAATGATGGTTAGTAGTTCGTAAACACAGGACTGAACTCATAGCAAATATTCAAATCTTGGTTTCTCTTCACAAAAGCTAATTTTATTGCTATTCCAGTTTCCCTGCCTCCTCTGCAGATATGAAGAGAACAGAAGCCATGCTGTGTCATACAGTGGCCAAAGCCTAGGTACCACTAGAAGGCCTACCAGCAGGGCCAAAAGCCCTCCCCCTGTTGCATCAGTGTCACCCCTCAATTGTTATTTCAACAGGCTGAAATGCCTTAAACTCTTTAACCTTTTTCAATAGGGAAGGCGTTCCACCCCTTAATCATTTTAATTGCCCTTTCTGCATCTTTTCCAATACTATAGTATCTTTTTTGAGGTGTGGTGACCAGAACTGTACACATAGATTTATACAGGTGCATTATGATACTGTCTAATTTGTTTTCAATCCCTTTCCTAATAATCCTTGGCATAGCATTTGCCTTTTTAAAGAATCATTGTCACACAGTCGACATGTTCAGTTAATTATCTACCATGACTCCCTGGTCAGTTTGGACCCCATCAACATATATTTATATTTAGGATATTTGGCTCCAATGTACATTACTTTCCACTTTTCCATGTTGAAACTCATTTGCCACCTTGATGCCCACTTGCCCAACCCCGACAGATCCTGCCACAATTGGAAATGGTACATGATCGATTTGGCTGGGTCCTGCATTTCAATTCCTCACCCAGTTCTCTGAAGGAGCATGTCACCACTTCTAGGGTTCCCTGAAGCCTGAAATATATTTCAGGGGTTCCTCCACAGTCAAAAGGTTGAAAAAGGCTGGGTTACAGACTCTGCCCTAAACAGATCCTTTGCTCATAGTTGCTGCAAGGAGAAGAGAGCACTGTCAGACTTTTAAGTTGACAACAAATATTCATTTGAAAAAAGAGCCAACAGTGCAGTTTTTAAAATTGATACCTTATTCCCCACTGGGATGAGAACTTTATGTGAATGAGTATGTAGTGCCAAAATTAGCTAGTTTGTAAACTGAATAGCTGCAGAAAAAAACCTTGCTATCAGTGCCAGGAAGGAGGGCTGTGCTGAATCAAATGAGTCTTTTCAAGTCTTTAGTCTTTCAAGTCTTTCATTTCATGACATCCTACTGCAGCAATAGGAATGGCCTGTATTTAACTATCACTGGGACCTTTTGCAATCAGTGTTAACAATGGGATTTCTCTCTTCTATGTTCCCCAACCTCCTTCATTCATCTCCCCTGTTAGATCAACAACACAACAGAAGATCTACAGTCATTCCATTCAGAAACCTGGTTCCAGTACTGAAAAGACAAACAGAACAAACAAATGTGAATTGTTACACCCAACAGAACATTTCTGTCTCAATGAGGCATTTTACCTGTGGGGTTTTTATTTATGTCAGACAATCCAAGCAATACAAAAGCAAAAGAGTCAGTACCCATGGGAATAAGGAGACATAAAAACTTGTGTGCCACTTTGATAATATGTGTTTGTGTGTGTGTGTGTTGGAAGCAACTTTCTGCTGACAGATTTGAACTTGTCACTTTTTTCTCCATTTCTTCTTTTTCACTCCAGACAAAAATGGTTTGAAAAACCATTATCTCATAAGGCCCATCATCATTATGCCCATCAAAATGATTACCCTTCAAACTTTATTCTGATGTTGACTGGCATCTCAGCTCAGTTTAACTTGATTTGCTTTCTCCATATGTTCTACAAAAGAACAGACTTCTTGGTCTCCATAAAAAGGGTTCCAATATGAAAGGTGGAAGAGATATGCAAACAGGTAGCAGATGATGAGAAAGGCCATTACCTGAGACCTAACAGAACTGCTGCCAGAGTACACCAATCAATGGTCTGCTTCAGCATCATGTGATTTCATGTCATGTTTGTCATGTCATAGTTGTGATTTAAACAGATGGGAATTAGGATTTATCAGGACGAGATAGTGTATGGGAATAAGGCTGCAGCCCTAAGCCTGTTTATTAGAGAGTATCCTATTGAGTTGCATGTGCCTTTCTTTTACCTGAAGGTGGCTGATAGTTGTGAATATTTCATGCTTTCTCTATGCCATATTTATTTTACCCTCCAGGCCAGATGGGTGGCCACTGTGAGAAATACTATGCTGGACTTGATGGGCTGCCAATCTCATTCAGCAGGTTCTACTTTATGTTCTTATGTTCTCCTTCCATCTGCCACCTGCATCTCAGAGATAGCTGATTTCCTATTGAATAATAGTAATGTGAATGGTGGACTCTTCCAGCAACAGAGCTTGACTGATTGAAGAGAGAGAGAGAGAGAGATACTGAGTCTTTCCCCTCCCTCACTGAAGCTCAATGACTTGTGTGACTACGACTTCACGCAGTCCCAGGACTGGGAATCAGCTTGCCTGAGATCAAAAGAGATTTCTGGGTGGACAAGAAATCAAGGAAGATCTGTATGGAGCACTGTATCCATCCCACTGAATTCAATTAGACTCAAACATGCACAGGACTGCATTATAAATGTGCTACAAGTTGGTCATATCTTAATGGTCCAGCAATCTGAACAGCAGCTAGACATTAGACATGGAGAGAACATAGATGTCAGTGGTAAAACCAGTTTTCTTCTTAACTGAACTTGATGATCTGGGCTAAAACCTGCAACACCTATCAGCATGACACTAGTGGACAGGCTGTTATGATGAACTGTGGCCAGGGACAGACTTTAAAAGCGCTGGAAGAAAGAAACTTTCTGGACTCAGGAAAGTAAACACACAAAACAGGTTGAACTAGACAAGATTCAAATGGTGAGCAAACCAGGAGTACAAACTCAGGGTAAATCAACTCCTTCATCTCCCAGCTGATGGGTCACCAGGGTAAATTCTTAAAAGCAACCCAGGAACAACAACATCCTATAAATGCTGGTAGGAGGACTTTTATATGTATGCACAAATTGTTTCCTTGGGCTCAATCATGGTGAGGGCCTTTTTGGCTCAGCCTGGTGGAATGCTCTTCCAAATGAGATCAGAAGCCTCTGGACCTTATTTATATGTCAACTAGGGCTGGGAAGATCCCCCAACTTCTCTCTCCTTTCCTAGTATGAGAAGAACTACCAGACAGATGTGATTTTGAGTTCCTGCATTGTGCAGGGGGTTAGACTAGATGACCCTGGAGCCCCTTTTCAACTCTATGATTCTATGATTCAATGATGACTTAAATTTTAATTTATTCAATTTAATAGTTTATATTTAATTGAGATATTTTAGCTGGATGTGATTTTATTGTGATGGAATCCATCCTGATTTGCATGATATAAGATGATATAATTTCACTGGTCAATCGACTGTAAATAAATTGATTGATGATGATATAATAATAAATAAATAAATAAATAAATAAATAAATAAATAAAGTTTCACCAGAGCTGATTGAAGCATGATTCTATGGCAATAATTGCTCAAACTCCCAAGATGGTGAGTTCTATGTTGGATGCTTATGCTTTCATGATGATACCATAACAAAGACATATTTTTTTAATAATTAGATTTCTATACCATCCCTCTCTGTGAACAGCTCAGGGCAGTTTACTGTATAAAATAGAAGCATTGATAACAACATCAATAAAAACAAACAACCTCCCCCCCCCACCTCCCACACCCCAGCTGTCTCCATTCACCATCCAGCTATTTGTTTAGTAGATAGAGTTGTCTAGTTGGGGGGGAAAGATCAAAGAATGGAAGAAAAAAGGAAGAGAAAAAAAAAAACAGGGAGGCCCATCTGATTATAGGTCACCATGGCCTCAATTATAGACCTGGCAAAAGAGTGCTGTATTGCAGGCCCTGTGGAACTTTGACAGCTCTGTCAGGGCTTGAATCTCAGCTGGCAACTCACTCCACCAGGCTGGAGCAAGGACTGAAAAGGCCAAAAAAGTCCCTGACTCTGGTCAAGTCTAGGCAGACATCTCTAGATCACCAGCATGCTGATGTTTGCTGAACATAGTGCCCTCTAGGGAACATAACTGCTGGGCCCAATCATGTAGGTCCCTGAAGGTCAATACTAAGACTATGTGTAGAGCGAATTACAATAATCCAATCTGGAGGTGACTATTGCACAGATAATAGTGGCTAGCTGTTCTAGAGGCAGGTAGGGTGCTAGTAGCTTTACCTGGTGAAGATGGTAAAATGCCTGGTAGTGACCCAAGCCCCCATAGAAAGGGAGTCATCAGTTATGTTCAAGTTTTTGATGGTGTGAAAAATTGTTAACTACACACCACCAAGACAGGGAGATGCGCCTTCTCACCTGGTCCTTTCTTCCCCAGCCACAAAACCTCAATATTCATAGGATTAAGCTGCAGACAGCTTTGTTGGTGCCACCCAGTCACATCCTCTATGCATCTGGCCAAAAACTCCAGTTCGCCACCCATCAACAGGTAAAGCTGGACAACATCAGCATACTGATGACATCACAGCCCAAACCAGCTATATAAGATGGCGCATAAAGATATTAAATAACACTGGGAAGAGAGTTGCACCCTGGTGCCCCCACATGGGAGTGGTCAGCAGTGTGATTTCTCTTCCCCAATGGCTTACCCTCTGACATTGACCTTGGAGAAAGAAGGTAAGCCATTGTAAGGCTAACCCCTGTATGGTTAGGTAACCTCATGCTGGTGAGGCGGACAGCTAAAAGTTTGTGATCATCAATAATATATAAAATGCTGCTGTAAGATCTAACAGTATCAGTAGTGCTGATCCCCCTCAGCCTAGCTGCTTCCAGAAGTCATCCATGAGGGTGACCACAGCAATTTCCACCCAGTTCAGAAGTTAGACAATAAGCTTGAACTGAAGTCCAGCCCAGAAGATGTACTGCATACCTAGCAGCATGAAACAACCCTTTCTAGTCAATTTTTAAAGAACAGGGAGCCTTACACTAAGAGTCTCGAAGATCAATGTGTGATTATTTCACCAGGAAGACTGAAGTAGGCAAGTAGACTACAAAGTCCATCAGTTGTTGCTGGGAAGTTACTGGTGCAATACTCCAATTGACCAGGGTGTAAACTGCACGGAGCTTTTATTCCAATCCCAGGTCAATTCAGTCCCTGCCCTCTACACAGAATGCAATTTCCATTTTGATTTGGGGCAATTTAAATTTTCATTCTGCAGCAAGAAGGATTGATCCGGAGTGACCCTACCTTTATTGTGCGATATCTTAGAGTGCTTTTAATGCTCAATATATTTTAAAATCGCATTGTTTTGAATCTGGGCTCTCCTCCGTGGTAGAGAACCCATGATTGGCCACAGGTGGTCATGTGACAAACTTGCCTTAAAAGAGAAGCCCCTAATTTCTCTCAACCTCTGTCCATCTTGGATTTTTTTTCTGCCTTCTTCGATCCTCTCCACCCCATCCCCCATCAAGAAAAGAAAGGATTTTTTCCTCCCTCCTCTGACTTCTTGGATCCTCTCCCCCCCTTCAAGAAAACAAATAAAGAGTCTCCATTTGCCTCCCCACCCTCTTCTGAGCCTCCCTAACCACATGCAGAAGACTTTCCTGTTTCAATGGGGGGGGGGGGAGAGGAAGACTCGAGTTCAAATCGATCTGAATTCAACAGGATTGACAATGGAATAAACAAAGTAAGTGCAGACTCTGCCCAGGTCCTGCTCTGAAAGTCTTGGGGCCGTTCCACATTCGTCCAAATAGCACAATGGTTACAAATTGAAATCGCTACAGTTTTGCCATTATGCACAACGTCATTGACAATCTGCAACACTCCTGAAACCAATCCGCAAAAGGCGCTTCGTTGTAGCGCTTTCAGGGAAATCCCAAAAAGTGGATTCACCCTCCGGAAAGCACTACACTCCTGCAACCAATCTGCAACACTAGCGGAAAAGTTCTGTGCGTTACCATTGTTGCAGTTTCTGCAAAGTCCCTCCCCCTGGCTCTCTGCTCTGATCTTCTGGCGAAGCAATCACCATTTTTTTTCTCCGAGCAAGCGGAGATCAACGTGCTGGCAAGCCTTCGTTTACCCAGCGAGGCTTCCTCGGCTGCAGTCCCTCTTTTTAAAGTCACCAAGCACAAGCAACACAGAGGCCCATTTGCTGGTTTATTTTCCCTTTATTTTTCACACTATTTTCGGTCGAAAATCGCGCCCGTGAAGGGGGGTATTTTTTTTCACTCGGGGGGAGCGTGGCAACGATGAAACAGCAGCTCAAACACCACCTGCTAGCTGGATGGGTCTCTCCGTTGCAACGAATCAACGCAGATTCGTTGCAACGGGTGTGTGTGTGTGTGTGTGTGTTTTTAACCTTCCTTAAAGTGAAAGGGGCTGTTTGGGAGCATGATAATGGCTGCCCATTGCCTGCTTGACGGCCAGGGGCGGGACACAGCTCGGCATTATCGCTTCCTGGCTAGTGATTTTTGCCGAGACCGGAAACCTGTGGGAAACGATAGAAACGCAACTGGATTCCACTACAAAGGCAGGTATGCATAATGACGAATTCGACTATTTAAAATGGTGATTTTTTGTTCCGCAACCAATTTGCAACATGGATCCCGGTGCGGAATGGCCCTTGCTCTTGCCTGAGCTGTGCCCTTGTTGTCCAGTACTCAAGCTTATGCTATGGACCCTTGCTAACCTTAGCAATGGTATAGTATGGCTCCCTTGATGTTCACTGCTCTTGTCTCCAGGCCTTTAGACCCCCTGATAGTTGATTATCCTTGATGACCCTTAGCCTGACCTGGATAACCGAGAACAGGGCAGTAGATACACCAGAAATTGAATTTATAGCCCTCATGAAAAAACAATTTAATTCAGATTCAGACCAAATTTAGTCTAGAAAGTCACTCGACCAGCTGTTTAGATGTTAAATATGTTTCTCAGGCTACAAGAGCTTTGACATTCACTCAAGAGCAGCACCCTATCAGTGTTCTATTCTTAGAACATCATTTAAAAATTGCTGTGAATGGCCTCTTCCATCAGCTCTATAAAAATAAACCTTCTATCAATGACCAAGTTTATCTCCTTTGATCAAGTTAACATTTTCTTTGCTGTAAACAAGAGCATAACATTTAACAACGTTGCCCAATGTTTTAGAACTATCAGATCAACTAGCAATTAATTCCATTGCAGAGGTAGAAAAGAGCACAGCATTTTTATGTGTGAAATTTCTAAGCTGATGAAGAATTTAGATTTTTTTTTGAAGATGTGGGTGTATATTTGCCAACACACATCTGCAGATACAATTTTACCCATGTAATTATGCTGTCCCATCCCCCCGGCTTCTTCCTGCAAGTAGAAACCATAACTGAGCTACAAAACAGAAACTAATGAGCAAAATAGGAACATATCAGCCTATTTCAACTGTTCCACAAAGACCAGCTTTTAAGTTTAGGGAGAAGACAAAGAATTATCTGGCTTTCATTTCTATCTTTCATTGCCCCACCCCCCTGTCAGGAGCACAGATCGGGGGTAGATGAGATGCACCAGGCCAAGTACTCCCCCATGTGAGTGCAGGAAGAGGTGGGACAACCTGCCACGCTTAAAACTCCAGCCTGCAAACCGGCATGAAACCTCCAGTGCGTAAATGGTCTGAGACTCCTTCAGGCAGTGAAATGTGGGGTATAAAACCAGCTCCTGCTGCTGCTTCTGCTGCTGCTTCTGCTTCTTCTTCTTCTTCTTCGACACAGGAAGGGGGATAATCTAGATATTAATCAATCTAGCTTTTATAGCATTATACACTGTATAATAGTTCCTAAATTGTTATATACAATCTCTTTTTTCTGTTTCTTTCTCTCTCTCTCTTTTATATAAACAATGGAGAAGAAACTTTATGAGATTCCTTCCTTTTGGAAACTTGTTTCAGCCCAAGTTTTAATATATTTTACAGTCAATAAAAGCTGTTTCTTCAGTTAATTCCTTATGGCTTTATTACGTTATCTCATGACTCTATTTTATACTATTGATGTTCTTGATTTTCATTGTTCTCCTATACCACCCTAAACCACTAGAATTGAATTAAAAATAAACCACAATCATTAAAATGGTACATGTAACCTATAAGAAATCTTTCAGTCAGTCCAGTGAGTCACCTTTTTCATTTGCTTATACATATAAACACGGTGCTCCACATTCTGGTTTCATGAGTGAACATTCAATTAGACGAGGCATAGCAGATCCATGATTGCAGCCATGGGATCTATCTGATTCATGCTGGGTCTACAGTGTAGCAGGAGAAGGGGCACATCCCTTGTTTCTCATCCTATTTTCCTGATATAATAGTCTCCTCTGAGTTGCTACTTGCTCTGGTATGGAAAAAAGAATATAAATCTTTTGTCTTAATTATTCCACTAAAGCTAAGAACAGCTTGAGGAAAGTTTCTACTCAGAAAATGACACAAGGAGGAGGTTAAACCTCCTTCTCACTGTTCCACAGTTGCACCCCTGCTACAATTCAGATCTCCTAGTTAATTCTTTTTAACCTTAAACAACAGAACAGGAGAAATCCACTGATGCCCTATCTAGATGTACCTGATTCTCATTTATCCTCTAATTCTTACCTTTGTAATTTGCTATTTAATATTTATGCATGTGTTAAATCACCATAAGATAGTTATTCATCCATTATTCAGTATTAATCAGCTATGATTATTTGATACACTTCTTTTCCTTCCTCATTAGTTCTGGATTTTATTATCTATTCTCCAGTAATTCAGTTTTCCACAGATATCCATTCATTTAGGATCCGGTCATGAAAATGTTACATGTTTGAGTCTAATAGCACTTAAGCAGCTTTTTCTCAGTTGTGTCCCTGGTATTTTACTTTTCTATAAACTGATTCCTACAAACTGCAGAGTTAGGTCTTCTCCATCTTCTCGTCCCCCACCCCCTTGTATTGTCTGTGAGGGTCTCTTGAACCTTAGCCTTGTCTTTTAAAACCAGATGTAGGTGGCTTCTGCAAAATTCTTCTATATTAAAGTTATTGTTATTAAAATCCTAGTTATTATTGTTATTACTATTCTTGTCATCATTATTATCAAAGCAGCAGTACAATTAAAGGGCCTGTTTAAAAAAAAACATTTATTCAATTAGACCCCTTACTTATAAAATTTGAATGATTAGGCAAATGTCTTTTAAGGTATGTTGTTTTCATCAGCTTTGATAAAAAGTATATTAATGAACACAGATGCAAGTTAATGAAACAAATATAGTTTTTCAAAGCAACTAAATTAAAGGAATTAAACAAAACCAAATAATGTGAGGTTGTTATTTGCACTGATAACATGCTCGAGTTTGAAGATTAATGAAAAGAAACACCCCCCCCCCCTAGTTTGGGGCATGAAAGTTATAGCGTTTTTCTTTCTTTCTGATTGCTACTTTTGCTCTAGCATTTCACTGTTGATTCACTGCCTGCCTTGCCACCGGAACTGCTGACTCTGCCACTGTAGGGTATGCTTCTTAAGCTATCATTGGGTGTTAATTACTGCAGAACATTGCAGATGGTCCTAGAGTTAAAATCAAAGCCTGGAGCACATGTTAAAGTGACCAGAGGGATGCTGATGAAAATGCCCTCCCTGGGCAAACAAGAGTTCTCTGGCTCAGTTAGACAGCTTGCAGGTGATTCACTTTCCCTATATTTCTCTATGCCCTTCCAATGGCAGCCACAAAGGATATAAAAAGTCTGACAATATGATGAATTCTCACCTCAGGGAGGCTTTTTTGGACAGACTCCCTATGGCTACCATAAAATGCTTCCATTAGGCCCCAGTTTCTTCTGTTCTCCTTGACAGAAATAGATGCGTAGCATAGCCTTTCAAATGCAGCATTCTTAATTCTCATTAATAAATACGTGGGTGCTATTGATTTATTCATTCATTTCTGTTTTGTCTTCTGTCCTAAAATTCAAGGCAGCTGACATAGGTTCCCAGGCACTGACCAGGTCCATGTTTACTGAGCTTCAGCAGCAGGAAGGTTGGCAACAGCATGTCAAGAAGGTTGGCAACAGCATGCTTTTCCCTGCACCCTAGTCCTGTTTGCAATGACCAGCTGGGTGAGACCATTGTCTCCTATATCAAGGGTAGTCAACCTGCGGTCCTCCAGATGTCCATGGACTCCAATTCCCATGAGGGCTCATAGGAATTGTAGTCCATGAACATCTGGAGGACCACAGGTTGACTACCCTTGCCCTATATTACAGACCACATGTGGTTGTTCTCCAGAAACCCTTTTATCTGTTACTATAATCCTTAGATATAAAATGTAACCTGACATGTTAATAAGGCACTTTGCTATTTAATCTTGAATATATCTAAGAATCTTCAATATATCCAAGAATGAATTTGGAAATGTTAATCTGAATCTGGACCACCTTTCTCATTCTCTTCTATCACACTAACATGAAATGGTACCCATAGGTAACCATGTGGATTCACTGCTTGCAAGCACGGATGCAATCAATTCCACCTGAGATCCATAACCTGATAAACACCAATAAGAGGCCGGCAGGATTTGACTTGCCATGTAAAGTGTGGAGGAAGACAGCTAATAGAATATCCACAGGCTCTGGCAGTTGTGCAGACCTGTTGTTTAAAGGGGGCGAAACACCAGGTCCTGAACATGATTGTGATGCTTTCCACTAGTGTGCTTTCCACGAAGATATGATGGAGCTCTTTGCACTTTCCCCAGCTGCAACTGTACTTGTCCAAACTGTCTGCATAACCGTTGTACCTACTTGGCTACATATTTTATATTATTTTTATGCTTCCTGTGTGTAACTCAGCCATACGATAAATAATAACCCATATGTGTGACATTAGTCCTTAGTTCCTTCTGACTGGAAAACAAACAAGAGAAAGCATCAATAGTTAAGTTTCCTTTTGCGTGGACAGTGCAAAAACTAGAAATGAGAAAGCCAGCATTTTTAGGCTAATGCAGGAATGTATTTCTGCATTTTTTAAAGTTAAGTATAAAGGACAACACAAGTATTAATAGAAATTAATAGAAATATAATTGTAATGTGTCTGGCTCCAGATTATCATATTCAAGACCATTAGGAAATAATGCAGGACTTCCCAGAATCTCTGAAATCCCAGAAGATACACATTCTTAGGGAGAGCATTGTGTGTGTGTGTGTTCCTATAACTTTAGCAGCACTACAGTGTTGGGCATGTGAAAATTACTTATCTATTTAAACTTAATATAGCTTCACTAAACAATTTCCCCAGTGCGGGGAGAATTAGAAATTCAAATGTGATGAGATAATGCATCACACTTGTGTTTGTGTGTATCAACAACACTAACCTGATAACAGCAGCAATCAATCATGTCAACATCAAAGTTAGCAACAGATATACACTTTGCAAAACAGATAAACAGTCAGAAAAGACAAAAAGGAAAAACAGAACAACCAAGGTTCATTTTAGGCAGTGGAAGAAACTTCAATCAGTAAGAAGGCTTTGGGGATTTATAGACACCATAAGAGCATCTCTATAGGTGTCCAGATATCTTTGGGTTTTAATTTTTATGCCTAAGCTAAATAAGTCCCCAAAACCTTCTTACTGATTTAATATTTTTAAATGTCAGAAAAATATGTCAGCAGGCCAACATAAAGTATCTTTTTGTTAGCATGTGATATATAAAAGCAGTAATAATAAAGACGGAACAACTGTCATGTTTGTTAAGTGGCTGTGTGCAAATGCAAAGGTAAGAGTAAATAGGAATGTTACTGTCCTCTAAATTTGCTAGTGTGCCATCCAACTGTTCCTGTTTGCCACAGACAGTTCTTATTTTCTGGCATCTGCCTCTGTCAGGTCTCCATTTTGTCTGAATTTTGCCTTTGGGAGTGTTTTTAATATGAGTACCAAGCAATGACATTCTTCAGAGGTTCAGCTTTAGAAGTTACAGCTTGGAGTGGGTTTGTGTACACATTTTATGTGTAATGCAGAAGGGAACACTAAGACCATGCCGGGCTGCTGCTGGTAGCTAGCAATGGGGTAGCAAGCCGCACTGCATCCAGAGAACACATGTGGGAAGGACTCCCCTGGCGCATGCAGATCATCCTGATGTTATGCATACGGATGCATAACAATGGGGAGGAGTGGGGGGCAAGTCCCCCTGCATGATGGTGGGAGAGCAGCATGCTGCTCTCCTGCTATTATGGGGGTGGGAGAATGCCCCAGTCAGCTCCGCAGTTCCGTGAAGCTGACAGAGGTGTTTGGTGTCCCTGCAGGGACATCGTTGGATGGGGGAAGAGCTGGGCTCGAAGGCCCGGTGCTTCCATTATGCACAGTGCTGGTCTGGCAAGTCCACGGATGGTGACCGTGGCTTCACAGGGAATGCAGAAGTATCTGCGCTCCCATACCAGATGCTATCCAGGGCCCTGATCTGGGCTAGGGCTGGGATGGCATTGGCATCGTGCACAATTGAGGATTAGCCCCACAGCCCGGCTGCCCACTCCAGACTACCTGCCCTGTGCATAATCGGTCTAAGTGATCGTGCAGAGCACAAGTTCACATGATCCTAGCAATATTTACTTTTAAATACTGATAAAAACACACTGTAGGACAATTGCAGTACTGTGTACAAAATTAATAGTAATTAAAAATTGGACCACTCATAAGAACATAAGTGTAGCCATGTTGGATCAGACCAATGGTCTGTCTAGTCGATTTGTTCAGAGGACTTGGGTACACAGGCAGTGATCTCAACAGCTGCAGCTCCAGCAGCTGGGGCAGTGACTAAACCAAGAGGGAAGAAGAGGTCCAGGAACTCCTGTGTACGTCATCCATCTCGCTCTTTGAGTGGTGAGTTGGTCTCTTCTGATGAAGAGGATGGGGTTGGTCCTTGGGACCCCGAGTACTGGATGAGGGTGGGATTTTGTGCTTGGGGTCCCCTCCTGGCTGTTGCAATGTCAGCTGGAGCCCAGGGAACACCGACAAAAAGTTTATGGTCAGTGGGTTTTGTTTGACCGTCCTAAGGGTTATGAGGATATCAGTGAATTACCTGGTACACATTAGTCGCCAAACTCCATGGCAAGGATTTGAGTGGGTGTTCTAATTCATTAGACCTGTAGAGAGGGCTGTGAGGACTAGCGTGCAGGAGAAGCTGAAGGAGGTGGTTGCCTATGATGGGGACAAGTCCCTGTTGGCATGGCTGTGTGGCTATGCTGAGTATCTCAGTCTGGTGACTGTTGTTTTTCCTGAAAGCAGGTAAAATCTGGGTCACCACCTAGCCAATGTTTTCGATTCCAAGCTCTTTGGTGGAGAGGCCATGACCATTAGATATGATGATGTTTTTTCACAAGAGGGCATCCAGCAACTCCCTTGCTAGGTGGGACAGATGGAATGCAGATGTATAGCTGCTAGCTTTTGGTCCCTGACAGAAGTACAGTAGCGTCTCTGAAGGTGCCCATGCTTTGGCACGCAGGGACCCTAAGGGCGTTTGCTGGGAATACAATCAAGCTGGCTCCAGCAGAAAAAAATGCACGTTTGTGCACGGGTTCAAGGTTTGCTGGGGATCATATCCTTTCAGAAGGGCCAGCCTTCCTCTATGAAGGGGGTGGATCCGGTTTGGCAGGTGGTGGGGCAGGGGGTAGTGGAGAGGGAAAACCCACAATGTCTTAGCTCTTCACTTTTAGACTCCATGGCTCCTTCTCCAACAAAGCTTGATGTTTTGTTTCCATTGCTTTCAGTGTACCACTATAGGGCTGCAACTGCTTACATCAGAGAAGGTTTTCCCCACAGATTCCACAAACCTTTCACAGGGCCTAGGGTGGCCACCGCATGTTTTAATTTGAAATTGGTGCAGCAGAGCCAGGTGTGGTGGAGGTGAAGCTGCAGAAGGAACTGGCAGCTGGCCAGGTTGTGGGGTCTTTTCTGAAGCCTCCCATGGTGAACTTGTGGGTGTCTCCACTTGTGTCTAAGAAGGTGCCCGGGGAGTTTCATCTCATTCACCATCTGTCTTATCCTAGACGTGCCTCAGTGAATGATTTCATTGAGCCTGCCCTGTATTCTGTTCAGTACACTTCCTTAAATCAGGCTGCGGCTTTGGTACGGGAGTGCAGCTGGGTGTCCACCCAGGCAAGTTTTGCCACTTGGTTTTCAAATTTAATGACATGTGGTATGTTGATATGGCCATGCTCGTGGGGTGCTCGGTGGCGTGCACAGCTTTTGAAGTCTTCAGCTCCTTCTTGGAATGGGCTGGCTGCCCCTTCGTCATGCACTACCTCAATGTTTTTTTGTTTGTTTTTTATGTGGCCGGCTGAGTCCACGGCATGTGCCGAACACCTTGGCATTTTTCAGGGGTTGCCAGGTAAGCTGAGGATCCCTTTTGAGCATGAAAAACTGAGGGCTGTGCTGATCGCATCACCTAGCTTGAGATTATCATTAATTCTGTGGCTGGGTGCTCCTGCCTTCCCATGGACAAGGTCGAGGCCTTGGCCTCCTGTTTGAGTCACCTTTTGGCTTGGGAGAAGTGCGCTCTCTGGGACATGCGAATGTTGCTGATTCGCCTTAATTTTACCTGCAAGGCAGTGGTGCTGGGCAGGGATTTTTGCAGGCGGCTGGCACTGTCCAACACTGGCATTGCTTCCCCCCATCACCACATTTGGTTGTGAATTACAGTGGTGAATAGATAATCCTCCCACTCTGAGCAGGTTGTGGACCTGGTGCACAGGCTGGTGCTGACCTGCCTGGAGAATAACATTTCTTTTGTTGTGAAGTATATTCCAGGCACAAACAACCACATAGCAGACACATTGTCCTGTTTTCAAAGGCAGTGCTTCAATCTTGTTCAGGATGTATGATGTTCATTTATTGGACTAGGGCCAGGAACTTTGGCTTGGCGGCCTTAGAGCAGCTGTGCATGAGCTCTTTGGCACATGAGTGTTGGCGGGAGCAGGGGCTCTCTAGACTGCCGCAGTTATGAGGTGGTTGTTTTGGGGGACGGATCTCAGGAGCACAACCTGCATCTGTGTGCTAGGTTGAGGCCCATTTGTGGGAGCCTCTTTAAAGAGGCTACTCATGTGAACTGGGGGCCACTTCCCAGTCAGGGGGTTGGCCTCTGCACATGTTGGGGTAGCTGGGAAAGCTCCGTTAGAGGCTGGTGCCCATGGGACATTCCAATGCTAACCTTCCCAGGGGCCTAGTGGGTCTGATGGTTAGGGGGAGCTGGCCAATGGATTGCTCAGTTCCCCTGCAAGTGGGCCCACTAAGGGTTTCCCCACCCTCTGGGACTGCAGTCTGCTGGCTGCAGCAGGGGAGGGGCGGTCACAGATCCACCTTTGAGGTGTCGACGCTCATGGTATGAGGTATGTATTTCAATAAAGCTGTGGCTCTGTTTATGCCACAAAAATTTGGGGACAAGTCTTCTTAGTGCAATGGAAATGCCCACCTGCCTCAAAAATGCTATTTGAAACAGGTAAAGTGGCGTTTTTTGTTAAATGAGAGGCTGGAAGGCATGAATATTGCTGCAGATTATCACAGAATTAGTAGAAGTGTGCTTAAAATGGTATTGGGAAAATGGGGAAGGTTATGGTGCTGGAACTCTGATTGGGCATGGCTTTGCTGAATTTTATTATAAGGATGATACCAAATGTTAAAGTTTTAGTTTCATGCTTAAATTATACAGGGTAGAATGAATGGGGAACTATTATCTAGCAGTAAGTTTCTAAGTAACATATAACATTACTGCTGCATGAAGTTCAGTTACAATGCTGTAAAATGAGGCAGGTTAATTCATTACTGGTTAAGCTGCATTTCTCCGCACCCCCCTTAATGAGAAGTGCTAGTTCAATCAAGACACGTTTTAAATTGTAAAATTGGACTGGAGCACTCTGGAAACCTGCTGGAATGAAAGTACTGAAATGTGAATCCTTTTTGTACTAGTTACAGCACAGGAATCAGCTCCAAGCAGATGTGTTTAGGATTTTTCTAAAACCCTGCATGCCTCTGGAAAAGCCAGTGTCACAATATCTTGAACTGAGGAATTATGCTCTGTCATCTTGACTATGATACATTTAGGTATATTTTTCTCTAGTTTTCTAGGCTGAAGATACTTGTATTAAGCCATACCACAGACATTCTAGTTGCCACAGGCTACAATGATTGAGTGGGGGATGCCACAGAATTGTGGAGGTGGGTTACTGAGGTAGCAGAGGCACATGGTGAGTCTTGTAAGACTGATATGTCATGGCCACTTCATGAGAAGGAAGGACTCCCTGGAGAAGAGCCTAATGCTGGGAGCGATTGAGGGCAAAAGAAGAAGGGGACAACAGAGAATGAGGTGGCTGGATGGAGTCACTGAAGCAGTAGGTGCAAACTTAAATGGACTCCAGGGAATGGTAGAGGACAGGAAGGCCTGGAGGATCATTGTCCATGGGGTCACGATGGGTCGGACACGACTTCACACCTAACAACAACAAGAGAGATGTCCTTATGATGTCCTTCCACACTGCCTGGATAGAGCTATAAAGAGGTTTAGCCCTCTTGCCTGGATGGCAATCAAGTTGCTTGGGCTAGCCATTCCAAACCTATGCCAACCCAATCCGTTTGCAAAAAATATTCTGAGACCACCCTGTTAAAGTTTACACAATGCTCTGCCTAGTGGAGAAAGCTTGGAAGGCCCTTGAATGCTGTTCTAACTGAGCTTTCCAAAAGAAAGCAGGAGATCAGTGTGAGAAACAAAAAGGAAACAGTATTGTGGAAGGCTCCACTTACAGCTCAAACCTTCTTTCTCAAATCACATCGGCTTGCCAGAGAGATCCAAGGAAGCGGGCACATGTTTTATTCATGGTTTCTTCTCTTACAGCTCCATCATTTCCATGTGCTGTTTCCTTTTTGTGTTTATAAACCACATATTTAATAATAGATTGTTCCACAGCCTTTGTCGCAGGGCGGGGGGGAGAAAGAAACCCGACTCATTATGGCTCACGTCGCTCTGCCTGTCACTTGGACTTATCGGTAGATACTGTGATGTGCAAGAGCTTTGTTTCAGCCTTTCCTGAAAAAGACAAGGAGGTGTCCAGGTACTATTAGAGCTAATTAGAAGAAAGTAAATTACTGGAGGTTCCCCTGGAGGATTAAAATGCCAGAGAGTCACATCAGCTGCCTTTTGTTTTATTTTCAGATTTACTGAGAGCATTATTTAATGTTCACGTCTGCCAGGAAAGAAAAACTTGCTTAAACCTTTGGATCATCAGTATTTGTAGGGTGACTTATTTTTTTTTAAATGTCTTGATTTATGGTGTGACTCTGTCTTCTTGTTACACCCACTGGACTGCTGTTAGGACTGCTAGCAAACCTTTTATGCCAACATAATAAATATGATGTTGACGTAGTGTATTTGGCTGCTGTTGTGTTGCTGTTGAGCTTGCATTATAAAATGTCAGTGGTTTTCTGCCGGAGTGAGGATCAAAAATGGGAGGAGCCATAACTTCTTTCCCATAAAGTAAATCCACAGTTCCACCCTGATAGTATCCATCAAGCAGGACAAATGAAATTCTCTTTTGTTTGCCACCAAAATCTGTGATTTCTTCAATATCTGCACCCACCAAATTGCTTGTTATGAGATAGATACAAGCTGCAATCTCAACTGATTCAATTTCTCTGACTGCTCATAAAGGTGACCTTCATCTGTCATCAGTATCTCAGGAATAGTCCCCCTCCCCTGATTGCAATACTTTCCAAAAGTTGTTGATTGTCACCAGAGTAGAGCTCAGATTTGGGATTGAAATACCATCAGCACCAGAGGATGGAGCCTCTTTGCAGGAAACAGAAGATGGTTCATCCTATATAGGTTGTGTTATCCATGCTGTTGTTAGGTCCAGCACACTTGGTGTTTCTTGGAACTTTGCTTATTCATAAGCAAGCCTGGTGGCATTCTTTCTGAGTAGCCTCTACATCTATTTTCTTCATATTGGTTGGTCTATGGCTGTCCTGCCCTGTCATACAATTATATTATGAACTAGAAATTAAGCCCGCTGTAGAAGAAAGACAGCGGGCGCTAGAGAATGGGGAGGAAGACTGTAGGTAAAAAACGAAGAAGACGAAAGGAGGTATGGGAGGGAGAAAGAAGGGCAGGGGGTGGTTGAAAGAATGGGTAGAAGGGAGAAAGAGAGGAAGTAAAGGAGAAAGACAGGAAGCAAGTGAGAGTGAGAGACAGAGAGACAGGAAGGAGATGGAGAACTAGAGGAAGTCAGGAAGTAAGAAGGAAGAAAGGAAGGCAGGCAGAGAGGTAGGTGAAATCACGGGGGGGGATCGCAGGGGGAGGTGGTAAGGAAAGAGGGGGTAGAGCAGAGTGTGTGGATGTGTGGGGTGGGGGAAGGGGTGGGAGAGCGCGGTGGGTGGGTGGCTGTGTGTGTCTGTGGGGGCGAGGACGTGGCAGCGGGGCAATCGCGGGGGGGGCGGTCACGGGGGATTGGCTGGTGAGTGTGTGTGTGTGTCTCTGGGCGTGAGGAAGCAGTGGCGGCCCATTGGGTGGGAAGCCAGGGGGGTTGTGTGTGTGTGTGTGTCTGGGCGAGGGGAAGCCAGCGGGAGTACTCACCGTCGGGGAAGGCTGCTTCTCCTTGTATGCGGTGAGTCCCTGGCCATGCAAGGTGAGGCTGGGCCAAGTGGCCAATGGGGAACTGGGAGTGACACTCAGAGGGCCGCTTCACAGCTCCTGATTGTGCCCTCCGAGTTTTTGTCCCGGACAGAGCCCGCCATTTCTCCTCCCCCTTAGGGCTTACTTTTTATTTATTCCGCTCTGCAGGAGCGGTTAAAGATATCCCTGCGGGATTTGTCAGCTTTGCGCAGGGCCTGTAAAACGGAGCTCTTCCACCAGGTCTATGGTTGAGGCTGGGGTCAGCGAATCAGGGACATCGCTCCCCCCCCCAGGAGTTGGAGTGTACGCTACTCCCCTATCCTTTCCTCTTCACCTGTTTGATAATTGGGGGAGGGATGGGATTTTTAGCCGTCATGTTAGTAGATTGATGTTTTAATGAGAATTTTAATGCGAGTTGTTGTGACCCGCCTCGAGCCTGTCGGGAGAAGCGGGAAATATAATAATAATAATAATAATAATAATAATAATAATAATAATAATAATAATAATAATAATAATAATAATAATAATATGGCCCAACTCAGTTAGTTCTTGGAAGAGACAAAATCACTGGCTTATATTCTGCTTTTTGTAATAGCACACAAGAGGCTTTTGAAAGTTCAAAAATAACCAAAATATTTTTTTTCACTTGGATGGAAAAAGGTCAGGTGGAATCAGGAATAAGATTATGGGGTGAAGCCATAATAGAACTGAGGTAACTTTATAATCACACTAAATCCAGTGAATTTCTTGCCAAAATGTAAGTGTTTTTGCTTTTCAGCAGTCTATGAAAGTTTGCATAAAGAACCTTTCTTTTCAGTGTATGTTTAAACCAGGCTTTCTCAACCAGGGTTTAGTGAAACCCTGGGGTTTCTTAACAGCCCTAAAAGGGTTTCCTAAGTAGGTGGGAGTTAATTAATTTCTTTTATTTTTTAAAAAAATGTTCAGCATTTATTAGGTGATATGACCACATATGGGCATGCTCCCACCTCCCAAAATGGACAATGATGGGCCTGGAGGGGGTGAAAAAGGGAGAAGCCCCAGGTGGGCATGTACACAGCTATGCTTCTCAACCATATTCTGTATTGCACAAGTTCTGGGGTTTCTCAAAGCCTGAAGAATCAGGGGCTTCTCAATGGTAAAAAGGTTAAACACTCAAACATAGGTTCCTATGTATCAGTTCTTTAGGAAGCAGGAACATATAACCAAATTCCAAAAAAACATTCTATATATAAAAATCAGGGAATCAAGCCTCTATGAAGAGTTATAAAAAGAGCTATATCTCCATTTTCACTGGGCACAGATTACTTCTCTTCACTAGAAGCTCTGCCCTTTTTCAACTTGAATGTGGACGTTTTGTGATTCTCTCTTTCCTCTTTGCCTCCTTCCAAGTCCTTCGTCAGTACTAAACTATCTCTTCTTCAATTGTCGGTTCCCAACAGTCATTTCTTAACTGACACTCTCCACAGAATCCTGTCTGAACTGCCTGTCACTCAAAGAGACAATGTGAGGCATTAGCCCCTGACAGGCACACAGCCTAAAAAGACATTGATGTACAGAAGGCTCTTACATTTATGGACACAAAATCCCTCCCTATCCCAGTGCTGAATTAAAAGATCAGCAGGCTGTACCATATATCCCACACAGGCATCATAGGACAAGCATGTAGCCATAAGCAGGAAGAGTCCTGTACCATAAACTCAGGAAAGCTACAACCCTACCTCAGTAAAGGAAATGGACAACAGAGTCATCCTTGTTCTTGAACACTAAGCACTGCATTCACTGAACTCATGACAGTCCTTCTGGTACGATCAGAATCAGCAGAGATAAAGCAGAGCAAACAGGGAAGGGCCATCCTACAGAGGGATAGGGAACTTTGAGCAGGAAGTTGTCACTACATTTTCCATTTCTCAAATGAACAACAACAATGACAGAAAACAAAGTGCCCAACTCACAGAGTTGTAGTGAGGCCAAGCATCACAGACTGTGGAGTACATTTTCATGGGCACCACAATAAGGAAAAGACAGATCTGCCACCTGTTAACCATTACAAAGGGACTGACAGCATTCCCATAGTTCCCCTGTTTTATCTCTTGGTTCCACTTTGCTGTTAAGCCCTGCTTTAGCTGACTTCCTGAAAGAACGGAGAATTTTAAAAAGATGATAATGGAGTCCCCCACTCCTTCAAAACTTGGCTTTCCAAAAGGAGGGAGGATTTTGGCTTTTGTGTGCAATAAGAAAACAAACAATTACAAAAACATGAACAATATATTTAAAATATAAATAGTTATTATTGCCATCCAAAGGGTATATTTTTAAGTTTGTGCTCTTAAGCATCCCTCCCCTTTAAAAATGACCCCGCTCCTTCAACATCAATCCCTTGTGAGCTGAGATTTAGTGATAACACTTCCCGATAAAAACAGGTCTAGCAAAGTTTGATTTAATTTTTTGTTTTTGTTTTTAGTGTATGTATGCAAGGAATACAACGAACCTTGAATGCCAGGCTGTAGTGAACATTCCCAAGAATGCAGAACTCAAGGAGAAATTCAGCTTACAGGGATTTCAGAAACATTCCCATTGCACATACAATTAGTGTTGCCAACTTGCTCCAAGTCGAAATGCGTCAAGTCAAGACCATGCCAAGGCAGAAAAAGCCGGAAACTCTACTGACCTGTGCAATTACCAATGATTCTCTCCCACCTTCTTAATTACACTGTGTTCTATTACCCTCCTCATTTAGATACAATTGAATCCCCAATGATATACATCACAAAAGTGTAGCTTTTCTCCACTTTGTCAGTGTCCATCAAGCCATATAGGAAATTTTATAGTATATTATATCAAATACAGCACTGATTACTGTTAATTATGCATGAATAGTATACAGAATAAATAAATTCAGGGTGTCATACCTCCACACAGAAATAAATGTAACACTAATGATAATAATCATGTTGTTGTTATTGTTGTTAGGTGCGAAGTCGTGTCCAACCCATCGCGACCCCATGGACAATGATCCTCCAGGCCTTCCTGTCCTCTACCATTCCCCGGAGTCCATTTAAGTTTGCACCTACTGCTTCAGTGACTCCATCCAGCCACCTCATTCTCTGTAGTCCCCTTCTTCTTTTGCCCTCGATCGCTCCCAGCATTAGGCTCTTCTCCAGGGAGTCCTTCCTTCTCATGAGGTGGCCAAAGTATTTGAGTTTCATCTGCAGGATCTGGCCTTCTAAGGAGCAGTCAGGGCTGATCTCCTCTAGGACTGACCGGTTTGTTTGCCTTGCAGTCCAAGGGACTCGCAAGAGTCTTCTCCAGCACCAGAGTTCAAAAGCCTCAATTCTTTGACGCTCATCCTTCCTCATGGTCCAACTTTCGCAGCCATACATTGCAACTGGGAATACCATAGCCTTGACTAAATGCACTTTTGTTGGCAGGGTGATGTCTCTGCTTTTTAGGATGCTGTCTAGATTTGCCATAGCTTTCCTCCCCAGGAGCAAGCGTCTTTTAATTTCTTTGCTGCAGTCCCCATCTGCAGTGATCTTGGAGCCCAGGAAAATAATATCTGTCACTATCTCCATTTCTTCCCCATCTATTTGCCAGGAGATAATAATCATAAAGGTAAAGGTAAAGGTATCCCCTGTGCAAGCACCGAGTCATGTCTGACCCTTGGGGTGACGCCCTCCAGCGTTTTCATGGCAGACTCAATACGGGGTGGTTTGCCAGTGCCTTCCCCAGTCATGACCGTTTACCCCCCAGCAAGCTGGGTACTCATTTTACCGACCTCGGAAGGATGGAAGGCTGAGTCAACCTTGAGCCGGCTGCTGGGATTGAACTCCCAGCCTCATGGGCAAAGCTTACAGACAGCTGCCTTACCACTCTGCGCCACAAGAGGCTCTTGATAATAATCATAGCCAGGAGTTAATACCAGAAGTGGTATATTGCTCTATATTGACAAAACATACATACATCTCTCACTGGAGGTGCATGAATAAGCTTAACAATAATGGGATACCAAGACAGATCCTTTCATGTGTTAACAACAGGTAACGTGGCAGGAAGCAGAGTGTAGAAATAAAAGAGATCTTTGAAAAGTGTGGAAATAAGCAATTGGATCCCTCACAAATCACAAGCTTTTCCAACGAGGTTGCCCTGAAACTCTGGGGTTTATGACAGTTCCAGTAGTGTTTTGCAGATTGGGTGGAAGTTCTCATTCACACACTGGTACTCAGAAATGTATTTCTCATCCAGCATGCATGCTTCTCATTTTTGTTGTAGTTGTAGAACTCTGAATTTGTTTTTATTGAATTGCATCTTGTTCTCCTTTGCCCACTTTCCCAGCATGTTCTGATCTCATTGAGCTGTCTCTATCTTCTTGGGTGTTAGCTACTTCTCCCATAGATCTGTGCTGTAGCCAAATTTGAAGTATCAGATAGTTTGAAAGGGTATAGAAAATGGTAATCAAAATGATCAAAGGTTTGAAATGCCTCCTCCATGAAGAAAGGCAAAAGAGTTGACGGGTGTTTTATAGTAGCGATCCCCAACCTGTGGGCCACGGACCACATGTGGTCCTTCGACTAATTGGAGGTGGGCCCCAAAGGACGCCTTCTCCCCCCCCTGGCCCTTTACTTCATCCCCCCCAGCCCTTTACAACACACTTCATTGTTGTGGCATGTCTGTATCTTATTTTGAAGGGATGTTTAAACATTGCCATAGCAATCAGAGAGCATTAGGGCAGTGGTTGAGAGTAGAGAAGTAAACTACCCCCCACCCCCACCGGGCCTCATTAAAAGGCGTTGAGTGGTCCCTGGTGAGTGGTCCCCGGCGTTGAGTGGTCCCCGGTGATAAAAAGGTTGGGGACCACTGTTTTATAGGACAAAAAGGCAACTAAGTGAGGACACTTCAGATTTTAACAGAATTATGCATAGTGTGGATAAAGGAAGTTTTCCCTCTTCAAAAATATTATAATTTGAAGGCACCAAACAAAATTGATGGGCAGTAGATACAGGACAGACAAATGAAAGTCCTTCCTCACAGAAAACTTTGTTGAATTACAGGATATAGTGAGGGTTACAAGTCTAGGAGACTTAAAAATAGATATTAGACAAATTTGTGGGTGATGAATTCACCAGTGGTTATTAGCCATGATGGCTGAATGGCAATTCTAAATTAGGAAGCAGTATGTTGAAATATGCAAGATCTGTAGTGTGCATGATTGAACAACATATGAAGAATACCCTGCAAGGGGCATCAGAAGAGATATGTATTTAGCACAGTTACATTAAGAACTTCTTGATATTTTTAAATAGTCCTTTCTATGTCTTGATTGGGTCATAGGAGACTTCCTGCTCTTTGGAGCACACTTCCTCCCTGCTCACCCCCAGAATACACAATATAGAACAGAATAGCTAGAGACAATCTCTTCTCTTTCTCCACAAAGCTGTTTCTCTTCATAATAAAACTGCTTGTCTTTTAAGGAGCCCTTTGGATAGCCCAGACAAGCCCAATCTTGTAAGATATGGGCAGCTAAGCAGGGCTGACTTCAGCTAGTATTTGGATGGGAGATCATCAAGGACTCGGATGGAGTTCTTCCAAGAACACTAGTGGTCATGACACAAAGGCAGGCAATGGCAAGGCACCTTTGCTTGGCTGCCAGATACTCCTAGGATCCCCTGGCTATGCTACACACACTATAGGATAAATAATTCTTTTAAGCAGATGGTTCTGCACTCCTCTTTGCATAATGAAACTCTGCTAACAGTACACAGCTAAATGCCAGCTGGTAGGAACAGCATCAGGGTCAGGCCTTTGTGTCTCTTCTGTGAGCTTTCCAGGGCATTAGGTCAGCTCTTGTGACAAATAGGGTGCTGGACTAAATAGATCATTGGTCTCATTCAGCAGAGTTCTTCTAATGCTCTTATTTCCAGTGGTCATTCGTTGCATACATGAAACCAGTCCATCATCTTCAGTGGCCGTAAATATGGGTATGCTTTCTTAATCAAAACAAATAGCTAAAATGATTGCCAACAACCACTATATTGTTTTGTCACAATACTGACAAACTTGGTTTTCTGCACGGGGTTTAAAACTGCTGTCAACAAGTCACTCAGGCACTTATCCTTGTGACTAGTTTTTAGCACCAAGATGTAATGATGGCCTCTGCTGAAATTCTGGCCAGTTCACACATGCATGTTCCACAGTTGATTTAACATCAGTTGACCATCCAAGATTGAACTCTCACAGCTGAATGCACAAACTGCATCCATGGGAAATCGTTGCGTTTGAGGCATGATGAGATGTTCTGAAGTGCTCTGTCAGTGGCTTATGATGTGTGATGGCTATTTCACACCTTACTTGAATTACACTGACCAAGCAGTGAAAGTTCTTGTGCAAATCAGCATGCAAAAGATGCCTCTTAGGCATATAAAAGGTATCTTCTCCATGTTGTTGTTATGCTAGACTTCACCAGCATTGGTAAAGAAACATTAGTGATGAATTCAATCCATGCAGTACAGCTTTGGATGCATTAGCACCTTACCTTTTGAGCTCTTCTCTTGTCAGCTCTTTGATTCTGATGGTAAATCCGGCTGAAGTTGGAAACGATCACTGGCACAGGCAGAGCGATGACCAGCACGCCACTCAGTGAACAAATAGAGCCAAATATCTTGCCAGCAATTGTCTTGGGTACCATGTCTCCATAACTAATGCAAAAGAGAGAAAATGACATTTTGAGTAGAAAACCCACTAACGATAGTTGAAACATTTGCAAATCCATTTGGAATAAAGTAGGAACAAGAGCGGTCATATATTAGTGCTACATCAAAAGTGACTCCGATGTTCCCTGAGCTTCGGGATCAGCTGGAAGGGCTATACATTGGCTGCTTTCAGATGGGAGAAACTTGGAGGCCTCCTGTGTGCACCGTGCACTCTCTCTATGACTCCTGGCATTGCTACTTAACTGGTTGTTGCGGCAAGAGCTTTTATAGTCAGCAGTCTGCTTTATCAAATTCATCATTTAGCACTTTTTAGAATATACCCCTCCGGCCAGTGCATAAAAGCAGACTAGAGCTCTGTAAAAATGACAGATTATCCTCCAGCCCAAGTTGGCTTACTTTATATTCAAAACAGATCTTGTGTTGATGGATGAGTTGCTTAAGCTTTACCTATTTATTGCAAGCCACCTTGGTTCTAGGGATTTTTAAAGCGAAACTGAGCTGGCTTAATGTCTTGAATCATGCAGTGGAATGGACCTGCTCTGGCTTGCAAGCCCTGTTCCACCCTGCCCTCCAAGTTTTCCCCAACATCTGGAGAGGCTTATTTCTCTTTGTAGGAATAGCCTCCTAAGAGGATCAGGACTCCTAACTTCCCTTTCAAATGTTGAGGCCTTGCCTCTGTGTCTCCTGCTGTCTAGCACCTGGACCCCATGGGGCCCATGTGCTGCTTTGTGTTCCCCTACCAACTGCCTTCCTTCCCCAATACTCCTTTTAAAATAAAGTGTCCAAGAAAGTGGAATAGTGTTCAATACTACTACCAGAATCCAAAATTTTGAAGTGCTTATTAAAGACAAAATGTTCACAGGCATACTTTGAGCACAGCACCAGATTAAGCAAGGGATTCAGAAGAAAAGGGTATAATGCAATTCCTTTCTCTCTCACTCTATCGGATGTTAAAATATAGTACAAGCTACTTAGCTTAGGAGTTCAGAGTTTCCATTACCTTGCAGCTTCCTCCAGTTGTCTAGGTGAATGCATGTTTAATAGCTGCCTCCTTCAGACTTCAGTTAAGAGTTCTGTCTGCTCAAATGGACTTGGTACAAAATAAACTTTTCTCCTTGCTCACTAGAGTTTTATTACCTTTTTTTCCCCTGCCCACTTACCAGGTCAGGCCAAGTCAAAGAAACGTTTCATGGCAATTCTACCTGGAGTTCCTCCCTGAAGTTTCTCTAACATTTAATTCCTCTAAATCTCTGTCCCCTGCTTGGAGTGGGGTACTGGACACTCCTATTGTCTCTAGCTAGACCAATTAGAATGTCTTAAGAGAAAGAGAGAAAGAAAATTTTGCTCATTTCAACCTCCAAAGAAAAAAAAATGCAGTCCAAATCTGGAAGCCTAGGGATAATTAGCAACTTTGAGTTGGCTTTCACAGGGACTGGAATCGGAGCCAACTCAAGATATTTTGGCATCTGCATCAGAAAACCCAAATTGTAACCCTCCCCTTGCTTTGTATGTAGTGTTTACCTGGTCCTGTAGAAAACTTATGGCCATAAAACTGCATCTGTCACAGGATTGTAATTCTAAGTCCAGGTAATTGTTCCAATTTCAACAATATTTCATTCTGACTGCTGTCCCACAAGGGAGTCTACAAATCATTTCTCACTTTGGTTAATTAACCACTCAGGCTGCCCATTAAACAAGTATAAACAAAAAAAAACCAAAAGAAGAAAGAAAGGAAACTAGAAGTAAATGGAAGGTCACACAAGACAGTCTCCGCAATCATTTCTGTAACATCAGTGTTCCAGTACTTCTGGGCAGTTCATTGTGATATTGAAGCTTACAGGTCAATTTTCTATCTTCACCAATACATTATGCAATCGGAGGTTGTCCATTAGAATGAAATGGAAGGAAATTGGGGTGGGGTAGAAAATTCTTTTTTGACCAATTATAAGAACAGTCAAGGCAAATCTCTCTCTCCATCAAATCTCCACAACCAGCCCTGGAACATAATATTGCCAATGAACATTCTGTCTTAGTTTTCTTTCAGATCCCTCTGGATTTCTTCGTCATTTCCCACAAACCAGATCAGTTTTATTAATCAACATCTTCATATATTTTGAACAAACACTGAGATTAGCTACTTTAGCTCTTCATCAAAGTCCATACTTGAAATGATAACTCTGTGCTTCATTTCTCAGTATCCCCATGACTGAACTGGGAATTCTATTATGCTATCACTATTATGAATACTGAACTGGGAGCAGTCATGTTTGAGACTTATACATGGATCAGAACAAATGTGTCCCATTGTATGCTTGGTGCTCTTAAAATGCCACTAAGCTACCCAATCAAGAAACACTCCAGGAGAAAAGCCTTAAAAAGAACATTTAATTATTTTACAAAGAAAGTAATCCCAGAACACTAATTAAATATATCAGAACAGAAAACAGCAAAAGAGAGATTTTCCAGCAAAATGGCACCATAAAAGCAGGAAATGACCCTTATTTAAATGAAATCAGCATGTAAATAGCATAAGGTATGTCAGGGCTTCATTTATGATAGCTCAGGTAAACCCCTGGATCTCTGGGAACTGTAAGTGACCTTTGGATGACAGAAACCAGTTCCCCTGGAAAAAATGGCTGCTTGGAGACTGGATTCTAATGTATTATAACCTTCTGAGGCTCCAAATCTCCAGTAATTTCCCCAACCCAGAGTTGGCAACCCTAGAAGAAAGGTTCCTGTGAGCATATACAGACTGCTACTTTCTTTCCTTTTGAACCACTGCAGCATGTGCCAAATAAGGATGCCAATCCCCAGATGCAACCCGGGGATTCTCTGGAATTAAAGCTCATCTCCAGACTAAAGTGATCCATTTCCTTGGAGGATATGGCTGATTCTAGATCGCAGCAGGACTGCCCAAACTTTCTGAGCCTGTGAGCATCTTTCAAAGTCTCACATGGTGCAGTGGGTACAGAAACAAAATGGCTGCAATGGGAGGGGGAGCCTAACACAAAAAGACTGCTGCAGTTTACCTTCAGTCATCTAGAGAGGATCCTTGTGCTGTGGCAGTGGTGGTACTGCTGCTGAAGCAATATATTAAAAAAAATGCACAGACAATTAGGAACCTTGCTGAGGAAAAGCCCATCTGGCCCGGTAAATGCTTCCCAAAAGCATTTAGTGGGCACCAGAAAAAGGTGTTGGTGGCCACCATGGCATCCATGTAGGTCCATTATGCATGGGGGGGGATAGCGCACATTCGGGGTGGAATGGCGGCGACTAAAATCACCGATAACGCACGGTGCCGGCTGCAACCGGCTGCAGATTCAGTGCATGCTGCCGAAAAAGCCACATTAACGAAATGCGGAAGAAAGCGCAGCTTCCGGGTGACCGGGGTGCAACCAGAAGCAGCGCCGGGGTCGCTGCGTGCATAATCGGTTACTCTGGTTTTTGCCGCCATTGCGTCCCATCCTGTGCATAAACGGTTTGCTTCGGTTCTTCCCCCTCTATGTTTTCCATGTGACCCGAAATCGCTGTTTCAGCGGCGGTGCATAATGGGCCGTAAGGACCCCTACTATCCAGATGTCCATAGACTACAGTTCCCATGATCCCCTGCCAGCATGTGCTCATGGGAATTTATAGTCCATGGACATCTGGAGAGCCACAGTCAAGACCTTCAAACACATGGACTTTTCCTATTCACAGTGCCTTGCCTGCAATCTTTCAAAAATATAATCTCAAACTAAGTCTGAAAAAGATTGCAGTAAAACAAGGGAACCCTTGGAAATCAGTTGATTAGGGGATAACTTTAAAAAGAAAAAGAAAACTTGCTCCAATCAGACTGGAGCAAAACCTTTGTGTGGAAGCAGCCAACAGGTAGCCCTTGTGCATGTTGACACATATATACCCAATCAATGCAAGGTCCAAGCCGTCACTCTGCTGTTACCTCACCACAGTCACTACTTATCTTTTTGGCTGGTGGGTATTCCAAGGCCTTATTGAGTGTTCCAGATGTTTGACACCCCAGTCTGATAATCTTTGCCTTTTTTGCTTAGATAATTCTCTCAGTATTGTGAGATAAGAGAAGACTACAGGTATCTGGATTGCTTATATTCCTTGCTGACTGATTTGGGTACCAGCCTTATGTCAATGTCTAGTTGATCAAGAATCAAAGATTACCCTACTGTTCTCAAACTGGGAGATATGCTTCCTGCATGAAGTCTGTATTTGAAGGCCTGAGCTGAACAGAGCAGGATAATGGACAAGGAAATGAGAAGGTTGCTGTACACATATGCTCACATTTTCATAAATAAATCATGTAGGTGTGGTTATTATGACTTTCACAACTGTACAAATATTCATCAAGGAACAGTTCTTTTTGCACATGTAATTTAAGCAGGAATAGCCAAGAAGCAACCAGAGCCTCTTTTCAGTGTCACCTCTCACTTGGGGCAGCTGTACCTTGGGGCAGAATCCTGATAAGAGAATGCTCAGTCCTTTGCATACCTCACTTCACTCGCATTTGTGATTCGAGGCCTTATTCTCTCCCCCCCTTCCAGTACACAGAAGGCCAATCATCAGAAAACCCTCCTGACAAACTCCTAGAGAGTCAAAGAGCTGATTCCTTCCTTTCAGGAAGCAACATAACAGAATAGCCTCTCATTTTCATACCAAATGCAAATGTTATCAGTTTGCTGCCCTTGATTAAAAGAGCAATTTTAGGCTCCCCCAGCACCATTGTAGGCTACTTAAATGCAACTTCTCAAAAAGCATTAAAACGCATGTTGATTCAAACACCGGAAATGAATTCATTTTATCTTGCGCTGGCAAATGGCTGGATGTTATATAAATTTGCACAGTGCTTTCCATTCAGCTAGCCAGTGGCCAGATCAGCTAGAGTGAAGGCCAGCTTATACAACCCTCAAGTGCTTATAACTTCTAAAATACAAGCTTATCCGTTTTAGTCAGTGAGAAGTGTATTTGTGGCAAAGCTTTCCTCTGCTTGCTCCATTAGGAGCTTGAACCAAGAGCAGTATATCACAGCTGAACCTGCTTGAATGCTCTTTGATCTTGGGTACAATAGCTTTGCAAGTTCATATCCCAACTCAATTTAGTATACTTCTCCGTGAAATTTGGGGTATGATATAGCAGGCAATAATTCAATTCTTATGATCTTGAGTGGCAGATAGACAAACTGTCACTGTACAATTGTTTATGAAAACTAATCAGAACAGAATCTTCCCAAACTCCAACCACGCATTAAGTATGTGAAAATGTCTTTTCTCATCTGCCCCTCATCTTCCCCTCTGTTGATTTTCAACTGTAAACTCCTTGGAGGCAGAGACATGTAATTTCCCACCCTCATGTAACACTGAAAACCACCATGTAGATGGTATAAATAATTAACTGAATGGTTGCAATATAAATAATCATAATAGCCACTTCAGTTCTGAAACAGGTTAGTGCGCAGTCATCCAAGAAAGCAACATGTTCAAAAAATGGCAGCCATTTCTGAAGGTTAGATGAATGCTATGGCGTGCTTAATTTCTAAAACATTAAAAATAAAAATGTAAAAACTTACTAAAAGGTTTGTGGACGTGGAAGGAGGAGAGACCAGTGCTACTCCATTACCATTCACACAACAGGCAGTATCCAAGTGGTGCCTGTGAAGTTTAGGCAATCATATTCCACACAGCAATAGCAATGGATGCATGATCTGGAGGGGGTGTGGGAGAGAAACACATTTTCTCAAATACAAAATGAAGTGCATCTAGTGGAGGAGAAATATGATATTACCAGTAAAAAAGTGCAACCTTGAGGGAAGGTCTCTGGATGAATGTGTAACCATTGTAAATTAACTGTACAGAATAACTATTCTTGAAGTGTTCTGTCCAGACTTGTGCATCAGGGAAAAGCTGATGGAATCGAAGCTGTAGCCTAACTAACCTTCAAGTTCATATCTTGTCTAACCGCTGCTTGCAAGAAGAAAGCAACGAGAGAGCTTCTCAAGTTGCCACGTTGAACTACCAAGCCCTTCGAACCTAAGGTTATAAATACCTATTATCAATCCAGGATGATTACTTTCACAGTGGCAACAGATGGGGCCCAGTTAGGATTTAGAATCCTGAGAAGTTGGGCTGTGATGCAGCAAGCTCATGACTGATGGCCCAGTCAGCTAGAATTAAGAAGTCCAATCATCTGTGCTGCATTCTAGGGGGATGTGTCATGCTCAACTGTAAATCAGAATTCAGAATCCCAATTACCTGAGCTGTAATATGGTATGCAGTGAGGCAGGGCAGTCAATCATACTTGTTAGTTTCGAGCCGTTTCAGTCCTGTATGTTTCATTAGGGAATAAGGGACAGAGTTCTCTTTCTTGTGCTAGCAAGGAGATGTCAAGTAGAGCACAGAACACCTTTCCGCGGCATGAAACAACTGAGGATATCAGTGATGGTAGGCAAAGACTACAATGTGTAAAACAACTAACCCAAAGGTTTTACATTTTACAGACACCAAGTATTAAGTGGTTACTGAGTTGCCATAGTTGGCAGGAAAGACAGCATACAAATGTTCTAATTAATAAACAGAGTCCCTGTGTCTACAAGAAACCAATGGTAAAGTGATTGAGAGGTGAAAGCCTAAACTACCTTCCAGCTCACGATATTAAATGTAGCTCACCAAATCTAGGGGATCTAGGCCTCAGAAAATGTCCTGGTTTGCACTTGACCCGCAAAAACAGCCTGGATGTCAAGCCCATGGTAGATCATATTCCAGTGACTGTGAAGGCTACAAACTGGGCAGGTTTGTGTTAAGACTCTTCCATTCTGTTATTTATGCTTGCCAACTGTCCCAAAAGGAAAACCTTCTATGCATCACAGTGTACTGCTAGTCCAAAACACTGATCATATGTAAGTTATTTCAAATGTATGTAGGAGACCCATAAACTTTCATTCCTCAGGCAAATTTTGTAATGGAGATAATTTAACGTGCTGGCATTTAACAAAACAGCTGCAGCTACAAAATACTACACAGCACAAAACAAAGCAATTTGCAAGAAAACAAGGATCCTTACCCATTTTCTCATGTGTCACAGTCAATTTCCCCTCAACATTGCAGCTGTTTAATTATTTGGCATAACCAGAGGGTCCATAAATGGCAAAAGATAAGCTGTTCTTTTCGGGATGAGTGGGGAAGAATGATTAAACATTCTTCAGACATGGTCTGTTCAGTGCTGTCAAATGTTTATCATGTTAAGTTGTGAAGATGACACAAGCTTCATTGACGGTCACACAGAATACAACTAATGGAAATACTGGGTTGTAGTTTCTCTTCTGAAACTTCAAAGGAGAGATCAGTCTGTTATTGAGCACAGCATGTTTTTAGAAATGTTTTTAGAAATGTTCATTTCCATCTCAATAGAGCTGATTCAAACATGCATGCCCATGTACTTTGCGTTCCAAAATAGTTCAATGTGTATATTTTTTACAGAGAGGAGGTTGAAGTCACTGCTTCATTTCTCAACGCTTGATGACACATCTCAATATATGTACCAATTGCTCTGAGAGGCATTGCATTTATGTTGATAAAAGGTAATACGAAAGCTATAGCTGCATAGTTAGTGGTCGCTTTTTTATGCATGGAAGTAACCATTGGATGTTGCAGCGCCAAGAAATAGGCTTCCATGTATGAAGCAGTCCTGAGGTGACAATATATCAAATCAGCAGCATCTGGTTCTGTTGTGTGCTGTTTATAGTCTGTTGTTATGACTTATTTTGCAGAGTTGCTCAGTTTTGTATGTATGTTAAAATGGCTTCCCCCACTTCACCAAGTAGTGTCTCTTATAATGGAATAGTCATGCCCCTTCTGGCTCAATTAAAACTTCTTAAACCAAGACCACAAGTACATGTTCTCTATAATTAAAATGTGCTTAGTACAACTCTGTCACCGACTCCTACCTTTTGCCTTCAGTTCCTGAGCAGTCTGTGGGTGTGAAGTAGGTTGATTCATTCAAAATGACAATGCAAAGCCTTTGCAAGCTGACTCTGAGTAGCTTTAATTCCTAATAAAGCAGACATCAGGTCTTGATGAGCTGTAACCCCAGCCTCCAATGTAGATGGTCATTAAAAAGATTCTTCTGAAAATGGATTAAACACCAACATAAAACTAAAGCACCTGTCATTGTGTAATCTACCTGGGGGAATTTTAAATTGCCAACTTTCTTTTATGAATGCCAGTGTGCTAATTATCCTCAGAGAAGAAAAGCCCAGTAATTGGCCAGAGCCATTTTCTTTTCTTTTATACTTTCCTAGGAGCAAATGAAGATCAACTTTGCATAAGCAGATATCCAGTTGCTGCCAATCTGATGGTTCTTCCCAAGTCTCATGATTGTAGTGCTCCAGGACATAGAGAATGCAGAGAATAGCAAGTCTCATTAAATGCAAGACTTGCTTAAACCTGCTTAGCCTGGTGGACCGGTGATTTACCAACTGTGTTATGGAGAACTTTACAGGGTTTAAAAAAAAAACTTTTTGGAACACTGTCAAACGTCTTAATAGCAACTTTAGACTCCTGAACCAAACTGGACAAAAATCTAGTAAATGTTCGTGTACATTTCCCTGAACATTGGTTAGGGACTATGAACCAGGTCAATTTTTTTGTCAAATTTTGGCTCATGAACTGGTTCATGCCCATTCCTAATGATCAAATGTGAATTAAAAAATTGCCGAGTATTGTTAGAAAGTGGAAGGGGGTAGGTTGGTCTTTTTTCCAGCGAGTTTTCTGATTTACCATTGGAGATTTGATTGATTGTGCAGATTTTTAAAAATGTTGCTTTGGTAGCAGCTGCTATCACAGCATCAGGACCTTCATTATGAGATTAAGGGTAAAAGGTGGCAATCTTTTTTGAGGCTGATCCACTTTCAGGCAGCAGCTACTTTGTGGAATCCATTTTATGGCTATGGCCATCACATTGTGTCAGAATTCCAAAGACAGTATTCACACACACCCTGTCTGCCTAGTACAGGTTATTGTGAGGACAGAAAGGGATAATCCCAAGTGTGCTCCTATGAGCTTCTTTTTGGAATGAACAGGGTATTCATTGAATAAGTTAAGCAAATATGAAGGATCATCAGGATATCATATTAGTTCTCAGAATATGATGCATAGGGATGATGTTTTCTTCTTCAGTTTTATGAGTTCAAATCTGCATTTTCTCCACATGATTACATTTTTCACTTGTTGGCTACGTTAGCAGTGAAAGAGTGATGGAAGAGAGAGCAGTAGTGTCCAGTTATATAATATGACGTTATTGTCTGGAATCTGTATACACCACTCCTTTGTAGTGTTCCTTAATATTGGAAATACTCAGTTGGTGAGTCTACAGGAATTGTCCAGTTACCCTGATGAAACTACAGCCTCTATGTGTTCATTGGTGGCATTCACAGTTGGCTGGAACAATATTAATTCTACAGGCTTCCTTGGTTCTGTCCCTGATCGATAGTATCAATAGTGCCTCATTGCACATTTATAATGAAGAAATTGCCTAGCAATCAAATATATTGTATTTCAATGAACATTAATTGGGCATTCTATACTCAAATGTGCTCCATTTCTTTCCATAGACAGGATTCTGAGTTTGTATTTGTTTTAAAAAAACGAACTAGTCACCTTGAAAAATTGTTTGAAAGGAAACCCTAACCAACTCATAGTGTTGTCCCCCCCTACTTCTCTGTGTGTGTATAAAATGCTGTCAAGTTGCAGCTAACTCATGGTGACCCCATTGGAATTTCAAGGCAAAAAACAAACAGAGATGGCTTGCTAATGCCTGCCTCTGCAGGACTTCCTTGGGGGTCTCCCAGCCAAGAACTAACCCAGGCTGACCCCAATTAAAGATAGGATAAAACTGGGTTAGCCTGGACCATCCAGATGGATGTACATTTCAAGTGGAATTAAATATAAGTAATTAATCAATAATTTCATCAAGGCAACAGGAAGACAAAATGCTTCTTCTGATGAATGGTCAGGGTAGCCTAACATGCACCATAGGCAATGCTGCAGAAAATGTTCTATCACAGCAGGCAAAGGAAGAACAAGCCTATAGGCTAAAATATGTTAAATTAAATTGAATTATTTTAGCTCCAAGGAAAATGATCATATCTCTTTATGCCCATTTTTGTAAGACAAATCTTGGATTCTATGGTTTTGTCCAGAGAGTCTAATTTTTTTAATGTTCTGTCCCTATGCCACAACCAAGCTTATGATTGACAACACTGAATGCTGCTGTGAGGTCTAGCATCACGAGCAAGGCTGATCTGCCTGGTCTAGCTGTCTCTGAAACTGCTTATCCTACTATTTACCTCTCAGTTAGAGTTTGTATTGTGATTGAAAGCATCGCCCTGAAGATGCAACTACTGTAGGCATCTACTGCATAATGCCGGTGGCATCAGTGTTGATAGACAACTAAACACTTCCTCCCCTACTTCCCTTTATTGTACCCTTGGAAATAGTTGTGTTTAAAAAAAAACACTTTAGTAACTGAATAATCTACTGTTAAATTATTCAAGTAAAGTAGTAATGATGTAGTCTTACCTCCATTTAAAAATAAACACCAACAGAACCACCTATAAAAAGTGGCTGAGAGCTTACCGGAGGCTGCAGTTGGCGTGGTAGGAGGGCGGGCCAAGAGAAAGATCCCTGTGTCAAGCCTGGCCAGGAGCATGGGCATGCCAGAGAAGTGTGCGCAGCAAGCTTCATGAGGGGCAGGCTCCAGGAGGCACTTATTTAAGGCATGCAGGAGCTCGCCCTTTTGCAGCAGGACGAGCCGGGAGACAGCTGCCCACCCTCCCACCCCTGTTGTAATGTTTCTGGTTATAGTTTAATTTGTCACAGCTGTGGAATAGGGGCACGAGGTGGAGTATTTTGATCAGGGATCAGTCTGAGTACTGGGACCCTCATGTCGGGGGTTCCAGTAAGTGACTGGCTAACACTGAGCATGGCCTTACCTGGCTGGGAAGGTCAAGGGCTTGGAGCCAGGAGGAAGGGATGGTTGAATGAGGTGGACACCTGGCAACCATTTAACTGGACTCTTCCCCGTGGAGGGATCAAGGGGCAATGGAAGGAAGGGGACCTAAGGGTGCCCCTTGAGCTTATATCAGCAGCCAAACAGAGGTTACTCCTTACCTCATGCCAAGCCAACCCTCAGTTTACATTGGTTAATAAAGCTGTGGCCTTTTGTTGCCAAAGGAAAGACTTGCGTATTGATTGGCCCATATGCCACCCTGCAGTCAACACTCAGACCTTTGTATTGTTCTGAAATTTCTTTTTTAGAAGCTTGTGTTTTTTTCTTCTATGATGGCATACACTTTTAGCATGGGTTATTTAACATACACACACACAGGGGATTTTCACGTTATGCTTCTAAACTGGCGGTTATTCATTGTTGGCCCAATTTTGGATAAAGCAATACAGGGATGGGAATTTCACACAGTTAATTTTCTTCCATTAATAAGCCATCTCTAAAGTGCTATGGCTATTTCAAACAGTGCTGCTTCTCATTCCCCTGCCCTTTTTTGCTGCATGATCTTCCTCAAAGGTTTATTTTTTGAACCTTCTAATATTAGTGCTAGATGTGAGTACTCTAGTGCTATAGTGGTTCCATGAAGTCAAGGCCTTTCAGTGGAGTTTAGTGCTATAGCACTCACATGATAATGTTTAAAAAAACACTTCAGAGGAAGATCGTGCAGGGAAAAAGTATGAGGGGAAAGCAGCATTACCGGAAGCCCTATAGACATTTTATACAGTACACCACAGCGATTCAAAAGCTCAACAAAGAGATGAAAACCAAAGAAAACAGTTTCTGTTCATTGAGGTTCAAACACACTTTGCTAATGAGAACCCCCATACTTTGCTGCCTTTTTGTTGCTGTTGCTGTTAAATCAGTGCTCCCCTTCACAATATGCCACTGTGATGTTACTGCTGTGAAGGATATAGGGATAGGTGGGCTGAGATAGCTGTTGACAAGTGACTGGGTGTGTCATGTAAATACAGTGCTGTGGATGCTCAGTTCACAGTAATCAAATGAGATGGTAGGACGAATAAGCAAATTATTCACCTTGCTTGTTTGACCCACCTTCCCAGGTTATTACATTAGGCACTTCTTTGCAAGGCAAATGTGATACTTTTTTTGCATCTAGGCAGTCATATAAAGTAGTCTGTTTACTTTACAAGACAGAAAAATCCTTTTGTGACTGGAGAGTTCTTCAGAAAGTGTTCTGGAGGAAGCCCTCCCCTCCTCTTGCTGTTGAAAGGAACTGCAAAGGACACTGGGGCTTGTTTTGATGGATTAATGTCATGCAGTGGCATGAAGCAAGGACCTCAGTAGCTTAAAAATGAATGCACGGTAAATCATCCTGGGCTATAGTATGCAAAAATAGTAAAAAAAAATCTATCTTTACAGGGCTGAATTGTTTGGTCTACAACTTTGCTCACATGCTGGGTTTCTCTGACAGTCCTGAGTTCAGCTCAGAACTGTAGACCTAAATGTTGGTGTTTTTGTAGATGTTAATGAATACATTTCCCCAGCCATTTCCTTCACCAAGCAGAATATACAGGAATATACAGGAATTTGGAAAAGACTCCACATGAACTCCACCCTTCTATTGCACATCTTGATGGCATCATGATATATGTGAGAGGATGTGATGGACTGTACTTTTAAAAATACATTTGGAATTTAGTACTGACTGAGAGCAGTTTAACACAGTCAGAAGAAATGGGAAAAGTTGGCAAGGATGAGTGGGCAGTTAGATGGAGACTCCCATTTGGGCTAAGGAAAGGAATAGATCTTCTAGAGAAAGGCGTTTCCCTACCCAATATAAGCAGGGTGATGGCTCTGAAGAGTACAGAGGTCCCTGGTGTGGTGTGGTTAGAAATTGCCTTTAGAGACCTTAAGACTTGAAGTTTTTTTGGTTTTCTTCTTTTTTCTGTAATCCCGATTCTTAATGGAAATTAAAAAAACTTTTTTTAAAAGAGTCAGTTAAAAACTCAAGATGAGTACTGGTGTTTCAAGAGAAGGGGGTTGGGTTCTGGGAAGAGTATACCAGGCTTCTGGAAACCAAAAGGGTTAGAGATTACTAAAAAAAAAAGTATACTGAAATGTTCGGGGAAAGCCACTCAACATAAAGACTTGTCACTGTGAAAAGCTTAAGAAACTCTCTCAAGTTTGAATAGGGTTGCCAGGTAGAAGTGGGCTGATGGGGGGGGGGGATTTGGGAGTGCAGTTGGAAGCTCCCCAACATGCTAACATCACATAGAAATAACATCAGTAGGTTGGAGGTAACACTTTGGAGTGGGTGCCATTCCTTGTGCCTGTTCTCCCCCTCCCACAAACTTGCAGAGCCAGCATTTGCAGCTCTGCACCAAACACCATCCACTGCTGTTGCACATGTCTGCACCCCCATCAAAATGTTGGGAGGGAACGGGACAGAGCAAGTAAGTTGTCAAATGCCAGCTCTGCGAGTTTCAGGTGTGTGTGTGTGTGGGGGGGGGAGCAGGCACATGTGAGTTAAACACCAGCTACATGAGTTTAGGCACAAACAATGGCAGCATCTCCAGCAAAGCCGCAAACGCCACTTTGCAAGTTCTTGGGTGGGATTGGGGGGATTCCCCCACTTTACTAAACTCCTAAAGTGTGTGTGTGTGTGTGTGGGGGGGGGAGTAGCCAAGTCCGCCTAGTCACACTGAAGGTCTGGCATCCCTAAGTCTGAAACATAAGAACTAATGTCTCTGCATGTACTGATTTTACCTTAGAGGTATCTATATTGAGTTACCACACAAATTTTATCCCTGATTGCACCTGACTTTTCTCTTCTATGCTGAATAAAATATTTTTGTTAATTTGGAATATAAAAACTTCCAAATTAAGTGCCATTTAAGTTGTATAAGTTAAAGCTGGCCCATTTTCTTCCTTCAGATTCCTGGGCTAAGGAAACAGCCAAAATATTATACTGGGATGACATGGGACAGCCAGAATTCTTCAGAAAAGGAGAAAGCAGGCAATTAGGTTGTAGCAGTCACAAGAGGGGGAAATGGAGGGAAAATCTTGCCCCTGTGGATGGAAGTACATAGGGGTGTCATACAGGGCCAGAGTATTTTACAAAAAAACGAAAAGAAAAGAAAATCTGGATGAGCCATATTCGCCAGACAGATGACTTTTACGAAAATGTTTTGTCAAAAAGCAATTTAGAAATAATGATAGATAAAAATATTCATATTATACACCAGTTCCACAATACCATATCACTGTCTGACCCAAGTACGGAACCCATGGCAAGGCCTTGCCAGTCAGGTCTCTCAGAAGCTCCTATGGGGCCTCAGTAATGTTGTCGGGTTGAGAATGGGATGAGGAAACAGGGATAAGGTAAAAGTAAGCTATATGGACAATTAGAGAGTACTGTTAGGGCAATGACTGAAATAATACCTCCCATTTTCTGCTTTGAGTGCTCAAAAGGGACACTATAGATAAGAAATTTGTTACTTCCACCCCCATGGGAAGATGAATGAACTTTCCACTCCTCTACTCTTCCACTTATTACATTTGATAGATCTGGACAATCAAGTACCCCTTTTTGGCCAAGTGAGAGTTTATGTAATATTCTGGTGCTAATGTGGTTCAGTTTCCTGGATGTCCTCCAGGTCTCCCACTATTGTACAGTGTATACTGCATCCTTCCTTTGGTTTAATCCCTGATTGTCTGTAACATTATTTCCCAGCCATTTCATTTAAAACAAATCTGCTGTAATCTTTTTATTGCTTAAAAATTAATCAATTTTGTTCTTTGTGCAAGTCTGACCACAAATAAATTATTACCTGTGACAGGTTGCTTAATTCTGTGGCTGCAAAAGGGACTGAATGACATGTGCTTATATTACTGACAGACATGTAGTCCAATAATATTTATCATCTTTTTAGAGAAAAACATGGAGGGAGGTCACTGCCTTCAGAGTTTAGGCTAAGCAGAGAAGTTGTCTGGACAGTGCTTGAACTCCTCCAGCTGGCAATAAATAAAGTGCCAAGTAGCTCATCGGATCTAAAAATAGCTTTCCCGGCAGCCTTCAGTGATGATCCTATCTCTGCCTCTCCCTCTCTGTGTGCAACAACAACACATAGCCCCTAAAAATAGAGGATTATAATCAAAAGGCTGAAAGACCCTTAACTACAGTGTAGAGACATTAACAGCTGCAGAAATAATGACGCCTTTTGCACGATGCAGTTTTTTTCTTTTTGATTAGATTGCTCTTTTCTACTCCACTTGGCTGTTGCAGTTTGCTAACAGGCCAAATGTATGATGTGGCAGCTCCAATCCCAGAATGAAAGTACTTAAGAGGAAGAAAACACCACTCTGCACATGCCCAGAGGTCCTGATCCCCTATCAGTATTTTGGGGATATGAGCCCTGGCATGGAAAAGAGGTACTAAGCTCTCACTACAGTACTGTTTGATTGTTTCTTAGCCTGGTGTACACTTATTTTTATGATGACTTTATTGAGTAATCTACAGTGTCCTAATTTTACAGCTGAGGAAACTTGGTGAGGTACAAAGGAACTGACAGGCTTTTTTTGTAAAATGAGTTCCATTTTCATCTATGTATCAATTTAAGACCCACAGTTTGGAAAATGCAGATTCCATACCTGTCAGCTTCCGTTAAGATGACAAAAGCTCAATTTTCAGAAGAAATCATTGTTATGATAAATATAAATGGTGAGGACTCATTTTAAAAGCCTAGGCTACAACAGAGAAATGTGACACAGGTAGCTATTATTAATATTTATCAGTGATGCATCCCTGATAATGCAGCACATTTAATACTCTGTATCAGAATGATGGTCACAAACACTAGGTGAGAGGATATAATTTCCATGCTACAAACAGTGAACTGAAGCTGCTTTGAAAACAACTTCCCCAAGGCTACCAATTAAGAGCCTATGAATGTGACCCTCTCATCCTAATGCAGCTATGATTTTCAGGTAAACCTAGTTGATTTCCAGATGGTTTGAGCAACACTCAAACTATTGTGCAGGATACAATCCAGACCAGTTTTTGGCAGTAGCAAACATCAGTGCTTAAGCATCGCTGCTTAAAGGGATCAGAAGGATCACCAGATACCTGTGCATCTTTTAAAGTTAGCTTTCTTGTTACAGTTCCTAGTGTCTTCAGTTAAAGGATGTCAAGGAACCTCAAAGTGCCTTATGGGTATTTTTCAGGTATTAATTAAGCCAGATTTCCTCCTTCCCATTTCCCCAGCTACCAACATGGCTGAGCTTAAACAATCCAAAGATCCCTTTAATGCCTCAGATTGACCCATTATGCATGGGGGTTTTAGCGCACATTCGGGGTGGAATGGCGGCGACTAAAATCACCGATAACGCACGGAGCCGGCTGCAACCGGCCGCAGCTTCAGTGCATGCCGCCGAAAAAGCCGCGTCAGTGAAACGCGGAAGAAAGTGCAGCTTCCGGGTGACCGGGGCGCAACCAGAAGCGGCGCCCGGATCGCCGCGTGCATAATCGGTTACTCTGGGTTTTGCCGCTGTCGTGCCCCGCCCCGTACATAACCGGTATGCGTCGCGTCTTCCCCCTCCGCGTTTTCCATGTGACCCGAAATCGCCGTTTCGGCGGCCGTGCATAATGGGCCATTCAGAGTTCACTTCTAGTCACGACATTCTAGTCATACTTTCTCTTCTTGAGGAGTGAATCCTGAGTCTGAAGCTGTGCTGAACAGCTGGGTAAACAAAACACCATTTAGTCCCAGTCCAAGATCAGAAATGCTGTCCAAAGTCAGGGCAGGCAGATGTCAAAAACATGGCCAGAACACAGCCAGTTCTCTCTGATAGCAGTCCTGCAAACAAGCACTATGTCTTTTCTGTTTAAGCCCTTGTCTCTGTTGTAGTCTCTTTCGTCTCTTTTGTCCTAATGGTATGTGCTTCAAGTTCTTCAATTAGCACTGAAGGCTCAGTTACGGGGGGGGGGGGGGAAGGGTGCTGTCACCTTCTGTTGAACCTCTTGCCAGAGACTGTGCTTCAGGTTGCTGGCTGGTTACTTTGGGATCAAAATTTGTTGAATGTGCCTGCATGGATCCAGATTCTTTGTCTCCTGAGGTGTCCTCTTGTGCTGACTCATGACAGACTATTTAAAGGGTCTGCGGTCCTGCAGGATTCCCCATGCCATCTTGGTGTAGTGGTTAGGAGTGCAGACTTCTAATCTGGCAAGCCAGGTTTGATTCCGTGCTCCCCCACATGCAACCAGGCGAATGTAAGCCACTTTTGTAAATGCTGCTGGACAATGGAGAAGCTGCTTGGAAGCTGTGGGGACACAGAACTGGGGAGGGAAATTAGCAGGGATGTGATGACAAACAGCTCACCCTCCAAAACTGCTTTTCCTCCAAGGGAACTAATCCCTGTAGCCTGGAGATCAGTAGTAATTCTGGGAGAATGGCAGGTCTAGGGTTGTCAGGTCTGTCAGACCAGCCAGCAGGGGATGGGGTGAACTTGCCTGAACAGGAAGTGAAGAAGCCGAAAATAAACACAACATGCCTATATCACCTGGAAGGGGCGTAGGCATATCAGGGTTTGTGGCCAAAACCTCTATGGTAGAATTAGCCTTCCACCATAGAGTTTTGCCCCCAACCCAGAGTGTTGCCCCACCATCACCAACATGTTATTGTTATGTGCGAAGTCGTGTCCGACCCATTGCGACCCCATGGACAATGATCCTCCAGGCCTTCCTGTCCTCTACCATTCCCCGGAGTCCATTTAAGTTTGCACCTACTGCTTCAGTTACTCCATCCAGACACCTCATTCTCTATCGTCCCCTTCTTCTTTTGCCCTCGATCGCTCCCAGCATTAGGCTCTTCTCCAAGGAGTCCTTCCTTCTCATGAGGTGGCCAAAGTATTTGAGTTTCATCTTCAGGATCTGGCTTTCTAAAGAGCAGTCAGGGCTGATCTCCTCTAGGACTGACCGGTTTGTTCGCCTTGCAGTCCAAGGGACTCGCAAGAGTCTTCTCCAGCACCAGAGTTCAAAAGCCTCAATTCTTTGACGCTCGGCCTTCCTTATGGTCCAACTTTCGCATCCATACATTGCAACTGAGAATACCATAGCCTTGACTAAATGCACTTTTGTTGGCAGGGTGATGTCTCTGCTTTTTAGGATGCTGTCTAGATTTGCCATAGCTTTCCTCCCCAGGAGCAAGCGTCTTTTAATTTCTTTGCTGCTGTTCCCATCTGCAGTGATCTTGGTGCCCAGGAAAATAAAATCTGTCACTATCTCCATTTCTTCCCCATCTATTTGCCAGGAATTGAGAGGGCCAGATGCCATGATCTTTGTTTTCTTGATGTTGAGTTTCAAACCAACATTTGCACTCTCCTCCTTCACCCGTATCAACAGGTTCTTTAGTTCCTCTTCACTTTCTGCCATTAGAGTGGTATCATCTGCATATCTGAGGTTGTTGATATTTCTCCCTGCAATCTTGATACCAATTTGTGACTCCTCTAATCCCGCCTTTCTCATGATGTGCTCCGGATACAAGTTAAATAGGCAAGGCGACAGTATACAGCCTTGCCGAACTCCTTTCTCAATTTTGAACCAATCAGTGATTCCATGTTCAGTTCTCACTGTTGCTTCTTGACCTGCATATAAATTTCTCAAGAGACAAATAAGATGCTCTGGTATTCCCATCTCTTTAAGAACTTGCCACAATTTGTTGTGCTCCACACAATCAAAAGCTTTAGCATAGTCAATGAACCAGATGTTCTTCTGGAACTCCCTAGCTTTCTCCATGATCCAACGTATGTTGGCAATTTGATCTCTAGTTCCTCTGCCTCTTCGAAATCCTGCCTGTACTTCTGGAAGTTCTCGGTCCACATATTGCTGGAGCCTAGCTTGTAGGATTTTGAGCATAACTTTGCTAGCATGAGAAATGAGTGCAATGGTGCGGTAGTTTGAACATTCTTTGGCATTGCCCTTCTTTGGGATTGGAATGTAAACTGACCTTTTCCAAGTGGCCATTGTTGAGTTTTCCAAATTTGCTGGCATATTGAGTGTAGCACTTTTACTGCATCATCCTTTAAGATTTTGAATAGTTCAACTGGAATGCTGTCACCACCACTAGCTAGCTTTATTGTTGCTCAATCACCAACATACCTATATCATTTATGAGTGACATAGGCATGTCACATTTATTTCTGGCTTTTTGCCTGTGCTTCTTTTGGAGGCGGGTAATTCCCCCCACACACACTTCCTAATAGCTCTGAAGCATGGCGAGGGACTTGAAACTCGGGAATCCCCCACCTCTACCTGGGGACTCGCAACCTTATCCAGGCTTCATACTGAGGTTGGCAAAATTAGGTCAAGGACATGGCTCACAAAATGCAAACTCTCTGCTGTCACACCTTTCCAGAACCCTATATGTGGAGGTATCCTTCCATTGTGTTCAGCAAAAGTGATGCCTTCTTCCAGAAAAATGAGATTTCCTCCAACCAAAGTGGCCCTTCCCTCAGTGAAAAAAAAAACACTTCCATTGAAGGAAGACAGAGGAAGGATTCAAGCTTTGCTGAGCAGATATACATGCAGCTGGCCTTTGCAGCTCTGAAGAACAAAGACCCCTGAGCAGATCTATGGATAGCTAGGTTGAGGCAGGTGATAAAAGGGTGAATGCTTTCCTTTATTCTGCCTGTCTCCTGGCAGCAGGGGCAAAGAGATGAAAGCACAGCACCTCCCACTGTGGCTAGAACTGCCCCTCTCTTCCTAAGACCCAGAGAACTGCTACTAGTCAAGGTTGATGATCGTGGACTGGATGGACCATTAGTCCGACTCAATGTATGATAGCACCTTTTATCCAGAAGCTGATTTTAATTACCAGCCATAAATCTTTGAAGCTAAAATATTCAGGTGACACAACCTTGCACCATTTTTATATTCAAGTCTTGCAGCCCCCTAGCAGTACTGTAGTTGAGAATTCAATCTAATAGGTTAAGTCACTTACAAGCCTTTTCTCACCTTCAGCAGCAGTGAATTAAATGACAAATACATTATATAAATCTAGGAATATAGCAGACCTACTTTTTAAGAGCGGCAGACCTAGGCAAACTAACATAAAAGGCTAAATTGAATTTAGTGTTATCTGAAAAATTGCCTTCTTTCTGTAAAGTGGTAAGGAGCGTTCCTCTACCTGCCTCCTTTCAAGACCACAGCTCTGGATTTCAAAACTGATTTCTCAGCTGTTTAGTTTGAATAGAAGTGTATAATGTTATCTTTCATCTTTAATTTGCTAAAAGTTTTGTCAGGTATCAGGCAGATAGTTGCTTAGGAAATACTACACCCCCATGAGACATCCATCGAGATCTAATTCATGTTGTAATAGTAATATGATGTGCTACATAGAATCTTAACCCTTCTGTTCAGCTTGTAAATTTTGCTTCCCGAGTGTTATGCTTGAATATGTAGTTCTAATGCACACATTAGTTACTCCCAAGTACATAAAGAGGCTTAATATAATGCTGAATGCAGAGTAGAAACATCTCCAAATATGTTGGACTATAAACATAGTGACAATTTACTGCTCAGTAGTTAGGCTATAGTTGGAGCCTGGCACTACCCTCGTACTACTAACTTCAGAGTGTACCATCACTACTGGCCCCCACCCGCATTATGGTGTAACTTTTAATTTTTGCTGCCAGAGGGTTGTGCAGTCCTGTGCAGTAGGCAGGTCAGGTGGAAATGGATAGATTCCCCAACCCAAACTGTAAGCCTAAAGGTCTGTGTTACTTTCTATTTCTACCTCTATGCTCAGATCCATACTTGGCACTCCTCAAATCCTGCCCTGAAATTCAAAGTTATTTCTCACTAGTGGTGGCCAAGTTTGTATCCAGGGACACTAGGACCACCTCCTAAGGAACTGCACATCTGGTTTGTTGCTGTTTCTGGGCAACAATACAGTAGAAAGCTTTTTGATGCTTGTCATCTTAGAATGCTTTAAGGGTCAAGTGAAAGTAAATAATTTTTTTGGTATCAAAAGAAATATTTTAATATATATGGTATACATGATAAAATAATTAAAATCAGAGGACCTGAATAACAGGTTATAATAAGTCATAAAGAATAAACTTTACCTATGGTTACAGTTTCCTATACAAAGTTGATGGAAATATCAAATGACCAACTCAAGACTGTAGGTGTTTCAGCCTCAAAGGACTTCTCAGTGATCAATAGTATATACTCGCATATAAGCCAAGGTGTTTAATCTTACCACAAAATCTGGGCAAACTTATTGACTCACATATAAGCCGAGGGTGGGAAATGCAGCAGGCTACTGGTAAATTTACAGGGTGGTCTAAGTGCTTAATCCATTCTCAATCACCACAGGCTTTCCCATCCAGCCTCCCTCCCAACAAATACAGAAAAGTCAAGAAGATGAATAGCTGCTGGTTTTTGTCCCCCACTTTTCACTAACCAAAGGAGTCTCAAAGTGGCTTACAATTGTCTTCCCTTCCTCTCTTGATGACAGATACCATGAGAGAGCACTGACAGAACTGCTCTTTGAGAACAGCTCTGACAGAAGAACCAAACAGTGACCCCCAGGCCAGCAAACCAGAGCAGAACAATAGTACCCAAAGTTGGCAACCTTCTACAACAAGTACAACAGCTACCAAACTGGGGGCTACAGTGCCCCCCCAGAACAAAACACCTAAAGAAGTAAAAATCAACTTTTAAAAGAAGCACAACCCCAAGAAGAAAAGGCAAACAATGCTGCCCCTCAGATAAAAGAAGAAACACTGAAAAAACAGTTAATCCCAAAGCACCCCCAACCCCCCCCCTAAACCAAAAGAATTGTTGACAAGCTGCCAGAGTAAGCTTTCAAGATATTTGCAGAAGGCAATGGTTAGCTGGAAGCAATTAGCTCACCTGCAAAGAGCTTAGTTTTTAAGATCTTTGCAGAAGGCAAAGGTTAACTGGAGGCCACTAACTCACTTGCAAAGAGCTCAGGTTGCAGGTGCAATGCTGCAATTGGCATGCTGGGGGCAGGCTGTTAATCAATTACCCGCGTATAAGCCGAGGAGGTCTTTTAAGTGCTAAAAACAGTGCTGGAAAACTTGGCTTATATGCGAGTATATACGGTAGTTTTTAAACACACACCCAGAAAATAATCAGTATTCATAAATCCTGACTATATATGTAATCTCATATTGTGTGGTTTGATAAACAAAGTTTGAGTCCAGTGGCACCTTTAAAATCAACTAAGCTTTATTCAAGGTGTAAGCTTTTGAGCATATAATGCACTGAAATAGGAATGACTACATATAGAAGTAGAGAGTTGGTCATGGATTAGTACACAGCATAATGTAGATGTTTACTAGATACAAGGATCTTACAGAAATAACAAGCTCAGTTGATCAGGTCATCCTTTGTTTGGGTTTGATCTTACCTAATAGAGCAGATCATTTCACATGGGCACTGTACTCATGCATAATTCAACCATTGATAGTAAAATCTGGTATACAATTTCAAATGTTTCGGGATATGTGTGTCATTACTCAGCAAATAAAGTTCCAGCCTACTGCTCATTAATTTAATTGAGTGACTATGAATTCTTGCATTATGAGAAAGGAAGAAAAGTACTTCTTTCTCTATGCCATGCATAATTTTGTAATGTCACCCCTCACCCCTCAATCATTGTTTCTCCAAGCTAAAGAGCCCTAACTGCTTTAATCTTTCTTCACAGGGAAGGTATTCCATCCCTTGAATCATTTTAGTTGTTCTTTCCTGCGCCTTTTCCAATTCTATGTATATATCTACATAGGTGTGGTGACTAGAACTGTGCACAGTATTCCAAATGAGGTTGCACCACAGATTTATACAAGGACATTATGATACTGGCTGATTTGTTTTCAGCTCCCTTCCTAATAACCCCAGCATAGCATTTATTGCAGTCACACACTTAAGTTGACAGCTTCGGTGACTTATTTACCATGACTCCAAGGTCTTTCTCCTGGTGAGTTACTGCCAGTTTGGACCCAATCAACATATATTTATAGTAAGGATTTTTGGCTCTAATGTGCCTTCCTTTGGCATTCTGACATGCATTATTATGAAGGTAGCGTTTGGAAGACAAGCGGGAATTAGGCAGGAATGTCTCCATTTATACGTCACATGAAGTCATAGTTAAGGCATAATATAGGTTAATACTGAAGCCATAGTTTTAGATCTTGGGTTGTTGTATCCTAACTGAGTTTGTGCTTTGTGCTCAGGAAATAGTATGTTTGTGTAGTGGAGCATTCAACAAACACCCAGTTCCGTTTGGCTGAAGATCTCTCTATTAACAGTAATCATAGGACAGGAACCTTGGCTGTGGGCATATGGAATAAAGATAATTAAACAGTTCTAGAAATCTAGATCAGGGTTGTCCTAGCCTGGTTTTGCAGATTCTTAATAGATCCTGAACTCCTGCAGGCTGCTAGCAGGGAGACTGAGAAGCACTGAGTCCCTCCTATGCTTGTGCTTGCTCTGTGGCCTGGGCTGTCCTCTTTAAGAGGCAATACACACAATAAATGTGAGGGAACCTTGCCTTCTGGTGATCTCTGAACCCAACCAATGAGATAATTTTGAAGTCTGGTATAGTCAATGAATTGCATGGGCAAGGTAATTTGCAGGTTCTCTTTTCCCACTCTTTCCCTATCCGTCTAATCGCTAGTGTGTCAGATATATCTTTGCCTATTTTATTATTTTCCTATTAAAGATTGCTACTATTTTTACTATAACTATTTGAGTCTGTCTTGAGTTCTTAAGGGTGTAATCACCTCATAAATATTGGCAAATGATCCATTTTGCTATGTTACCATCTCTCACAAAGCAAATTCCTCAAAGCTGAATATACACATGTATATGCATTGTAAGTGCATTTTTGGTAACAAAGTTGCCTCCTACTGAGTCTATCTAGCTCACAATTTTCTGCTCCGATTGGCAGTGACTCTTCAGAGGAATCTCAAGCAATACTTGCTGCTCAAAATCTTGAACTGTATGCCAAGAAGCCCAGGACTGAGTAGCCAAAGAAGAAGAAGAAGAAGAAGAAGAAGAATTGGTTCTTATATGCTGCTGTTCTCTACCAGAAGGTGTCTCAAAGCAGCTTACAATCAACTTTGCTTTCTTCTCCTCACAACAGGTGGGGCTTGCCTGCTTATCTCTCCAAACAGTCATCTGATTGGTTTGGCCTAGGCATCCACTGATCAAGTGACAGAAAATTCCACATTAGGTTCAGTTACTAGATACGAGCATCCAGCCTTTGCCTCTATTCCAGTTTGTGTTGCTCATGGGATGGATTGATTCGTGCACAGATGTTTCCTTCCCTGAATGGATTGCCATTGCTGAAGTGGAACAATTTAAGAATTCTGGAGAAAAATGAATGCCACACACAGGAAAACAACATTAGAAATCATTACTGATTTGCTAGAAGTTGTCTTTTGCCAACAAGATCCCAGTGGCTGCTGTTCTATAATTAGCCCCTTCGGCAATCTGAAAGTCTAATCTTAACAGCTTGCTGAGTAGAGGCATTAGCAGTCTACTACTTAATACTGGCAACTAATTAATTCGTCCTGGGATTTAAAAACAATTAAAACATTTTAAAATCTAGATTTGATCTTTATATGCTATCTTGATTGCAAAATTAACTGAATCATTCATTTCTCCAGGTACGGAAGAGATAAACTGGACATTCTATCTTCCCTCTGCAATGAACATATAAAAAAAATAAGAGGATTGCTTGTCTCTTAACCCAGCCTTTTCAACATGGTTTAAGTAACATGTGCTCCCTGAGCTATTTGAAGCCATTACCTCAGCAAAATAACTGCAGATGCCATATGCTAGAAAGGGAACATTTCTGCTTGCCAGTTTGAAAAACAAAAACAAAACCCTTCTCAGGTTCAAGTGAGCAGCCCATACCATTGAACATCGATTAATTTAGAGGTTACTTTTTAAGCCAGCTGCAGTCAGGCTACAGAAGTTATTCTCCCCAGCACTGTTTATCCTGGTATTCAGACAAAACTACCATGAGTAAAATACATGGCCTAGTTGCCATGCACATTGAGGCCATGGCTGTGACATGGGCTGAGTTTCCACTACAAAAGAAAATCAAGATCACAGTCCAGATCCAAGGGGTGCTGTACAAAATAGAGATATATTCTGATTCAGCACTGTCCATAGCCTCCTAAAAAATTCTCAGTTTTGTTCCAATGGGGAGCCTCTCCTTTGGCCTCTTGAACCATTTCCAAGGCAAGAATGTGCCTGTCCAGGGCATCAGGAAATTCAGGATGAATTTCAAGCAGTTATTTGGTACCCTGAAGCTGGTCTTAGTCGACAGCCAACACACCAGTCGACTGGTCCAAACTGTTGGGCATAAACGACACTGGAATCCAACATATTAATAGCAATATATTTGATGAGGTCTATACAGAGTTTTCAGCTGTCTTAGTCAAGTCCCTTGGATGCTACAGATGCCTGCAAATGTACCTGGCCCTTGACCTCACCTGTCAGCCAATACAGTTGAAGGCCAGACATATTCCCTTCAGACTCAACCCAAAAACTGATATTAAACTGAACCATCTCATTGAAGAAGAGATGTTCAAGTGGTTCCTCATGCAAGATGGGAGACCCTGATTGTCACCCTCTTGAACCCAATGGGGACATCTGAATTTGCACCAACGATTGGTGCATGCTCAACAAGGCCCTGCAACAACATGCATATCTGGTGCCGGTGGTAAGTCATTTTCTTGCCTTGCTTGCCAGTGGCAAGGTTTTACCAAACTTGACTTTACCCAGGCCTTCCAGCAGCAGTCAGTTGATGATACAACTGCTGAAGCTCAGACCATTGTCACACACACAGGGGAGTTCTAGGTAAGACTACTATAATTTAGTGTTGATATGGTTCTGGGGATCTTCTAAAATCTAATGGAAATGTTTTTAAAAGACTTCTGGGAGTAAATCCATACTTAAATGATGTTCTGGTATCTGGCAACTGGGAAGATGAACTTGCAATATGCCTATGGGAGGTGCTGTGCCATTTCCAGTCTTCCAGGCTTAAGATAAAGTGCAAAAAGTGTCACCTTGGGGTGCCATCTGTAGAGGTCCAGATTGATGCCACTGGCATGCATCTCACAGTTTCCAATGTGAAGGCCATCCAGCAAGCCTTATTGCCACAGTCAAAGCATAACCTACAACCCTTCTTAGGACTATTCTACCATTTGTTCATTCCCAATAAGGCGGCCATCGCCAAACTGTTACACCACCTATTGGACAAGAAAGTCCATGGGTCTGGGGCCAAGCTCAAGAAACAGCATTTGACATGGTAAAGAGCCTCCTGTCCTCTGATAATGTTTTGGTGCCTCCCATCTGGGGGGTGGGGTGTCCTGGTTCCCATGGCAGCTTTTTAGGGAGACTCCCTTGAATAGGACTCAACCTGGCTCTCCAACATGGGTTGTGACCTTAGATCCAGGGGGAGGCTATCAAGGGCACAGAATAATGGGATTAAGGAGTACAACAAAAACTAAGGTGCAAGCAGGCAGCATTTTGCAGAAAGGCATCTTTTGAAAAGGGGAAGGGAGAAAAACATGATGGGAGGCTGTGTCCACAGGACTCAGTGAGGAGAGCATGTCATGAATTCCATCCTAGAAAAGAAGGAGAGAAAATCCCAAATGCTGAAATACTAGAACCAACTCACAGCATCCAAAAGAAATTCAAAGTGAGGTTAAGAAAATGAAGAGTTGGTTCTTATATGCTGTTTTTCTCTACCTGAAGGAGTCTTAAAGTGGCTTACCACCACCTTTGCTTTCCTCTCCCCACAACAGACACCCTGTGAAGTAGGTGTGGCTGAGAGAGTTCAGACAGGAGTGCTCTGTGAGAACAGTACTATCAGGGCTGTGATGAGTCTGTCACCCTTCTGGTTGCATGTGGAGGAGCAGAGAATCAAACCTAGCACACCAGATTAGAAGCTGCCCCTCTTAACCACTACACCAAGCTGGCTAACAAGAAAGGAAGAATGCCAAAATACTGAAGGACCCATCAGCCAAAAAACTGGAGAAGAATTACAAGCTCATGACAGCAAATCCACTGAATTGATTTATTGGGACTTATTTTAGGTAATTTTACCACTTGACCCCATATGATTTACAACTGATGAACCAAGGTAGTTGATGAGATATGGTTAGGTAAGTTTCATTTGGTTGAATTCATTTATATAGAAATGGAATACCAGTTTGTTTCTTGTAGTCAGAATCTTGTTATACAGGAGAGATGTTATTTTGTTTTAGAGATTTGGAATAGAGAGCACTAACATGGCTGGTGGTCTATAAACAATGTATTCAAGGTGGGCTTTAATATAATTTATTATTATTTACTGAAATATAGAAATGAATTTATAACAAGTACAATATGATAACATGAGATATTTGTATATTACCAATATCACTGATGAAGACATTTATTGTTGAAAACGAGTGGTATTTCCCGGAACTCGTTTTGGCTCTGGTTCAAGCGTTGAAATAAATCGATTCAGTGGATTTGCCATTATCAGCTTGTCATTCTTCTTCTCAAGAAAGGAAGGCCTGGCAAGCTGATTTAATAGCACACTTCTAATTAGGGAGGGCAGAAAGGATGTTATCTATGCATCCACATTACTTCCAGCTGAAACCTGGATGTGATGTCAGCAACTCTCAAGGAATCTTCCTGATATTTATCATTTTTACCATAGAAATCATGTGATATCCTAGAGCTTCATTTATGTCACTTCTGGATTCCACCTGAGAGTGAGATTGAAACTGATGTCTTTTCCCCACCTCCATTCCCTCCATGTATTCAAAATAGGAAACAGAGAAACATACTCCAATCCTAGGGTAGAAACCGCTGCAGGTGCTTGAAACAGCTGCAACAGTATTTACAGGCTGCAGCAGAGCAATGGGACTGTGTGGTTCCCTAAATTCAGGCATGCCTAGTTCTTGCCAGGCCTAGGGTCCCCATGCTGTAATGGGAAAAGTGAAGGGAATGACAGTATTTTGTGTGTTTGCCAAATATGAATTTCTTTAATGATTTAGAGTTAAATTGGTTAGTTACATATAACTGTCATATGCAATTAGTGACTATGAAACCATTGGTGCAGAAGTTGATTTATGAAACTCATTTAGCTGTTTCTTGGTATCTCAGCTTCTGACAAAGACTTGGGGCAGTATTACCCCACTGGCAAGGTCAGAAAGCAAGACTTAGACAAATGCAGCTGCTGTGTGGGGTGTGGTTCCTGCTGCCATCCTGCAGCAATAGCCAGTATGTCAACCTGTGACCTGCACAAAGGTGATCAAGGATTAATGACATCACTGAGTCTGTTTCATAATTGTAACTGGCATTTCAGTCTGAATATTCTCCTTTGTGGAAGATCTGTGATGTGCTCTAAGTCAACCCCTATTCTAATTCTGTATGTATTCACTTGCAGGGTTACTAGCCTCCAGGTGGGATTAGGAACGTCTCCCCAAGTTACATATTTTCTTCACACTGAAGAAATTGGTTCCCCTGGAGAGAATTACGGTTTCTGGAGGGCAGTGTCTTTGACATCACATCCGTATTGAACTTCCTCATCCCTAAGCACCACTGCCAAATTGACAGGAATTTTCCAACCTGGAGGTGGCAGCCCTAGTTACTTGTAAGTCAGTCTCCTTTAGTTCATTACCTTTCACATAAGGATTTTAGGATTATAGATTTATCATGTTTTCCAAAGCAGAGTGACACCTTTGAAACTGATCTGCTTCTACTGACTCAAGAAGGTCAATATTCAAGGGACAAGTGGCAATGTAAATAGGGAGGGAAGACAGCATGTTATTGCCCTATTACTCCATCAGATCTCAGAAGCTGAGCAGGATTTGTACCTGGATGAGAGACCGCAAAAGAAGACACTGCACAAGCAGGCATTGGCATAGTGTCTGCTTCTCATTTGCCTGGGAAACACACTGATGGGGTCACGATAAATTATCTGCAACTCGACAGCACTTTACACACACAGTAAATGTCAAGTTCTCAGTCAATAGGTATATGCTTTTTCATTGTGCTAGAATTTTGTGCACAATTTTGTGCTAGAATTTTGTGTACAATTTTGAAATGGTGCATATGTGTTCTGTTCTTCTGGGAGGGGGAGACACATTTGGAAAACGTTAGAAATGTTCACTCTCTTGATTTAGAGTATGTACTAAATAAAGCTGCATGATATAAGTTTGCAGATGACACCAAATTGGGAAGACTGGCAAATACTCCAGAAGATAGAGACAGAGTTCAATGAGATCTGAACACAATGGAAAAATGGGCAAATGAGAACAAGATGCAATTTAATAAGGATAAGTGTAAAGTTCTGCATCTGAGTCAGAAAAATGAAAAGCATACCTACTGAATGGGGGATACGCTTCTAGGTAACACTATGTGTGAACGAGACCTTGGGGTACTTGTGGATTGTAAACTAAACATGAACAGGCAGTGTGATGCAGCGGTAAAAAGGCAAATGCCATTTTGGGCTGTATCAACAGGGGCATCAAATCAAAATCACAAGATGTCATAGTCCCATTGTATACGACACTGGTCAGACCACACCTGGAGTACCGTGTGCAGTTCTGGAGGAATTTTGACAGAGACATTAGGTAAGGGGGTTATATAGCTTATATACCTTGGAAGGGGAAAGGAGGGCACAGGGATTGCTTTTGGTGGGAACACCGATTCACACAGAAAGGGCAATACAGTCTCCTCTGATCTACAAGGTGCCAAAACAGCCATCTGGTATTTAGTCTGAGCTCCCAGCAAGGCCATCCTTGCAAGAGGCAATAAGGGAGGGAATGCAGGAGGGTGCTTTGAAATGCAAAAGGGAGATGGGAGGGGCACTTTCAAACGGGCCCAGGAACGTGCCACAGCTTCATGGGATATCCAGGAACACAAAGGAAAAACCAAGCATGAAAAGGGGCGGGAAACTACAGGTCAGAAACAGGGGTTCATAACAATGCCCAATAGCCAAGCAGAAACGTTGAAGAAAACTGCCAGTGAGAAAATTGAAACTCTTTTTTGGGACCAAACAATAACAGACATGCCTCCAGGGAAGAGAGCAGCAGGATGCAGATGGATTTTTAAAGAAGTATCCCAGAAGACTTGACAGAAGAAGATGAACCTAAAGGACTATGTAGACTAGATCTTGAGAAAGTGTATTAGAATATGCAAGACCGATAGTGTACATAATTTATTATAATATGAAGAATATCCTACAGGGGACATCAGAGGAGATCATAGTTAGATTAGAAACTTCCTCATATTTTTAAAACAGTCTCCTCATAAGTCCTGACTGATTAATTTGGAGACTTTCTACTCCTTTGAGCAAACAACAGAATGTTTAGACTGGACTCTCTCCTTCTTCTATACACAATACAACTATTTTATTTTTTTGAGCAGCTCGGTGTTTGGTTCCTTTTGCATAGTTAAACTCTGCCAACTGACTATAGAAAAGCTCAATCAAGTCTCCTCCAGAGTAATGCCCTTAAGCCTATATAGTGAAACTTGGAAGGCATTGATAGGAGCTGCAGCCACAGGCAAGAAGCTGGCACACATATTTGTACCTTGTTAACCAGCTGATCCAGCAAGGCAGCCTTCTCAAGCCTCATCTTAAATAGGCTAGGAAGTCACCAGGACCAACTGCAGTAGCAGCAGGTGTTGAGTGGGTACATCTCCATCAAGAAGAAGAAGAGGAAAACGAAGAGGAAGAGGCGTTGGTTGTTATACTTCGCTTTTTACTACCAGATGGAGTCTCAAAGTGGTTTACAATTATTTTCCCTTCTTTCCCACGACAGTTACTCTGAGAGGAAGGTGGGGCTGAGAGAGCTCAGTCAGAACAGCACTATCATGGCAGTGGCTAGCCTAAGGTCACCCAGCTGGCTGCATGTGAAGGGTCAGGGAATCAAACCTGGCTTGCCAGGTTAGGAGCTATCACTCTTAATCACTACAGCAAGCTGGTACATTTCTGGTGGGCACCTCTACTGTGCTGGGCAGCCCTGTTCCCATGGGTCCTCCTCAGTTACTAACCTTGGGTCTTCAGGCTCTTCCTTTGAGGATTCTGATTTGCTGTGATGGTCAGGGGGGTGATCATGACGGAGCAACAGTTACAGTTTGAAAGAAAATGAAAGGGAGAAAAAGTGCAAACAAGTATATTGGACATGAGGACAACTGCTCAGAAGAGTGAATGTTCATCCATTTTGCAGAGGTGGCTCCCTGTAATCATGGTGATGCCATTTTTTACAGGAGACCAGAAACAATATTATTTGTTTTTCCTGGGCAGCTCTTAAAATCATGAAGTGATTGCTACTAGATAGTACTAGGGCCTGGAAACAGCTTTGCAGAATCTTTAACTTCCAACTTGTAGGTAATCCCCCCTTTTTTTTCTTTTTGTTAAAGACAGTGGGTCAAAACATGAATCAGACCTTAATATGCCTTTGTCTTCTCTCAAGGTCTAACTGGACACATAGGAATTCATGGTTTGACCTGTGTTTTCTGGAGTTTAATTTCAGGCATGTGCAGTCCTGTTGTGGATTGTGTTTTGTCAACCTACCCTTCATACTGTTATTGAAAGGGGGAGGGGAAAGATAGGTGCCTATCTTTTGTCTTTAAAGGTTAACAGTGTATGTATGAATATGAGTAGGTGGGCTTGATAAAGGAAACATTCTAAGGGATTCAAACCTTCTCTTTTTCCAAAGTGATCCAAACAGCTGAAATTGCTGGGGAGATCTAATCTCCCAGCATCTCATGTGTGTTGACCCATAATCAAGTAATTTGAATACCAGTTTGAAAACCAGCATTTCCTACATATTCGTACTATATTAAGGCAATTCAACTCTCCAGCCATGGCAGTGCACTCAACTGTGCTCCCTTAGAATTCTCATAGAGCATTGTTTATTGGAATGTCAAGGTACATCCCAAGTACCCCACAAATGGAAATCCTACATCTGAGGTAAGGGTAGGATTGCCAGAAATTAACTTAACATCATCCAAAAATGATGAAGGTAAGTTGGGGACACTGGGGGGGGGGGGTGATCTGATTTCTGTGCAAAAACTCTATGATAGAATTAGCTTCTAAACAGAGTTTTACTCCATTACCAGAATGTTGCCTCCCAACATACCTATGTCACTTCTGGATCATATAGGCACATTGTGTTAATATCCAGCATTTAGGATTTGGGGGGGGGTGGTTATTGGTGGGCAGAGGTGCAGCCTGAAAGTGGGGAAATCCCATCCTGATTGGGGGAGGAGTTTTGGTAACTCTAGCTAGAAGGACTTTTTGATGTGAGGATGATGAGGAGCTCCTCCATTGTTAGACATAATAGATCCTCCCCTGTGAAGGTTAATTTCAGGTATATGCAGCTGTGTTGAAGTCCTGATTCCCCCAGTGCACACTGAAGCAATATAGTCACATGAGAACATTGCACCATGGGAATATCTGCATATTTGAAGCTGTTCTTCATGGAAGACTAGAAATTCTAATCTATGAAAAGTAATTAAAACTTTCCTCTTGAGGAATAGCCACAAAAACATGCAATGAGAAGAGAGAAAACAGGGAAGAGAGAAAATGTACACCATTTAATCATGCTGAAAATGCCTTGATTATCATCTGTAAAAAGACTGCAAATGGTTAATTAATCTCTGTTAAGTGACCTTAGTGTCCTAAATGGTTTTTTAAAAAATATTGTTTGCTGTTGAGTGGCATAGTTTAGCCAGGCACCTCCAAACTTCAGTTTTGTTTTTATACTGAGCTTTTCCTGTTCCCCTTTTGACTCTGATCTAGCACATATAACTACTAATGATTCATAGAGTATTCTTTGGTTTGTGTGTGAATTTTAATTTGGTGGCTCTTGCTCTACCTGACTCTTGACCTGCATTTTGATTTTTCCTCTGTGTTTTGATGACTCTGGGCCTCTGGGCTTTAATTAGAAAGAAGCTCCTACTGGTGTCCCTGCATAGGCCTGTCTCTTCTCGTCCTCATTTGGAAGGCTTCCTGTATTGTCTATAAACCACTCATCCTTATTGGCAATTAAGCACTTAGCTTTTATAGGCCAAATACCTCTACAAAATCCATTTCTATACTGCTAAGATTATTGGCCATACGATGATAGATAGATAGATAGATAGATAGATAGATAGATAGATAGGTAGGTAGGTAGGTAGGTAGGTAGGTAGGTAGGTAGGTAGGTAGATAGGTAGGTAGATAGGTAGATAGGTAGATAGGTAGATTCTGAACAGTAGCTTAACTGTGGGGTTTCTCTGGATTGTCTTAACAGATAAAGAGAGAGTTTATAAAGTTGAAAAAAGCAAATTTGGCATGCAAATTAAGCTGTGGTACATTTTCAGAAGAGCTGGTGATTTAAAACTCCATAATGTAACAGACAGACGGAAAAATAAGAAAACTGTCAAATGACAAACTTAAACAGCAAATCAACCATGCCTAGGGAAATGCAGAGACCATTTCATGCAAGAAATAATTTACATTAAGAATACTTATTTTCTATGTTCTAGGCTTTGTAACTACTCAGCTGTGCTCAGTTCCCACAATGTTTGGCTTGCTACTGTATCAACATTCATTTTAAAAAAGCAGATTATTTGCATGGGGGTAGTAAATTTCATTGGCTTTGTTCTTTAAAATTATACACATCAAGCAAAATGCTACTAAAGGGATATGAAGTTGTAAATCCAAGCATAGTATTAGATACTTTCCAGATAACCAGTCATATTTAGTTAAGCATTCTTCTCCTATGCCTGTTGATTAACATGTTTTCTTGAAAATATTTTCATTGTATTTGTTTCTTAAGCTTTTATAGATGGCTTTTGAGCATAGAAATAAACATGCGGAGGGGTGGGATTAGGCTCACACTCACAGCAATCTCCATCCCAGATATCTCTTACATTTACAACTGAATGTACAAAGTTTGCCCCTTTCTACTCAAAGTAGGGGTCTTGCTTAGAAAGCATGTGCAGAGACTGGGGCAGGGACAACAGCTGCACTGGCAACCACCCCAATGTGTTCATGGCAATATTTAATGACAGTTTGCATAACAATTGGGTTTTTAGAGGTAAATTCCTTAGCAATTCTTAGGGGAAAGTTTGTTTTTGCATGTATCTCACCATTTGATAACCGCCAGCTATATATACTGAATCAAAAAAGCATTGGTTTGGATCTTGTCTAGATTTCTGGGGGTGCAAGATTTTCACCACCGTTACTAGCCTCCAGATTGGATTGGATTTCAAGACTTGAGATCAGTTGTCTGGAGAAAATGGCAACTTCAGTGGGTGGACTCTTGAGGCATCTGCAGTGTTCTCTTTCTCCCCTACAATCAGAGTTCACCATATCTCTCCCAAATCTCCAGACATTTCCTGACCAGAAGTTGGCAATCCTAATTTTTACTGTTTCTTTTCTACTTTGGCAACTGAAAACACCCCTCCTCCCAAAAGTAGCTCCTGAGGGACAGGGACTCCCAAGAATAGCTGGTGGCGGGATATCAGAGGCTTCCTGTAGCAGGGAGGATCAGAGATAATCACTCCATCCTTGGACCTGTAGAAAATCTAGATGGGGTACAAGCTAATTTTTAAGGTTACAAATCAGAGGTTATATAAAAAAAATATGTGATATAAGACCATCCTGCAATTGTCCACATATATGTCAACATTCAACGCTGCCACGACAAGACTGTGAACATGCATACATTAAAGATTAGTCTGTGCCAACATAAGCCATATTTGGGAAGTTTGAGGGACACAACACATATCTGGCACAACAAACAGAACAACTACAGGGAGGAAAGATCATCTAAGCATTTAAAATTCATTAGGTTAGGTTCTAGAACAGTTATTCAGAGTGCTGGGTTGTTAATTTTTAGCTTTGCCTAGCCAGCAATATACTGACTTTATATGGGAATGGAACAGAAGGGGTTAAGCAATCTAGTATGTTGTCATCTTCAGACCTTGAATTAATTATGCCCAATACCCCAGAGCTGTTAAATGCTTTTAATTGAAAACAAAACTCACTAGCTGAAAAATCCTTCAGACAGATAATGTAAAAATGTAGACATTCTGTGCTTTGGTGGGTACTTCCATCCTCCCTTTCATCAATATATCTAATTCTCAGTGTTACCCCCTGTGGATACTTAAATATGGCATTTGGAGTGGTGGGCAGGCACAATAGATCTTTTTATAACCTGGGTTTTCAGAAAAGTCTAAAAAACAAACATGGAAGTAGGGGGATTAACCGCCACGTTCCATGACGGAAACATCTCTTTTAGCTTCAAGAAATGAATGTCTTCATTTACAGTTGTCAGGCAACAAACCAGTAGTGATAATGTCTAAATCTTGGATTAATTTAATGCTGCCTAATTCCTTCCTTCCCTCCAGCCCCCCCCCCCCCCCCATCTCATATGTTTCTGGTTTTGGAGATCTCATGATTCTCAGTCTAGCTTTTGCGGAAGTCAAAGAACTTTCCTCCTTTTTTCACCAAAAGAAAAGCTGGTTGAATGCAAACTATCCAATTTCAAGCTTAACTATATGAATTTAAGGCACTTATATTTTTAAAAAGAGAGACAGAACTCACAGAATTCTATAGTAATATAACATCAATGCTTTGCAATTTCTGGAATAGTTTTGATATCACATCCCACAGATCTATGGCTTTAAATTTCAAGATCTATCTATATAATTTTGTGTGTCTGTATATACAGAGGTAGTCTCCTTAGCCTGCCTGTCTTCTAAATCTGCTCTTAAGACAGATGGTCTAAACTTGAGTAATGGGAGGCTTTCAGTGGCAGCTATAAATGGAATTTAATTGTTAAGGAAGTAGGTCAGAAAGTTAAATCTACTGGTCGTAAACGAGGAGCTCCTAATCAAGTATCATGAAGGTCCCATTCATTAAGCACAAGAGAATGAGATACATATTCATAAAATGGGACTGAAAAATGAGTATATCATCCTTTCTTTAAAGATATTTAAACCAATGCAAATTTATTAAAAGGCAGATGAAACTACCTGTTGTATAGAAAGTCAGATAGCCTTGGTGCAGATACATGGTTATGGGATATACATATGATCATAAATCACCTTGAATTTTATAGCAAAAGTACTGAGATAATGTCTTTCTTCCTAGCTCATTAATAAATGTTCCCCATGATAGCCCCTTGATCAGTAGGATGCAAGGCTGTAAAGTTTCATAACTTCCATAAATTGCACTCATTCCTTATTACAACTTTTTGAGCCATCGCTCCACTTCCTGTTGACCTTGATGATGATATCTCCATCTGGAAAGTCAACTTCCACTACAACAGAAAGGCTGGGTTGAAATAAGCAACAGGAGAAGTAGGTATCTTCCTTCTTTTAGCATCTATCTAAATTTCAGTACTTGGTTGTTACTCAGTATCTTTACAGCGAGTCATATTTTTGCTTAAACACATTACTAAGTCGAGCATTAGTAGTCTGGGGCAGAAGCTTATCATTGTGACTTATGAGTTGTAAAATGCCATGGACAGTGCTGCATAAATAATACTTCATATTTTGAAAGAGGCCAGATATTCACTGAATGTGCCTCCAGCCTCTGCATTACACATGCCTGGAGGCGTCCCTAACTGCTAAATCCTGGCCACACACGGTTTACGTCACCCACAGAGTGAGTTCAGCAAGGGTCAAACTGAGATCAGCAGGCAGTAACATAACAGATTTCATCAGGGATGCACTAAAGAGAACAAGAAGTTGCAGGGAAATAGGCAGCATTCAGGAGTGTTTCCATTTTTACCCCAAAGGAAAGCAGTTCTGAATGCAAAAGGGTCTCCCTCGAAACAAGTTATACACAGTGCTTTATTGCTGCTCATAACTGTAACTTGCAGGGAAATTTATGACGGTCTTGTTTTTCCTGCTGGCACTTGTGGAGAAAAGAAGATATTTAACTAGGATGATTGTAATCATTTTCTTTGTGTGTGTGTGTACTGTACATACAAAACATGAATTCGAGTTCCAGTTTGAGAAATTCTGATGGCAGTGCCTGGAAAAGCCAGATTTTTGGAAGGGGAGGGAGCTTAACTGAGATGTGATTCAAAACTGCCATTTCTTCAAGGGGAACTGAACTCTGCAGTCTGGAGAGCTTTTGTAATACCAAAAGAACTCCTCGCCCCACCTGGAACTATACTGAGAAAGGCTATTGGCCTTTATAAACCAGTCCTAATTATCCACAATTCTCCAGGCTATTGAGAACCTTAAATTGGAGATGCCAAGAATGACCCCATCTCCATAAAAAGCAGGTGCTCTGCTCGGAGACAAAAAGAGATTCCTTCTTTTGGCACATGTGCCTTGTGCATAGACATTTTCATCACTTATAGCAGGAATATCTGGCTCACAGAACCTACAAGCTAGCTGCAGCTATAAGTGATCATGGCAAACAATAATCATATGCGATTTTAAACACTACAGGAGCAAAACATGTAGGGATACAGAGACTAATTCAGGCCTCCAGACTTAGGAAAGGCTCTCTTCAAACAGATTTCTATGAAAGCAGAGATCATTCTGTTCAGCAGTTCTAGTAAGAAGAATGACCAGCTCTTTTCTCAGCTGCAGAAGCAAAAAGGAAGAATGAACTGACCTTTGGATATTGACGTTATACAAATAATTATTTTTATTATTAACAATCCTGCAGCTCATTTGGCATTCATTTTACTCTGTCTTGTACCATCAGTTGTCTTAATACAATAAGCTAACCTTAATATTGATTATGTATTGAAAACTTGTCAGAGTTTTAGTAAGGGCTTCCATTGTGCTGACTACTCATGGTGGTTGTGCTTCCTGATCTAAACTACAGTAGTAAATAAACAGATGTTCTGCACATTGCACGTGCTTAACTGAAAGCTGTGAGGCTTTAAAATAAGGGATCAGTACTACCTTATTGTGTTCTAGAAATGCAGGAAAATATTCTCCTGGTAAGCAACTGGTTTTATTAGACCGCATTCTGAGGAGTGATCTGTTTAGATACTTACATCTGCTCTTCAAAGTGAGCCGCTGGCAATTTCGACCCACCCAAATATGCACATCTATTATGCATTTATTTATATATGCATTTAAAAAACTTATTTGAATGTTTTTGATTGTTCATTGCCTTGGGGATCCTAGGCTTTAAAGAAAGGTATTTTAAACTGTTTTAAATAAAAATAAAAAAGGTATCTATCCTTCACCACTTTCATTTCATTATTTTGTCTTGGCTGAGGAGGCAGATGGTATCTTCAAGGGCTGGACTTGGTTGAGGGCCAGCTGGCTGTTAAATTCCATAATATTCTGTGGTCAGTTTAAGAACAGGGCATCTTTATGGTGTTATTTGTTTACAATGTTGTAAGCTTTTCAGCTGTAGAACTGCATCCCCCAGAATAGTAGTCTGCTTATAGCCTTTCCTTCCTTAACCCATGCTTATTTAAATATACCAGGTTGGAACAGCTAAAGGAGATCTGGTCTGAGCTTCTGTTCTTTGCACATATATTGAGTGGGAATGGCCAGCAGTACTAGGTTTTGGGCTTGTAGCCCATGTTGTCACCTGTGGCGCTGAGTCAGTGAGATGGCTGAAGCCAAGATGAGACTAGCATGTTGGAACATCATATTGTATATGTTTTTCCATGTCTCTTTGTTTAAGATGTACTTTTGCATTTATTTTGTAAGCCACCAATTGGGGGAAAACAGGTTATGAACACATAAGTAAATGCCTAAATAAACTTAGAAAACATCTTGGTCACTTTTCCATCAAAAAATAATGCCAAAGGCAGCTTGCATCAATTAAACAATGAAAACATGTACAACTATAACATTAATTTTGAAATAAACAGGAATACATGCATGCACAATCAATGCCAGAAAACTATATCCACATTTTCTGAGGAAGGGAATTCTGGGATATAAATCCCAGGATGTCCTGTTTAACAACCTGATGTTGATGTCATTTACTACAAGTTCATGAACACATGTGTGCAACATGATATTTTGCATGAGGAATTCATGTAGAGTCTTATACATATAGAATTCCCTGTCTGAAGCCCTGCTGTTCTGTGTTCAAATAAAAATGGATCAGGAGCACAAGAATTATAGCAGGAATGAAGCATCTCTTATTGGGCTGTCAGGTAGCTATTGACCTGGTAATATAACAGAAACTAGGTGTCTGTGATGGTTATGGCAAGTTCCCTGAACATCTGAATCTGTAACCTTGCAAAATTGATGTAACTGTTTGCTTTGCTAATAAATGTTATCTTGACTGCTGTATTCATCTCTTGCTTTAGGGAGCCTAAGGGCTGCCAAATATTCTAATGTGTATTTTAACCAATGTGTAAAAACTGTAAAATGCAAATAAACCACTATTGCTTGGGTTAGCTCTATTGACAAAATTTCCCTGTGTAGCTGACCAATAAGGCAGTGGACCCCAACCCCCAGTCCGGGGACCAGTATCAGTCCGTCGATCAGTCAGTACTGGGCTGCGGCTCCTCCTCATCCTCCTCCCCGGCTGCTGCCTTGGGGACTGCCCTGCCATTCTGCCACTGGTTCAGCTTTGGTGCTCTCCAGTGGCTGCGGTAGCTGGGGCTCCCCCTTGGCATGGCACTGTGCAGCTGCTGCTGGCAGCGCCCCCCAGCTGGTGGCGGGAAGTCAGGGGCACGGGTGGGAAAGCAAGTGGAGCAGGGGCTCAGGCGGTGGCAATGTCCCTCAGCAAAATACTACCCCCCCAGGCCTTAGTAAAATTGTCAAGCGTTTACCGGTCCCCGGTGATAAAGAGGTTGGGGACCACTGCAATAAGGCACTCAAAACCTCAACTTGTCTTGGACAATGTGGAATAGCTACAGTACTATTGATTTAAATATTATTCTGAAAAAAAGGAATATTCTCACACATAACCAATGTAAGAAATGCTTAATTGAGTCTTCAGTAGGGTAACTCCAGTTGTAACCTCACCAATCTCTTCTTATTCATAATATTCCTGACTCTTTTCCCTTCCGAGACCTTTTTTCTCTGTTTACTCTTTTCAGCAGTAGCACAGCAAACCTATCTGGTGAGCAAAGAACTGTATTCTATTTGGCATCTATCTCTCCAAACAAACAAGCTGTCACTTAAATTTCTTCTTTGGTTTGCTGATATGAGAAGTACAAGTGGCAGTGGTCAGATGGTGGTACCCAGTATTTATGGGGATTGAGAATTGGTTTCACCTCTGTGGATCAATCTGAATTTGAAATTCAAGTTGTAGAAAAGTAGCATTGCACACCTACAACATAGGGCTGTTAGGCCTGAACTGGCAATCACTGGGAGATTAGGGGGCACGAGGAGATGGCTTATTATATCTGAATTAACAAACTATTGTTTAGTGAGAAATGCTGCTTTGTGCATCTTCTTGACCACGGAGTTAACGGTACTGGGTAGATGTCCTCCTGCTCAAAGCTCAGAGTGAAACTAGAAACAAGAAAATCAGGATTTGCTGAGATTTGCTACTTATATCAGCTATATCAAGAAACATTATTTTGGGGGGAAAAACACTATTGTGATGTCTGAGACCATTTCCGCATTTGAGACAACCTTGTTTTAGCCTCATTTTTTATTTCCATTGGAAGGTGCAAGTTGACATTAGACTTTCTGTATTTGGGCTTTCCTACCCTTGTTTCCCAGAGCCTCTTGTGGCGCAGAGTGGTAAGGCAGCCGTCTGACAGCTTTGCCCATGAGGCTGGGAGTTCAATCCCAGCAGCCGGCTCAAGGTTGACTCAGCCTTCCATCCTTCCGAGGTCGGTAAAATGAGTACCCAGCTTGCTGGGGGGTAAACGGTCATGACTGGGGAAGGCACTGGCAAACCACCCCGTATTGAGTCTGCCAAGAAAACGCTAGAGGGCGTCACCCCAAGGGTCAGACATGACTCGGTGCTTGCACAGGGGATACCTTTACCTTTACCTTTTTACCCTTGTTTCCCAGGCTGAAATATGTCATATGTTTTCAGCATCTGATTTGAAAGGAGGAAGCCTCCCATCATGCCTTGTAAACTGATGCCTGCCTGCATCTTTCCTCTAATTGTGCCTTAATTATACCAATCTGGGCCCTCCCGATCACCTCCCCCTCTTCCCTCCCCAAGTATGCTAAAAAAATTATCATGTTACAATGCTGCTGCATCATAACAAGCAAGACTGAGTGACTGATAAGGAAATTAATCTTAAGTGTTCAGATATCTTGAAAAAAATAAATAATTTGACATTTTAGATACTTTCTCAGTTGAGGAAAGCAAAACTATACCTTCTTTCTCTTATTCTGGGCTAGAATTCATTCTTTAAAGCCACACTGCATTACAGCTTGGAAGAAGTTATTCCTTCTTAGTCTTCTCGAGTCAGTATGCATCATTCTCTGATACCAAGGATCACATCTCAGGTGACACAGCTCTTAAATTAGGAATACCAAGACCCAGGAACCATCACTGTGCCTCTGAAACAGTTGGAGAATGCAAGTACAAGCTCTTTAGATCTTGTGGGAAAGAACTTCCTAATTCAGGAAGTTTTCAGATAATGGGGAAACAATCTGCTCTTAATCCTGTAGGGGTCCCCAACCCCCGGCCCATGGACGGGTACCAGGTCGAGATACCCTGGGTATCAGGCCACGGCGGGGGTTGGGAGGCTCCTCCCTCCCTTTCCCCCCTGCAGTGTGGTGCTCGCTGCGCCGGGAGCAATCAGCCTACAAAGTGGCCGATTTGCTCAAGCCTAGGCCCGGAGTACCCAGTTTGCTGGAGGGTAACTGGTAATGACTGGGGAAGGCCGTGCTTCCCTCTCTTCCCCCCCCCCCTCGCCGTACGGCACTGGCTGCGTTGGGAGTGATTGGCTGCTTTGTTGGCCGATCGCTCCTGGTGCAGCAAGTGCTATGCTGCAGAGGGGGGAGGGAGGTGTGGGTGCCAGCACGCCAGTGGGCACAGGCACGGTGCCCGGGCCTCCCTCCCCCCCACTCACGATTGGTCCCTGGCCTATAAAAGGTTGGGGGCCACTGCTGTATAGTATCCAGAACCTGCTGCTTCTGTATTCCAAGCAACTGTATCACTGTGCTACTCATCAACCTGAGTCTGTAATAAATATGTTAGTCTTTAAGGTGCCCCATGACACTTTGTATACTCCCCTGCTCTGCTAGTTTGCCAGGCTACTTCAGTATGAACTCTCCTGCTTTACTGTGGCCCTATTCAGTTTATTATCCACCAGTGGCTATTGTGCCTTTGATTTTTTGCTGGACTTCACACCAGCTTTCCACATATTGTGCTTACTTGGAATTCTCTACCTTTGCCAGAACCAAAACTGACCAATATGTGGAAACAGAGTCCCCAGCAAATTGAATTGTACAGCTGAAACTTCTTTATAAAAATAAAATATTGGCTCTCACATAATGCTAAATAGACATTATTTAGTCTGCAAAACTACTGGCAAGTCCACTGGTCCTTCCTGACCCTACCTCTCTGCAAAATCCTGTCTGTAGCAGATGACAGAATCAGCATAATATTGTACTTGGGCACAGAGTCCACCATGAGAGGACCTAGAGTGAATTGTTCTCAAGGTGAAAATGTACTGTTTCAAGGACTGCTGTTTCCTTGGTAATTTAAGCTTTTCACCCTGGAACAGGCAACAAGCACAGCCTAGGTCAATATTTAATTTGATTTAAATTCCTCAGCAAACGCTATAAGTTAAATCCATTTATAAGCATTAGGCCTTGCATTGGTGCAAAGCAATAGACATCTGCTGGCTCTTTTTGGCTTCCAAACCATGCAGTTGTTGCATGCTTATTAAGTAGTATCAGCACACCTTTGCTTTGATCCTTTACACTGTTTTTCGCATTTCAATTAACCATAGAAGTACTGCTGTTTCCAGGCAGGCAGGTGAAAGGAAAGTCGGCAACACCAATTAGAAGGCTCAAAGGTACTTCCTTTAACAGCTTGTGATTACAGCATTCCCTAATTTGTTTACAATATAGCTTGTTAATGTTCTTGATGGAAGGTACTCATAGCTTGGTCATAAAATCCCAGGGCTCTATGGTGTTTGTTTCACTAAAACGAAGCAACGAAACAAAAGGAAAATAAAAATGACATCCTCCCTGCTTAAGTCTCTCAATAATTGCTTCGCCTAGAGATTCATGTTCTCTGAAAACTACAGGGGTTCTCCTCTCCTCTCAGGGGTCCCCCCTTCTTTGAGGCTGGGCATATGCATCACTCTACAGTGAATTCCTACAGGTAAGACTGAAGATGGCTGGGAGTAGGTGGGGTGGGGTGGGGTGGGGGATGAGGTTTTAGTATGTTTTTTGTTTTGTTTTTAGGATGTTTTAATCTGTCTATGAATGTTTTTATCTATTGATGTAAACCATCCTGAGCCCACTTGCAAAGGCCTATAAATCATATATATATATTTTAAAATACAGTCCTAATTGCACATAAAATTAATCTTGTTGAAATTAGTGGGACAGAACCGACATGCATATAATCAGCAAATCAGCCATCTCTCAGATATAATATAAGCTACGCCACAGCAGTATTCTAGTACCCATTCCAGTATTCTGTACTTACCAATTTCCAGGTGGAGACTTGGAGATTTCTCAGAATTACTAGTTATCTCCATATGAGAGAGATCATTTTCACCAGAGAAAATGCCTCCTCTGGAGGATGGACTATAGACTGTTGTGATGGAACTGGCCTTCTCAGGCTTGCAGGCCCTGTTCAATCCTGCCATACAAAAGTTTTCTATAGACTTTTCTCTCTCCCCGGTAGATTTTTACCACACCTCACCTTTGTAGGAATTGCCCACTGGGAGGATTAGGACTTCCCTTCCAAATTCTGAGACCTTACCTCTGTGTCTCCCACTGCCCCATTCCTGGTCAGCAGAGGGTCAGTTTAATGTTTTGTGTACCCCTGGGCACTCCTTTTAAAATCATGTGTCCAAGATGGTGGAGATCTATGTGTTATGGAGAACCACTACCAGGATCAAAAGTTATACATTATTTATTAAAATGAAAATATTTATAAGCATACTTTTAGCACAGCACCAAATTGAGCAAAGAACTCAAAAGAGAAGAGTAAAATGCAATTCTTCTGTCCTTTCCTCTATATACGCCTAATCTATTATTAAATATATATATGGGAGGCTCCTTAGCTTAGAAAGTTATAGATCTCCACAGAGTTCCCTTTATCTTGAAGACTCCCTCAGGTGTAGACCAGCAAATGGCAATGGCTGCCTTGTCCAGGCCTCAGTTAAGTGTTCTGACTGCTCTGATTAACTCAGCACAAAAGAGTATTCCTCTTTGCTTGCACATCCTGCCAAGGTTCAAGAAATGTTTTTGACAAAGTGAAGCTGTCAGTTGCTTCTGAAGTTCCAGCTATACCAGGGAAAGATGCCCTGCTGTTACTTGTGAATCATAAATAACAGTGCCAGTTTTTTTATGCTAGGGCTCTGCGAATCCTTAAACTGGCTCTGGTGCTACAGGCCCTGTGAAGTAATAGTAGTAGAAAGAGAAGAAGAGTTTTTTTTATACCCAACTTTTCTCTATCCTAAGGAGTCCCAAAACAGCTAACAATCTCCTTCTCTTTCTCTCTACAACAGTCACTTTGTGAGGTAGGTAGGGCTGAGGGAGTTCTGACAAAACTGTGACTGGCCCAAGGTCATCCAGCTGGCTACATATGGAGGAGTTGGGAATTAAACCCAGTTTTTCAGAATAGAGAATACCACTCTTACACACTACATCACTTCAGCTCTACAGTAGAGAATATTGATCTGAATGGATTAATTGACTAACTTGGTATAAGGCATTATTTATTTGGAATCACTATTTCCTTAGTTACACAGGGCCACATAACAATTCTAATTGACCCCGCTTTAATTCTCCCACCCACTTTATTGTTAGCCTTAGATCAGAGGAACTCTGCATATGGACCCTCCTCTCCATGCGCAGAATCCAGGTGGGAGTCACCTTCACTGTTGCCCTGCTGTGGTTTCAGTACCTCCTTACACTATCAACATGTCTTCATCAGCCACTTCCCTCCTGCTACAAGATCAAGCTGTCAGCTGGCTAGACACTGCAATTGTTGGAGCAATGTTAATGTTAGTTTTAATGCATACTTCAGACATATCAGGTTAAGCAGCATGTGGCGGGACCTCAGGCTATAGAGAAGTGCATTCTTCTAGGGAGTGGCAAAAGCAGAGGCTGTTAAGAGGTATGCAAATGGTACATCATTTCACATGGCAGATGAATCATCATATGTTCAACAGGCTGCTACATTACAATCCACTGCCTCCAGTAAATACTGCAACAAAATATAGCCCATGTAAAAGATACCAATCACCATATCATGTGCCTGATTCTGCTCTGTTCTCCCAGCTGGTCCCCAGGAAGTATCACAACAGCTTGCTGGATGTGGTAGAGATGCTCCCACCACCATATGGAGTAACTAAAATGCAAGTTTTGTAGCTTGAATGTAAGGCTTGTTATCAAATTCATTTGCTGGGCACATGTAAACTAAATAAATTGTGCTATGATGTTATTTTATGGGTCACCTTGGGAAATGCTCTTTAGTGGTTTAACTCCTTTCTTCAAACAGATATTATCAGAAATCATATAAGTAACAATGTTATCCTTTCACATTAATAAAATTAGAGCTTTCCCACCTTCTTGCTCTTTCCATTGTACAAATTATGGGTGGTCCATAATTCTGGACTAAAGGCTCTGAATAAAGACAGATCAGCAGATGATGAGCAATGAATCACTTGTTCCTAGAAAATTGAAAACATGTGGGATCCTACACATTTTCTGTTGAACAATTCCTGTCAGTGGAACAGCATTTCCTCCCCTCCCCAAGGCTCCTTGAAATGCCACTCCTGGGGGACAAGGGACATTCGGGAATAGCAGAAATTAGAAATCTATAGAAGAAAGGGGAAATAAAAAATCCCCTCCCATCAGAGGAAATTTCCCTTCATAACCCACAATTTGAAAAAAATGATGCCAATAAAGCAAAGCAGTCAGTGTGGTGTAGGAAGATTCCGTGTGGGGGTAATGTTTAGGGTGTTGAACTAGGATCTCAGGGAGACAGGTCTGAATCCCCATAGAAGCTTCCTGGTGATCACTGTACATCTGTTTTGTTTTACTACATTATAATAGCACAGATACCCCAGTGGGTGACCTTAGACAGTCACCCATACCCAGCCTAACCTTCAACAAAGGATTAGGATGGTATAGACTGCTTTGAATCCCCATTAAAGAAACAAGTGGGGTATAAGTAAATAATGAAATAGAACAAATCACTTTGGAGCAAAATTGCATTTGGGTGTTTTACAGGAAATTTTGGTCTCTCCAGATGACTCTCTTTCATTTTGAAGACATTTAGCGGTGAACATATGGCTTGGGAGAACCTTTATTAATAGGACCATCCCCTTCCTCTGAAGACAAAATGATCTGACTCTGAATCTGCAATGTAGATGTGCCTATATAGAGACTGATTCCGCACAAAGAGACAAAACTTGTGCTTCCTCCTGCTTGTAAATGTGCAGTTGTAAGCTGGGCATTTGAAAGCTTCCTGATTGGAAACCCCTCCCATGTTTTAATTTAAAAAATAAAAAAAATTAACACTTCCACATTGCTATGGAGAAATGCCACAATTATGAATCATTCCCACCCTTTTTGGGATTTGTGTTGTTTTGGTGTCTATTTATGTTATGGTAGATTTTTGATAGGCTGGACATAGTGACTGAACTCAGTGAAGTGCTGGTGAATAAAAGGCTTTAAAACAAAGAGTATGGATGCGGACAGTGCCATTAAAAAAAAATCTCAAGCAGGAAATGGAGAGGGCAGGGTGGGTGCGAGGGCAAGCAAAACATTGCAGGGACTCTTAAGTGTTTCTCCCTCCACACAGGCTTGCCCATAGTTGCTCCCAGATATGAAGTACAATACGAGTTGGCAAATCTACTTTTGGCGATTTCTCTCATCTCAAGGCAAATCTGGCTAAAACTTGAGCCAGCTCCTGGACAGCCTCAGGTTGCTGACGACATCATGTGGAAGCAGCACTAAAACCCTCCAGCAACTAGAGGCTGTCCAGGGGCAGATTCCTTGTGTGGAATACTGGATCCTTGTGAAATTTCTACTTAGGGCATATTTGGACAATATAGAGAAGCTGGTAACAGCAAGAGTAAGTGGCTCATGTTTCTTCATTTCCCTCTTCTGCTGAATAGCTGCAGTAGAACTCACAGCCTCCAGGTCCAGTTATGGCACAGAGATATCACTGTAACTGAGATTCACAAATTCAGTCTCCCTTCACTCCCAGCAATTTTAATTTAGGGGGGGAAAAACCCATTTTGCTTCACATCCCAACTGGGTGGTCTTAGGAAACAGTTTTTTTTTGTCAGCCCAGTTTACTATGTAGAGTGGTTTGGATGGGAAATTCTTCACAAGTGAGTCTTCATGGAATCTTTTCTCCCTAATCTCAGGACTGAACTTTGACAAAGAATGCAGTTTGTGGCGGCTCAGATTATGCCTGTTAAAAGAATAACAGATCTGTAAGCCCATTTTGTATAGTCACGAGTCAAAATGATAAGAAAAAATGAATGTGCTGCATATCCCTTATTACTGAGTCATCCATCACAGCATTTATACAGAGATGGATCAGTGACTGATGCTTAATTTCTGTTCCTCTTCATAAATATTCCTCTTCTTGTGTATGTTTCCCTGCACATGTTTATCTCAACACTTTATAAGAGGAAACAAGTATCACTGAATTATTGAAACTATGAACAAAGTGAAAGGAGAAAACTGTGTCCCTCTTGATAAATGGGAGTTATTTATCATCCAGCTGAGCATGCTGGAAAGCTTGGTGTGTGTGCCGGGGTGTTTCTGACAATAAGTCAGTCTGCTGTTCACTCTGATATAGTCATCATGTTGAATGGAGCTGAAATAGTTAAGGCCATGTTGGATGGTCTTAAAATAGTCACCAGTGGATTCCATTTCATTGAAAGCCATAAATTGATATGAAGAATTCACAGCTGGAAATTGAAAGGGGAATGTTGATCAGTTAATCTTTTCAGCCAAAATGAAGGTTAAAGACCCACAACCTCTGTCTTAAGTTCTTAATTATGGCGTCAACTCCAAGCAAAAGCTATTCTTTTTTACCTCTGCTTATTCCTCCCCCCATCTTTATTTTTTAAAGCAGCTGCTGGTCCCCTTGCTGAGCCATGTCAGAGTTAAATGACACACATGCTGTGTATTTTAATGAGCTGCTAACACTGATTATATGAAAAGCAAGCCCTGAGTCATGTTCTAAGTCTAAAATGCCCCTCTGATGAATAAATTAGCTCCTTTTAAAAGCCTTTGGCTTTCAGGAAGTCTTTAGCCCTTGTGAAAGCCCTGGTTAGAAACTGGAGAGAGCTCAAAGGGCTAACAGGACTTTACCTTTAATATTAATTATCTGGAAGGAGATCATGCACCCACTTCACCTGTCCCCTCCCTGTCATTCTGATCCCTCTCCTTCACCCATTGTATAGAGAGGTACTTTACTACTATTCCTGTGGCATTCACTGGAGGAGATGGTGAGAAAGGAGTGGGAAAGGAAAGACAGGTCTTTAGAATTTCTGTGTTGGAATTTGTCAACAATAGCAGCATAAAACAGCAGAACGGTGAAGTGAGAATCTATGTCTTTTACAGAATGTGTATAAGCATACCCCTACTTTTGTTCATTATGCATACATATTGAAACTGATGGGAGGATTGTGAATTGATTCCTAGTACTAAAGCTTTGCTTTTTGTATCTTTCCAATGCTCATTTGACTCATTTACAAACTGTGTAATGGTGTTTACAGGTTTTTCTGATAATTTAAATCAGCATCATTCACTGATTTATTAGGGGCATTTGTATCCTTCCTTTTCTCAAAGGAATACAAAATGTGAGTCTAAAGACACCTTTAAGACTAACATTTTTATTCATGATGCTGCTGCATATTTGTTGTCCTGCCATTTACTAATTTACTCTCACCTTATATCTGTACTCTTATGATTTTGTTCCATTGTCTGAGGAAGTGTGCAGGCACAGAAAAGCTCAGACCTTGAATAAAACTTTGTTGGTCTTAAAGGTGCCTTTAGACTCACATTTTGTTCTGCTACGTCAAACCAACAAGGCTACCCAACTGAATCAAAGAAATTCAGTAATCTCATTTTATTCTTACAGTATCCCTTTGAGGGAGGTTAGGCTGAGAAAGACTGACTGGGTCAAGGCCATATATTTATTGCTGAGGAGTGATTTAAACCAGGGCCCAATCCACACACGTTAGATAATGCACTTTCAATGTGCTTCCTGAGTGGAACAGGATAAGCTATTTCTAAGGTGCTATGAAACTGGATTATCAAACATGTACAGAATGGGCCCCAGTCTCACTGCTGTCATCCCTCCCTACACTGTATAATCTACACTTACTTTTCTCATACAACAGATGATGTGATAAACCCATGCCCAGACTATACCACTTCAGATTAGCTGAGGGATCACATGGTAAAATGCTCTCTCATTTAAAATATTCTTAGACATAGAAACCTACATCAAAGAAGCTTCACCAGCCATTTGGACATTCAAGAGGAAAAGCCAAACACACCTCAAAGGAATACGAAAGCCTGTATACATAGGATATATGACTAAATGATAGTCCACATGTATATGAGTAAACAATAGTATCTTGTTGTCTAAAACAGGGCATACCGAAGACCTGAGTTTTCTTAAAGGTATTCAAGCTTTGTCTCTATGAAGGATTTCTTGCATCACTATGCTAATAAACTACCTTGAAATCAGTGTTGATCAAGGTAGTGGAGGCCATTGTGGACTTCTGGATAGGTATAGCATCACATAGCACCTGACTTTTGTGAGATGGGACCTCAGTTCAATTTTGGTCACTGTTCAATGGTAGTAGCCAGTAGGTACAGAGAGTAGTGACCTTTCCCCTTTGCCACAAATTCAGATTATGATTGAAAGGTCATTCTCAGCCCCAGACACTAAACTTCTTTCAGAGATGATGCCACAGATTAAAACTGGGACCTTCACAGTGTTTCTCCATGGAGTGATAGTCCTTCTTATTCCTTCAGAAGATGGCAGCCATTTAGTGAAGTGATCATACACTTGATTTTATTTATAGCAACAACCTGCATTACTGTTAGTATCTGTGCAGATGGAGTTTGAAGCAACAGTCTGAAAATCAATCAGGAAATTTAAAAGAGAAAATAATATGGGGCCCCAAAAATTACTTTGGCATGTACAGGATATTGCTGAGATGTAAAAGATGTTTGCAGCAGTTGAATTCCCCTCAGTTTAATCATAAATAAAATTGGAAGCATCAAAAAAAATGAACACAATGAGATACTGTTCGGAGAGGGGAACTGCCTGAAATTTTGATATCTGAATAGGAGCTGCTGTGATAGGAGAGGTGGAGAGGTGAGAAATGCAAATTAATCGATTGCTGTCTGTTCACTGACCTTGTCCTGCTTACCCACACAGGTTCAATATGAAGAAAAAAAATCATTTGGCCTCTCTTATCTAATGAAGAATGCACATTGCCTCTCTCAAGGATGTATTACTCTGGAATTCTGACCTTAAAACTGAGGGATTCAAGTCAAGCCAAAGCTACATGATATATGTTGTCACAGTAGTCAATACCCCCACACTGGATAACAAACTCGTATTAAAAACAATGAAACGTTATATGCTTTCTAGCATTCCAGGATTATACAAATAAAAAAGAAATAGTCTGGAAATTGATGTTATTTCTTCAGATACTGTCTTAAAATTAGTGTCTTTCTGAATAAAACTATTAGCAGATGGGAAGTTAGTTTCCCAGTGGAGAAATTTGCCAATTTTACAAAATTAGTGAGAAGGCTCTTGTGAGTATCCCTAGCTGTGCAAGCCAAGAAGCATCAACACTCATTCTGAGTTGAATGTATCACAAGTAGTACTTAATCAAACACTAATTCTTAACCCCAAAGGCATTTAAATGTAAAGAAATTACACTTAATTTTGTTTCAGCCTCCTGCTAAACAATCAGTTTCAGCACAATAGGACCATGTGAAAGGTCAAATATTAAATATGAATATTTCAATGTCCTCCTCATATTCTGGCTTCTAAATTGTTTGCCCAAGGAGATAATCAGATCCTGAAGCAAAGTGAAAATAAGAAATGCTGGCTAATTAAAAGCCCTTAATTAATTATCCAGAGTTTCTTATTTCCAGTTTGCTGACCACTAATTTAATCCAGGATATATGGCTACTATGAAACGGTGTACTATGGTTGTAATAATTCAGAAAATGAATTGCATTCAGAAATCAAGTCAGCAGTACATTGCAAATGATCCTTAGGAATGTGACTATAGATTCTTGAGTTTATCCTTCTTTATTAGTTAGGAGATTTCAGTTCAGGATACCTACCTGTAAAAACAAATCACCATAGGAATATTTTTTGTATAAAGAAGGCAAGTCCCTCACCCCCCCTCCCCCAATCCTAAACTTGACTTCCATTTGTAAATGGACAAAAAAGACTGTGGAAACATACTGGTAACAGCACTCTCTGGTAAACTGGTATACCAATCTAGCTTGCATAAAGTGACAGAAGCACTGTAATATCTGAATCCTGAAAATGCCAGCAACTGACAGTAATACTGCGATAACCTGCTTCAGCTGTCCTTCAGTTTATGAACTTTGCACACATGGATTAAGCAAGGAAGTCGCATTTCATGACTGTGTATGTGTGAATCTCTCTGTTAGAAGGGCTATTTCTTTAAAAACTCTTAATGGCAACACAGATAACAGGTGCACAGACTGTATCCTGGGAAGACTGTAGTATGATTGCAGAGTTATTATCCTACTATATCAATCATATTCTCACCTGTTTATAGGAAGCAGATTACACGCCTGCGTCTGGTTAGTACAGACTAATTTATGCATTTTGACTTTAGCGTTTTCATGTCTGTTCTCTCATCCTTTCCTATTATTCAAGAATTAAAATTCAAGAATTTTAATCTCAGGATGCCATGATTGTTATTTTGGAATAATGTGTACATTGGATTTAGTCATGCAGATTTGTTTCAATATTCCTCTGATGCAATAGAGAATGCTTGCCGTTCACACAAGAATCTAGAGTTGTAAAATATAGGAAGGAGAAGGGAGAGCATGTCCCCACAAATTCACCTAAGGGTTCTACTTTAAAAAAATTTAAATTAAAAAAGGCAACCATTTCCCTTAACCAATAGTCAAATGAATATTCATTTTTTAAAGAATCTGCATGGCCTCTACAGACAGCATGGCTACATGGGTAGCCATGTTGGTCTGAAGTAGCACAACAAAAATAGAGTCCAATAGCACCTTTAAATCCAACAAAGACCACCAGCTCAGGTGCTCAAATTCACATGGGAATTATCATTTTCATTGAAATCTGGCATCAGCAGCTACAAGTTCTTATATGTTCATTAATTTCAAATATTAAAATCTATGCTATATACCTGTAAAATGCAATGAAACCATCTGGATATTTAAATCAAATATTTAAAACTGTACGGAGATTCTCAAAAAGAACAAAGAAGGGGTGTCATTCTACTCAAAAGAAGAGGCAAATGATTAGCTTTAGACATGGCTTATTGCTAATGAGAAATTAGAATCTAGTTCTGAGCCTATAGTAGTGGTCCCCAATCTTTTGGCACATGGGGGCCACATTAGTGTGCTCAGTGCCTAAAGAGGGCCACATCTTAAACCAAAATTGTTAACTTATTTATTTAGATTGAAAGTAAATATTCATAGGTAAATGAAGAAATGTTAACTTTAATGCAATCCATTTTGGAACAATATTTTACTGTGGAATCTTTCTATTTAGCTACATATGCTGACCTAGTCAGTGTGATTTTTGTGGCTGTTTTCTGTTAGCCAAGGCATTGATTTCCAAGTCTTAAAATATCATGTAAATGTTCACCTGTAAGCCTTGACCTACAGTTCAATTTTACAATTTTCATCTTGAAAAAGGTTTGTTCACAGATATATGTGGTGGCAAAGACTGTGAACATGCCTGCAACAATTTTTTTTTAGGTTGATAAGACCAGAATAGAAATCTAACCGACTATTTTCTTTGTAAATGTCTCTGAGATTATCACTGGCTTGTAAATAAAAAAAAGTCACTTGCACCTTCTGGTGTTACTTCAAATGGATTCTGAAACATTCTTAATCCTTTCCAAACTTATGACAATAAGTTAATCTGTTCTGTTATTCTACCTGCAATAGGTTCAGTGCTTTGATGTGTCTTTCAGCATTGAATGGTAAATTCCCATTCTTCTCAAATTTTAGTCCATTGCAGCATGGAAAGTTTGAAAGTTACTTTCACTAACTTGCTTCATAAAAATGTTTAGTTTTGTTTCAAAAGCTTCAATTCAATCTACATGTCACATACAAGCTTTCCTTTCCTCTGCAACCTGAGATTCAATGTGTACAGATGTTCTGTGATAGCTATTAAGAAAGCCAAATAAAAAATCCATTCAGGGACAGAAAGTGCTGCTTGACCTTTTCCTTTCTCCTTAAGAAATATATCAATTTCATGATGGACTAAAAAAAGTTTGAGGACTTTGCCTATGCTAAGTACAATACATACCCATTTTCTGCTTCCATCTCTGAGAAAAAATTTTGAAACTGATGATGAGCAAGGCATTGATGCCTGATATAATTAATGCTGAATATAACAATATGCATCACACTTTCCCACTGAAGAATCTTATTACACAAGGCTTGCTGGTGGTGGATAATGCAGTAAAATTGCATGGAAAGTGTACTGTTTAATTTCAATATCTCTTCACTGATTTTTACAACTACACCAGTTTTACTTCCCATCATATTTCTTGGACCATCAGTTGTGATGTGTTTCAATTTATCCCAACTCAGACCAAGATTTTCTACTTATTTACTTACCTTAAAGAATATGTTTTCTGTAGTTGTGGTGCCTTTCAAAGTCTACAGTGCACACAACTCTTCTGTAGTCTGAAATTGAAATCTATCCCCTGATAAAAAAAATTAGTAGTTTAGCAGTGTCTATAATGTCATTGCTCTAATATAATGCAAAACAAAAACAAAAACCTTTTTTTGCCTTGACAACCAGTGACATATGCAGCTCTTCTCCTAGTTCTTCAACATGCCTAGTGATTGTAGATGCAGATAAATTGACACAACTGACCAAGATAATGTTTCAGGGCACATTTCCTCCCTTACTTTAACCATGCATTTTTAAAAACAAATTCACCATGACAGGATGGTCTGCCACTCTCAGCAATACATTTAGCAACATAATATCTGTCCCTCACAGTAGACAGGTTCTTTTCAACATATTTTTAAAAACAATTTTGCTGCAATAACATTGCTTTTTAAAGAGAATTTATATTGTTCATTTGAACCTCTCCTTGATATATTGAGTAGCTCTTGTGACAGGATTCGAAATACCATTATACTCCTTTAATACTGAGACAGTTTCAAGACATAATAGGCAAACTGCTGTATTCTTGTTCAAAACAAAGAAGTACTCAGTAGTCCATTTGTCATTAAAGACAACATGCTCATCTGCAATGTTTTGGCTTTTTTTTGAAGCAGAACTTCCTTTTGAAGACATTTTATAGGGTTTCTAGCAGAGCAGCTGTTGCAGAGTTTCAATTTTATCCTTGAATAAATAAAAATATGAGTAGTATAATTTTAGGGACCGAATTCCTCCCTTTCTCATTAAATCACTCTAGCTATTACTAGCTAGGGATTTTCAATTCAGCCATGGCAAAGAACAGAAGAGACCACTGCCCCCTGTATCCACTACAGTTCTCAGAAGCTCTGGGCTATATACACAGGCTAGGAACAATAAAAAAAATGGATTGTGAATCTGGCCCACCAGATGGTAAGTGGCAATCCTAAGTACATTGAATACTATGAGATTTATTTCTTAATAAACACAGTGCCTTTAAGTTTAAATATACACCTACTAATACATTTTAATTTTAATATGTTAAAAATTGGGGGCCTTCCAAAAAAGGGCAAGTAGGCAGAAAGAGTGAATGGGGGCAGCCTTCACGTGGAATAGTGGATATACCATTAAGTTGGCTTCAAATTATATGTAGGGTGCACATACATATCCCTGCTTGCCAGCCAAGCCTCAACCAAGTAAAATGGCAGCCAGAGGGAGGTGAACTTGGCTTGAGGAAGATGTGAGAAGGGGAATGCCATAAGTATTAAGAGAGTACTCAAGGAGCCACTCACCAGCTCCTGCAATCACAGATGTATAAGAAGATTCCTCACTGGAGTGAGAAGGAAGGAGAGGCAGAAGCAAGCAAGGCCAGAAGTCAGAGCAAATAGCTTTTGTTGTGGAAGGAAAAATGCTTTTGCTTGCAGCAGCAACTTCACCAGTAACTTTGGAAGCCACTTACTTTGATGGGTGGATCCTCTAGAAATGATCAGTATGCAAAACACTTTGTATTCTTTTTTTGCAAAAATACCTGATCTTTTACTGTCCTTTTACCGCCTCTTTTTTTTTTGTGCTAAAGCAGACATCTCCCATGACTTTACCCTCCTTATATCCATACATAGTTTCAACATGGTAATTCATGGAGAGGGGGAGCTTAAAAGCTGAGTGGCATGGGTACCTGAGTTTTGATAGTTAGCAAAACACCTAGAATGCCCAAAATGCTATTATGAAGGATAATAACAAGAGGGGGATGAAGGAAGGAACCATGGAGACCAAAACAAACCATGTCTATTGTCTTTTTTTGTAAGAAAAGGACAGGATGAATAGCAGTAGATGGTGCCTCTTGGCATGAAGAACAGTATGGGTCTGAAGGAAAATGCCCTGAGGCTAATAGGAACAAACAAACAGGTTGGAGAGCTGCTCAGAAAGAGGTCAGGGGCCACATGCAGCTTGAGGTCCTCAGGTTGGGAACCCCTGGCCAATAGTATTCTTGATCAGTTTACTGCCTTAGAGGAGCAGTCAATCAGAAGGTGCAGATGAATAGGAATAGGGAATTCCAGCTCATTTCAGGGCTTGGGGTGCTTCCATACTGAACTCCCAAATGTAATCAAACCAGAAGTCACAAAACAAAATGGCCAGGTTGGCTGGTCCATTTTGCTTTCTCCCCACTTAGATGTAGGAGGAAGCAAAAGGGACAACACAGCAGAAAGGCATGCATGCTCCTCTGTGAGGCTGAAATGACTGCCAGCCATTTAAAACTCCCTTTTGTTTCCCTCCATTTGAAAGGGGGGGAAGTGAGATGGAAGGTTTAAATGGCCTGGAAAAGGTCTGATAAATGTTTGGGATACACATCTCCTCTGAACCTGGATTTTTTTTTTTTGCACGAACTGGCCAAATTCATGACAAATATTGGGTCATAAACCAGTTCATGCCCATCCCTACTGATAGAGTCTATTTGTTAGTGGCAATAACACTAATTCAAGGATTGATGCAGCTCAGCCATTGATAAATCAGTTAATATGCATGCTTATTTGGGGATAGTAATACAATAAATGAAGGAGACTTCTCCCATGGCTACTTTCCTCTTCGATGAATCTTTCATGTTCAACGACAGAATGAACTCTTCTGACTGCTCTTCTGTTCATGGCTATGTGGTAATATCTTGAGTTGGACAATTCCTGAATGCATTTTCTATTTCAAATCCAAATCTATCAAATACTGATAGAGTCTACTGACATCATTTTTTATTCGTACATGTCTAGACTCTGGCTGCATGAGCTGCACAAATCTGGTGGCTATTATATGCATCTTGTCTTCCACAGACATTATAGTAAAAAGTCAAACTATGTTGCATGTCACTATTTCCCTATTATGGGAATACTAGAATTAAAGCCCCTTTGTAAAAAGGGGCAGAGCAGAGGCAGGCCGCGGAGGCCGTCCCCCGCTCGTGGAGAGGCCCCGCTCACGGACAGGCCCCACCCTTTCTCCATCCACAGAGCTCTTAGCGCTTTATTTAATCCGCTCCACAGGGGCGGTTAAAGATTATAACTTTCACATGAATGCCATAATCTGTATAGCTACTGATTTTTCAAGAGTACTGTAGTTTTTAAAAATAAATGCAGTAGTACAATTATGATAATTGTGCTATTTCCAACAGAACATTTTTGGAACTTCCATTTTCAACAGGGTCCTCTTTCTTTTGTTCTGACACAAGCCACCAGATACAAATTCATCCCAATGTGCTAGTGTCAGAAAGGACAGTAAGAAAACTGACACCAGTGAAAATAAATAGCTTTGTTCCCTGCTTGCTACCTTTTGGTTTTCTGTCATTCAAACAACTTGTCAGAAAGCCAGCAAGTTTCAAACACAGCTCTTCAGTTTGGGGGAATTGAATTCTATTAAGTTCACAACAAAGTATAATCTGAGAAAGAGTTCTTTATTTCCCATCTTGCACTGTTTCTTTCAAAAATATGCCAGCATAAAAGTGTCCCTCACTTTATAACCATGCTGTGTTCTTCTGTATAATAAAGAAAACCATCAAATTCAATAAACTCTGTGGAGAACTGCTGCTGTAAACTGGGTGTGTTGTGACTTAGATAGACTCCTCATTTCATCCCAAGATACTACCATGATACTGCTCCACATCTCATCCTATGATACTACCAGATTCACAGTTGAACATGTATGAGTTGTCCCTATTGCATACTGTTGCAACCGAGCTCACATGGAGATATACCATAACTTGTCACTAAGATTAAATCAGTGATGGTTCATTCATGCATGCAAGTAACCACATAACTTGCTGTAGTCCCTGAATGGTGAATATGCATGTGTGAAATATTGCTAGGAATAACATATCTTTTTATTTTAAGAAAAAAGAGAAATGTGAGAGGTACAAAAGAGAAAAGTGGTTACTTATAGCAAATCATATAATCACTATACATTGCAGCATATATAAAACAAATAAACAAGCAAAAAACAAACAAACAAAAACCCTCCAGCACCCTCCTCCTCATAATCTTCACAATAGTGAATAGTTCTGACTTCAGATATTCTAACTTCTAAACTAGAAAACTACTCTATATTGATACTATTTGATTCATTTTCATCATTGCAGCAAAATCTATATTACACATTGCATCACCTCTAGATGTCAAGTATAACATATGAACTGACTATAAATATATCAATCCCCAATCTATGCTATAACTCCCAAGAACAAAGAAAATAAATAATAAATTATTATTCAAATGCCAATTCTTTATACATTTATATTCCAATTTTATTCTCATTCTGCTTTAATATTGACATATATTTGTTACATATCTGTAACTGCTCCGTGAGAGTGCCCGGGCAACGGGGAAAGGCTGCAGCCCCAGGGGGGAGGAGGGGTTGGAGGGCGGAGCAGCCTTCAGTGCGGGGCTCTGGGGGGGGCAGAGCTAGCCAGTTTATTATTCCATTCTTCTAGGTTTCAACAGATATCACATTTCCTTTTTGCTTGATGATTTTAGCTGCTGTCACCATATAGTGAAATATGTCTTCCAAAACTTTTGGTAGTTTGTCAGTCAGTATTTTTGTCTTCCATATTCTTGCCTTCCATAGGAAATTTACCTTTTAATACATTTTGCATTTTCCCATGTATTTCCTTTCAATATCTTTTTGCTATTTTACAGGTTCAGCGCATTTGATAAAAGATTCCATCTATTTCTTGACGTTTACAACATTTTCCTTTATTTTTTCAATATCATTTAAAATACCATCTAAAAATAGTTTATACCAAATTTCTCTTAATATCTGGTTAGCTGTAAACTTAATTTATTTCTTCCATAACTGTTCCCATTGGTGGATAGGTATTTGTTCTCTAAAGTTCTGCTTCCATTTAATGATTTTTTTTCATTTCTGTTTCAAACTGAAGTAATAACTTGTATATCCTTCATAATAAATGATGTTTTTGTTTTGTATTCAATGGTTCAACCTTGGTTTTCTCTCTTAAGGCCCACCTTCCATATTAATTATTTTCTTTGAAACTGATTTGCCTTTCATCTGAGTATTTAGCATATTGTTTCTCATATTCTTATCATGATAAGTTTCTATTGGAGACATAAGTGGAGAGTTCGGATGACTTGCTAAATTTTTGTGTGCAAAAAATAATCTCAGTAATCCATCTCAAATTGTGTGACTTTTTTCTCGTGTTGTAATTGTTTTGTTTGATCTTTTTATCCATAAATAATTATGTAGATCTTCATCAAGTTCTCCTGATTAAAGTTTTGTTATTCTTCGTTGTGGATTTGTAATCTCCTCTGCAATCCAGACCAGAGCTGCCACTTGATAATATAATTTTATATTTGGAACAGCTAACCACCCTCTCTTTTCCTCATCTAAAACTTATTCTTGGTTTCTTGCCATTCCAAATATTTTTTTTTCATTTGTCATTGCCATTCTGTCAAACATCTCTCACTCTCTCTCTCTCTCTCTCTCTCTCTCTCTCTCACACACACACACACACACACATACACACAATACTTTCATTTTGATTGCTAAAATTCTTTCTAGCCAGGAATTTTAAATTTTTTCCATCTTGATAAATCTGCTTGTATCAATTTCCAAGTCTTCTGAGAACTGTTTTTTTAAAGGATTACATTTTTTTCAAGTCACATTCATCCCTAGATATCTAATAGAGTTTACATTCTGTAATCTTTATAGTATCTTCTTTTGTCATATTTCCTGTTGATTTGATATCCTGGGAAAGATCAAAATTCTTCAGTAGATTCCATTATATACTGGAACAATTTTTGTGGGTCAAATACTGTTAAAACCATATTGTCTGCATAGCTATTAATTTTGAATTCTGTGTCAAGGGTCTCAGGCTGAGGTCTTTCACATCATCATCTTCAAAATCCTTTAACTGGGATCAAATCTGGGGCCTTCTACATGCCAAGGAGATGCTCTGCCTCCTCCCTTTGCCAACATGTCCCTACTATTATTTTTACTTCAGTTTGTCTGCTAGCCAGAACCCAGCAGTTCTTAGCCACTGTCCTAAGGCTGCTGTGTTCTAGGAAACTTGGAGATCTTTAGTTCAATAACACAATCAAGTTGATGAATAGAAAGGAGCAGGTTTACTGAAACAGTCTTACCCAGGTATTGAATAAGCATCATCCACTGGAACTGAAAGACAGGACACAGAAGAATCTCATTCTAGAAACTCTTGGTACATAATCACTCTTGGCAGAGATGGGACTTTCTCTCTTCATGACCCATTGAACCAGGGGGCATTTTAATGTTCCATCTAAGAATATGCCTACTCCTAGCAGTAGGAAGCAAACAGATCTTGAAGCAGGGTTGGGTTCTCCGCTCAATCAACAAATATTGATTTTCTCTCTCTAAAATTTCCAGAACTGATGGACATATCTAAAGAATTGCTTGAATTGAAGATCCCAAGGCAGATTATGATGATAATACTTCCCAGGTTCCAACAAAGGTTGCATAAATATATATGTACATTTACCAAGGAGACCACTGCTGAATAATCAGGAGATCCTTCAAGTTAATATCTACTTTGGGAGAGTTATTTGGGGGTAATATCAGTTTCTTCCTGGTTTTCAAAAAGGTATATTGTATATTATCAGTAATGACCTTGTACTTTTGTATAAAAGGCCCCCTCAAGTGTGCAGGACTAGCCTGGAAGTGGCTATCAGGAAAGAATCAGAACCTTTCCATTTTAATATTATGTGCACCATTCATAGCAGGTATAAGTGGCATATATTTTACAGTTGGGAATTTTGTACAAAATATCAACGAGAAGCAGCCATAGGATTCTGCACAAGCTGGCTAAAGTGCTGGAATGCCAAACTGCTAATTCTGCCAAGAGAAGTGGCATCCAAAAAGCATTAAGGTATGCATCCCATCCTAGGGGATCTCTTTTTCTTTGCAAAGTGACAGATCTACAAAGGATTCATGGTGATTGCTTTCCCTGGTGCTGAAATGTACTGTAATGGAACGTGGCAGCCGTTAAAGTGATGTGAGCTAGGAATAAGGCTCTCTATAACCAATCAACTGAAAGATATAAATCTTTCTCTTTTGCAGTGTCCTTCCCATGCTTGTCAGCTTCTCCTCTTCTTATAATCTTAAATCATACGTCATACGCTTCTGGGCAAGGCAGTCATATGTACTCTGTTGTGAAGGGCTATAAACACATGCAGATCAAAAAGCAACATTTAGACCCATTATGCACGGGGGTTTTAGCACACATTCGGGGTGGAATGGCGGCGACTAAAATCACGGATAACGCACGGAGCCGGCTGCAACCGGCTGCAGCTTCGGTGCATGCCGCCGAAAAAGCCGCGTCAGTGAAACGCGGAAGAAAGCGCAGCTTCCGGGTGAGCGGGGCGCAACCAGAAGCGGCGCCCGGATCGGCGCGTGCATAATCGGTTACTCTGGGTTTTGCCGCCGTCGCGCCCCGCCCCGTGTATAACCGGTATGCGTCGCGTCTTCCCCCTCCGCGTTTTCCATGTGACCCGAAATCGCCGTTTCGGCGGCCGTGCATAATGGGCCTACGTAGAGAATTTCTCTGGGTAAGAATACTGGTTAATCTGTGAACTGGTATTATCAGGCTCCAGAAGCAATGTGGTTAATTTTGAATGGTTCATAGAATCATAGAATCATAGAAAGTGTCATGGAAATTATCATTATTATTCTCATGACTGTTCATTAAAAATAACAATGCAAGAACATAATTTGGTAGCTGATTTTCATTTTCCCTGTTCTATATTTGTTTTCAAGGTGACATATTTGTAAATAAACATATTTAGGATCAGTCTTTTAATTACAGAGATAAAATACACATTTCTACTCCAGCCCTCCTCTCTGTCTTGAGCTCTAGAAAGTTACCTGCCAAGTCAAATTGAGTCTATACAGCAAATGACATTCAGTTGTTGCCCACTAGACAAATGTAATGCTTGTTTCCCCACAAATCAGCAAAGTTTCCTTATTCAAGTAAGTGAGTTAAGGGTATGTTTGCTAGATATGATATGCTATTAAAAATGTGCTGGATGGAAGAGATGGACATTTGGAGGGAAATTATCCCTCAGCTCCTTGATGTTATATTCAGGAAATGAGACACATTTTTTAAAGTTTACATTTGGAAAATGAAATAAGTATTGTTACCTGGGTTCCAGACAAAACATTTATTCCAAACAAAATGATTTTGTCGAAGGACATAGGATAAACACAGAGGCTTATTATAAAGAAGTTTTAAGAAAACTGAAAACTGCATTGGTGAGACAAAGGCCAAGAAAGCTGCATGGAGGAATGTTTCTCCATCATGATCATTCTTTGAGCATAGCGAGGGCCGTACAAGAGAATTTCACTGGGAAACCTTAGCTCATCCACCTAACAGCCGTGATCCTGCCCCTTGGGGATTCTTTTTGTTGGACAAACTCAAAGAACATTGAAAAAGAGTACAGTTGGAATCCCTCAAGGATCCCAAAACTGCTGTTTTGAAGTGTTGCAAACCAAAGAGTGTAGAACACTTTGGGGAAGAGAGATGGAAACACCGTCTTCAGAAGTGTATATACTTGGAGAATATGTTGAGAGACAATAGCTTCACATTTTGATTTTTTTGATTTGTTTTATAAAGGTTTCTATGATATTGTAGCAACATTTCTGACTTAACCTAATTTCCAAGACACAGACATCTATTTGACCTTTGTACTTTATTCCAAACTGATATTTGACTATTAAGAAAAACAAGCTCTGCCATGCAAGATTCGATATAAACAGGAGTCTAGTGGCTCTTTAAAGCCTAGCTTCCATATAATTTCCTTGGTAACAGAATCACAAAATGCCAACAACTCTGGCGCTATCAAAGATGGGACAGGGAAGGGAGAAAAACAGAATCCTTCATACCACTTTGCTAAGCTGTTTCTTAAGCTGCATAATTTTTTGATAACTCTTCCTGCATCATGGATAGTATGGATTTAGTCAGACTTGGAAAGATTATTCATTCTTCCCCCTCCAGACTTACAGTTTGCCAACATATCCTTTAAAATCTGGATTGTAATGACAATGGCCACCTGGTAGAGCTGAATTATGATACCAAACATTACACTTTATCTCATCAAAGAGCAGAAATGAGTTTTACAGACCAAAGGGAGTAAGAGACAAAATTTGTCTATGTGTGTATAATTGATCAGATATGATCTTGCTGATGCCTCTGATGAAATGAGTTGATTAGGGAACGTGTCTGATGGCAAAATGCCATCATCGTACCCTGTGGTGGGAGGTGATGCTGCCTCGGTAACTTGGATCAGATGCGAGACCAGCTGAGGATATACATTCCTCTGCTCAAATATTAGAGGTTAGTGCCTCAGTGCTGTCTGCAAGCACTCCTTGCGACCTAATTGAGCTAGCTCACTAAGTAAAAGCAATAGGGCAACAGAATAAGAGGGGAAGGGAGGTGGCATGGTATAGCCCAATTTCAAAAAATCTTGGAAACTAAACAGGGTCAGTACTTGATTGAGGGACCACCAAGAAAGGCTGAAGACAAAGGCAGTGGCATGCCAGCTCTGTTTCTCCCTTGCCTTGAAAACCGCTTGCTGGGGCTGCCATGAGCTCACTGTGACTTGTCAGCACTTCACACACAGACACAACATGATAGAAAATGACAGAATAAGAATTATCAATATTTTAAAAGCCATTAAAACAAACCATATATATTTAAAACAACACCCAGCAATCAGAAACAGCATCCAGAAAGCAGGAATAGAAGCAGGCCAGAGAAAGCTGTAACTCCCTCATTTAAAAGCCTGAATTAATACATATATTTAGCCAGCTTGGTGTACCCATATGAAACGACAATCGCATTGCCAAGTCTGGCTGAGAAAACTCTTGGAGATATGAGGGTGGAGCCTGAGGATGGTGAGGTTTGGGGAAGGGAGGTACCTCATCAGGATACAATGCTATGGAGCCACCCTCAACAGGCCCCACCTGAAGGTTGGCAACAATAAATAACAGCACACCCCTTGGCGTACTATTGTCTAGGGAGCCATGACCCTGAGGCCACCTTCAGGCTTCATCCAGAAGGCTCTGTCTTTCCATTTGTGAAATGTGTTTGGGACTGCTCACTCCTCCTTCAGTTCTATGCTTGAAAGAGACTCTCATTAACAGGGCTGTTAAGAGAGCAAACAAGATAGAGGTGACAAAAGTCTTTGAACACTATAAAAAGATGGTGATAAGAATACCTACTGCGAAGATGCTAAGCCATCCCGAAGGTGTGTTTATCCTGTCTTAATGGGACTGTGATGTCACTGTAATGCCAGCATGACAGTTTGTGATACTGCAGAAGCACGATAGTTGGTGTGCCCCAGGCAGTCTCAGAATCAGGCTCCTAATACAAACTCTTGATATTCTTGGAGCAACAAAAGCCCTCCCCCCTCTGTCTATGAACATTTCACTCAGTTGCTCACTTGCAAATTACAGAATTCAGAGAGACATTTCAGTTACTTACAGGATGGAGATTTAGAAAAGTCCCCAAACTCACCCCAAACCCATCCTCCAACACTGTAAGATATAAAGCACTGTAAGACAAAGAAATATACTGGGCATAAATTTAGTGGCATTTAATGAAATGAAGACATATACTAGATGGCTGTATTTGAAAAGCAGGTGTGGTGCAGGGGTTAGAATGATGGATTAGAATTTGGAAGACCTGTCTCAAATACATATACTTCCTTGAAGTGAATAGGGTGGTCTGGGGCCAGTTATGCACAGTAGTAAAAGGGTTTACTACTACTATCTCTCAGGCAGGGGGTTAAAAGCCATGTTCAGGCCTTAGATAGAAAAGGGTGTGTGTGTGGGGGGGGGGACTCCATGACAGAATATACTTCCTTGGTGGTGAGAGATCATTTTCATACAGAAAACTAGCATCTTAGAAAGAGGGCTAGGCAATGCTTTATTCCATATCCCTGACATTAGAAGATGATCCGTAGTGGCCAGCTGAAAGAGCTGTTATACAGCAACTCCCTCGTTCAAAATTCATCAGTTTACTAGTTAGCTTTAGGTAAGCCTTTCTTTCTCTCTCAGTGCTAGCCTTGTTTCTGCATTTTGTGATATGGGAGTAATAATACAGGCCTACGTTTATTGACTTTATTTATTTATATTTTAATTTATAGGTCTCAGGGTGGCTTACACAATAAATTGAAACCAATACAATAAATTTAAGTTTTAAAATACATTAACAGCTCTTACAAGGATTACAATACATTGTGAGCCTGTGCAGACTTGCACCATTCTAAATCCATTGGAATCAGCAGGCTTTGACTGCAGTAGCACTGCATGGGATTGTACTGTAAGTGCTGCTTTAATGCTAATGCTAATAATACTTTATGAACACAGGAGGATGCTTTACACTGAATCAGACCATTGGTCCATCAAAGACAGTATTGTCTACTCAGCTTGATAACTGCTCTCCATGGTCTATTCTTTCACATCACCTGATCTGTAAATGGAGACACAGGGGACTGAACCTGGGAACCTCTGCATACCAAGAAACCACTGAGCAATAGCCCCTCATAGCCCCTCAAGAGCAAGTTTGGTGTAGTGGTTAGGGGTGCGGACTTCTAATCTGGCATGCTGGGTTCGATTCTGCACTCCCCCACATGCAGCCAGCTGGGTGACCTTGGGCTTTCCACAGCACTGATAAAACTGTTCTGACTGAGCAGTAATAACAGGGCTCTCTCAGCCTCACCCACCCCACAGGGTGTCTGTTGTGGAGAGAGGAAAGGGAAGGTGACTGTAAGCCACTTTGAGCCTCCTTTGGCTCGGCCTCCTAGAGAAAAGCGGCATATAAGAACCAACTCTTCTTCTTTTTCTTCCTCATTAACAAGTTATCTGCTTTAAATATCATCTAAGAAACCACAAAACGAAACCCTTTTCCTTCTTGACACTGAATTGCATTCAGGCCAATGAAATCTACCTACATTTCTCTCAGGTAACCCATTTACTCTTGGATTCAGGTGGTATTCAAGATGGTCTAGATATTAGAGGAGGAAAACTCCATGTTCTATTTACAGACCCCTCCTGTGGATAGTTTTGTCCTTTACAAAATCCCACCTTACATAAGATGTTCCATTAACTTCACAGGACAGTTGCTCAGCGAGACCTTCGTGTTTGAAGGTAAGTCAGTGATTCCCTCCTGGCAGGCATCTGTTCAGATGCATATGGAGCATAATCTGCCTGCTGCTTTATAGCCAGGAGCTGGAAGGCAGGACCCTTGGGCTCCATCTTATCCTAATGCTGGAGACAATCTGTAACTTCACGGAAGACGTTTAGCACCTCTGCACTTCAGTTACCCGTTCTGGAACTATTCTGGGGGACGAAGCGATTCTGTAAAGGAAATGGACGCCCTTGACTGTAAGAGACCGTGTGAGTGAATTATGATGATTATGCTTGTCTCTGCTCAGCAATAGAGCAACACATATAGCACTGCTTATACAATATTCGCATCCACAAATTGCACAGGGACAAGGATTCATTTTTAATGAGTAAAAACTTCAAGTGTCTCTAATTTGGCTTTAATATTGTAGCCAATTTTGCCTATGGTTCTGTAAAATAAAGAAAAAAAAAACATAATGAATCACCCGTAAGTATTCATTGGGGGAAATATGTAGCACCATTTTATTACTGGAAACACATTGTAAGTTTTATTATTGATCCCCTCATAAATATAAACCTTTAAAAAAAATGACATAGGTAAGTGCGAATACTGTGCAATGAAACAGCTTCACATTTCCTTTGTAGCCTTATTGAGCTCCATGTGTCTGATTCCCATAATTCTCCTAAGCCATCTGTTTAGCTTGGATGCAGAATAAGCACATATAGCCCTAAAAAAACCCCCAAACATCCATGTTCATCAGAAGCAATTAAGCTACAGGAGTTATAGCAGGTGACACAATATTTGAGGCATTCAAGAGATCTTTTGCAGTGGATATTTAGCTGAAGGTGACAAATTCCCTTCTGTCTACTTGCAGTACAATTCTGCAGTACTGACCTTTCATTTTGATCCAGCATGGTGGTTAAGACTAGCAGAATCGAATCTGGGAGCCAATTTTGATTCCTTACTCCTCTACATGAAACCTGCTTGGTGACCGTGGGCCAGTCACAGTTCTCTCAGAACTCTCTCAGTCCTGCTTACCTCAGGAAGTAATTGTTGTGGAGGGAGAAAGGGAAGGTGATCATAAGCCACTTACACTCCTTAGGATAGAGAAAAATTAACTATAGAACCCAACTCTTTTTGTTATTCTTCATCTCATACAAGAAGGGACGACAAAAGAAGCCAGGTATTGCCAGATCTGTACAGTGGATGATTCCTGTGCCAAGAAGAAAATCAGACACAGTAAAGGCCTTCTCATTTTTTTTGGGGGGGGTGATTTCCAAATTGTTGTCTCTCCATGATTCCTAGTGGGCTTCCAATACTTTGCAACTGATGATGAAAGGCTGGCTCACTGTAATCACATGAACATCGTTATACAAATTGGTACAAGCATCAGATCTGTAACATGCAAAATTTCCTTTACAAATGTGGCATCAGACTGTATCACCAGGGTAATCTTTTGAGAGCTGAATAGTCTGATGTATAGCCAGCTCACAGTTTGTCACAACACTCTAATTAATAAGGAAAAATGACACACACACACACAGAGTCTCAAAAACAATTAATCTTTATTCCCCTAACAATGTTGAAGACTTGAAACATGAAATGCAAGGAAGAGTAAAAACATGAAAAAACTTTCCAACACGTTAGCGCAGTCCTATTAATGTTATCCTTGGTAGTTGCCTGGTAGGGTGGATGGGAAACGTACAGGGAAATAGAGAGTGAAATGAAAAATATCTGTTGCCTAATTCTGAAGAGAAGAGTCTGCTGTGCTGTGATCTGGTATACAAGAGAAGGGAAGCTGACCTGAGGTGAAGCAAAAATCCAAACCAAATCCAACTACGTAAGAATCTGGGGTTCCAAGGCATGGAATTCAGTGATTCAGCAAAGGTGTGAAGATCTGAGAAGGAAGCCAAACACAAAGCTGGCGTACAACCCTCAGAAAGGACTGATATGCTCCTTTTTCTAGGGTTTCTTGGAGTATCATAAATTAGGATCAAGAGTGTAGGTATCAGAATTTTAGGTGGCAAGATGAGGGGGGACACCTTAGGCTGGTCCTATGAAGGCTGAGCTGAGCAGTAGCTTAATGATATTTCCTTAGGTTTGGGAAGGAACAGTGCTGTGGCTTTATATTAGTAACTGGCAGATTGAATTGATCAGATTTAGCTGTGAGGAAGCTTCTGGAAGTGGAGGTCAAAGGACCATTGGTCAATGTGCTCCTCAGAGCATTCCAGCAGGCAGGCTATTGCCATGTAGGAGTATCCAGAGATATTCCTGCTAACTCAGGACCTCTCGTCACTGATATCAAAGTGGATTGTTTATGCAGGCCTCTGGCAGTTAAAACAAAAGGTTTTTGGAGAGCACAAATATGTCAGGGGGGAAACCAGGTAGCCTGGCAACAGCATGCAAAAGACATCTCTCTCTCTCTCTCTCTCTCTCTCTCTCTCTCTCTCTCTCTCTCTCTCTCTCTCTCTTTCGTGGTACTGTGGTACATGCCCTGATTATACTTGGGTTAGATTATTGCAATGTACTCTATGTGGTGCTGCCCTTGAGAAATGTTTAGAAACTTCAATAGGTACACAATGCTGTAACCAGACCAGTGGGTCATAGAGACAATATTACTCCAGGCTTGGTCCAGCTACATTGGATGCCAGTTTGTTTCTAGGCACAATTGAAGGTGCCAGTCTTGACCTTCAAAGCTCTATACGGTTTGGGAACAACATACCCAAAGAGTCTCCTGCATCCTTATTTTATTTGCTTGCTTGCTTGCTTGCTTGCCTGCCTCTCTCTCTCTCTCAAAACTTTATCCCACCACTTTTTGTAATGGTAGGTTACATATGAAGCTTTTCCCACAGCAATATTTTTTTACCCAAAACAGCTTCTGCTAGATCCTATTTGAGATGAACACATAGAAATGGCTGCAGACAACCTTGTCATACAGCATTCTAAGGACTGTTGATTGCCTCTAATCATTCAGGCATCAGATTAGACCTGTTCCTTTACTTTTAACAGAAAAGCAAAAGGCTTAATTGCAAATGGAATAGAGCTGGACAATTTGGCAGCTTTTCTCACGCATCAGACCTTGCATCCTCCTGTAACTGTTACAAGCCAAAACACTTAAGCAGACATAGCTTTGTCTGCCTGTAATCCACAAACAGTTAAATGCAATATCTTCGAGATAATATTTTATAATATCAGGCCTGTGTCTCACAACCTAAAGGCATTGTGACAACCTCACTTGGTTGTGTTAGAACAAAACTCATTGTTCTCTTTTGACAATATATTTTACCTGAACAAAAACTTTATGAACCCTGAAGGCTTGCACATATGTTAGCAGTTGTTTCAACACTGATCTCATTTTCTGGGCCTTTACAGGAATAATAACCTCTATCAAAAATATGTCCATCACTTGTAAAACATTAACAGCCTATTGTATCTGCTTTTGTATTTGCAGATTACTTTTCAGGCTCACTCTCAACTGCTAGGAAGTATCCTGTATTCTAAAAGAAATAACAGACACATCACTGTGACAGTTCAGAAGCAGTGGACTGAACTATCAGTAAGCATGAAATGAAACACTGCAGCAATCTAGGATAATGCAAGGCAAGGCCCTAAGATTAAATGGGTACAATTCCGAGAGCGTCGTTCTCCTGCCTTAGTCTCACAGGGCACTTGGGTTGTCTCTGTGATTGCCTGATGTCAAGTTTCATCAAAGAAATGAGAAAACTTCCTGGGAAGTTTTTGGGGCAGAAAGTCTCCAAATGAAGAATACCACCCACACTAGCCCCAGTACACCTTCTTGTCCTTCTCCATCTCTCTCAGCTGGTCCAAAGCAGCAATGGCAAAGGCAGAAAGACTGCAAGAGTGAAAGCAGCACAAGATTTCAAAGTGACAGTCTCCAAATATATTTTGCCACCTGACTATTTCCAAAAGTCATCTGAAACAAAAGGTTCTTCTGACAGCGGGCAAGGAGTGAGGGAATGACCAGGCTGCTCAGGAGAGCCAGCCTCGGTGCAATCACTGAATGTTCCTTGTCTCACAAAACCACCTGTCTCATCCCCACTGGCTTTGGCACACACAGCTAGCCCCTATCAAAAGGCATGATCCAAAGGATAGGTTTATATAGGAGTAGGCGATGTTTAAGACCCTTGGGATTTCTTCTATTGTGCCTGTATGTGAGTCAGTTAAAAAGCTGAACCTAAAACCCTTGAGATGCTTCCTTAGCATCTTTAAATAACATGGGGTTTATTTCTGGGTAGATTTGCTTAGAATTGCTCCATAAGTAAGGAAAACACCTTGATCTTTATTTCTAACATTTTAAATATATATTATTATTAAAGATCTGCATTCTGTGCTAAGCTCAGCGGTCACTGCAGGTGGCAGCATTTCTGTAAACCCCACCAGCAAAGCATTAAAATAGTCAAGAAATAGAAATCTAATAATACTAATACAATCCTGCCTTTAAAAGCTCTACCAGGACTGTAGAGCCTGTCATCAGACATACAGCTCACACAGGATTTTCCAGTAGTGCTTTTGAAAGGTGCTTTGCAAGCAGGTAGAAATTCTATATCTGTGTAGCAGTATGCCCTCTTGTGTGCCCCAACATCTTCTTGTCCTCCTCTTGGGGTTTGGTTGCCCTGGGCAGTTACCACTCTGCTGCTCACCTGTGGCAGGGGGGCTGGGGGACCACAGCATCCTTTCCATAAGGACTTCCACTGCAGTTCCCTCCAGGGTGCAGCTAAAGATGTTTCCACATCAAAAATTTTATGTCAAGCATCAGTGTTTGTGACACATGCACATTGCAATGGTTTTTAAAATTAAGTATTTGGGCTAGCTGGAATTTGAGAAGCCATTCAGTTGAGTCTGATTCTTGGCAATCCTATGGCTCAACTGTCACCATGATTATTGATCTTGCACTACTTCTTTTAGTTGTGTAATATCCTGGCTGGTGTCCATTTTGTTTGTATCTAACTAACATGTTCTTTGTTGGCCTCGTTTCCTTTTTCCATTGACCAATACTAATGGTACCAATACCAACTCCATTGAGTTGGTTCACATGATATGGCCAAAGTAAGAGCTGGAGTTCCGTGATTTTGCCTACCAGTGATATATCAGGTTTTATGTGCTGTAGTATTTCCTTGTTTGTGACTTTAGCTGTCCAAGGAACCCACAGAAGCCTTCTCCAACACCAGAGTTCAAATGAATTGATTCTCCTCTTGTCCAATTTTTTCATTGTCCAACTTTCACAGCCATAAGTGGCTATTGGAAGTACTCTACATTTGGCAAGCAGATTTATGTTTTTGCTTTTCCATGTTCAGTTCAAGCTTGTCATTGCTGAGAGACCCAGAGTAATTTGGCTTTTTCTTTCCATACTGCAATCACCACTCTCATCAATTTAACACATTCCATCTCTTCACCATCAATTAATTATTATGACAATAAATCAATTAATTATTATGTCTGTTTTTGCAGTGGTCCTTATTTTTGTCTTTTTAATATTTAAGAAAAGGCCAAATCTCTTGCTTCCTTCATTGAACTGTGTAATCAGCTGTTCTAGGCCTTCCTTAGTTTCTGATAAGAGGGTAATGTCATCAGCATACCAAAGATTATTTATATTCCTTCCTCCAATCTTAATTATAATGTTTGATTCTTTGAGTTCAATCTCTCTTGTAATGTTCTTGACATGTAAGTTAAACAGGAAGGGGGGAAGACCTTGGCACGCTCTTTTCTCTATTTGGAACCAGTCAGTGTCACCAAATGGTGTTGTATGTACAATGGCTTCTTGATCTGTGTAGTGTGACTGCATCAGTTTGATCAAATGCACTGGCACCCCAAATTTTGCGGACTTCCCACAATTTGTCATTATCTACACAATCAAAAACTTTCTTGTAGTCAATAAAGAAGATGTGGACACCAGAAGTGAGCAATGACTCATTAAATCTCTTAAACCTACCTCAGAGTTTCTTATTCTTCAGGGATGGGCACAAACCAAGCCATGAAGGAAAATTCATCTAAATTCATCACAAATTGTTTGTGAACTGAAGTTCATGAAGTTCATTATGATGTCAGAAAGCAGGGGAATAAAGGGACATTTTATTATTATTATTATTATTATTATTATTATTATTATTATTATTATTATTATTATTATTATTATTATTATTATTATTATTATATTTATATTTATACCCCGCCTCCCCCCGAAGGCTCGAGGCGGCTTACATAACCCCGTCCCCTAAAACCATAAAATAACAATAAGATCCGATAAATTTACAATAGTGGCAACACTATTTAGAATGTTTTAAACACTATTTAGAATTTAAACCACTGCTTTCTGTTCCCCATGAAAGTTTTTTACTTCACACATTTAAGGTTTAAAGGGACTTAACAAGAAAACTTGAACAGCTGGGGGGGGGGGAGCAGCTCAGAGGTTTGTGTATTTTCTGCAAACTTTGTTAACAGGTATGTATGTCCCGTTCAACAGGGTTTGTGGGGTCACAAAATATTTGGGTTCAGGATCGAACCTCCTGGTTCAGTGCATGGTTCAATCAAAAACCAAAATCATGCCCATCCCTATTATTTATTTATAATTAAACTTATATACCACCGCTCCCTGGAAAAGCAGGCTCGCGGCAGTTCACAACATCTTTAACCACTCCTGCGGAGCGGAATAAATAAAAGATAAGCCCTAAGGGGGAGGAGAAAGGGCGGGCTCTGTCTGGGATAAAAACTCAGGGGGCCCAATCAGAAGCCGTGAAACGGCTCCTGGTTGGCCCTCTGAGTGTCACTCTAGGGCCAAGCGGCCACTGGGGAGCTGCGCAAAGCCCGGCTCCCCATTGGCTGCTTGGCCCAGCCTCGCCTTCCCCGGCCAGGGACTCACCGCACACAAGGAGAAGCAGCCTTCCCCGACAGTGAGTCCCCACTGCGGCCTTCCCCTCTCCCAGACACACAAACACACAAACACCCCCTGGCCGCCCCCTCATCACACCGCCGCTGCTTCCCTGTGCCCAGAACGCACACACACACGCACACTCACCAGCCAACCCCCCCTGGCCGCCCCCCCACGAGACACACACACACACACAAAAACCCCCTGGCCACCCCCATCATGCCGCCGCCACTTCCCTGCCCCCACAGGCACGTGCACACACATACACAGCCACAGCGGTCTCCCACCCCTTCCCCCACCCCACACATCCACACACTCCTCTCTACCCCCTCTTTCCTCACCACCTCTACCCCACGATCCCCCCCACCCTTCACACACACCCTGTCCCCTCCCATTTCACTTACCTCTCTGCCTGCCTGCCTTCCTTCCTGACTTCCTCTATTTCTCCATCTCCTTCCTGTCTCTCTTTCTCTCCCTCTCACTTGCTTCCTGTCTTTCTCCTTTATTTCCTTTCTTTCAACCACCCCCTGCCCTTCTTTCTCCCTCCCAAACCTCCTTTCCTCTTCTTCCTTCTTTGCCTACAGTCTGCCTCCCCATTCTCTAGCGCCCGCTGTCTTTCTTTTACAGCGGGCTTAATTTCTAGTAAGAAAATAAAACAACAACCATTTAAAACATCTAACATTATCACAATAAAACAATGAACCCTAAACCCCAATAAAATCAAGATGACGGTCAAAATCCCTCTGCTACAGAAAGCTGGGAATGATAGAAAAAAGAAACAAAAGGGTAGAACAAACACGGGGTCTTGGCCGGTCTAATGCCTTGGCCTAAAACCCAGGGAGGGGGGATACCAGATTTTTAATCCCCAATACTCATTGCAGTCGGCCTCAACCCAGTCTTAAGGCTAGACTCTTGTTCTTTTCTACTCTTACAGACAGAATAGCACATACGTTCATCTTTATTTACATGGGTATTTATATGATAATTTTGTTCTTGTGACTTAGTGTTCTCCCCTCCATCATTGTATCCTCCAACCTTTTGAAGTAGCTTAGTGTGAAAGACTGGCTAAAGTCACCTAGACAGTTTCCATGACATATTGGGGATTTGAAGCTGGGTCTCCAAGACTGGGAATTTGAATCTGGGACTCTCAGAACCTAGTCTAATATTAACTATTGTGTTATTCTGGCATATGGTCAGTCTTGCTGGTTAAGCAATTTGAGGTCTGGAAGATCCATATTAATCAAAATGGTCTAAATGTTGAATCCTCTCCAATTTTAGGATTATCACACAAATCAGTATTCTTTTACATAGTTTCCCTGTTGGAAAATCCTCCTGTCTGTGTTCTCAGGCTGAGAGGAGCATCCATGCTTAAAGCAGTTCTGTTGCTTCCTGAACAGTTCACTTGGAGCAGTAGGGTCTCTGGCAGCTTTTGTACCATGATTTCTGGCAGCTACTTTCAATTCACTCTACTTTCCTAATGAGTAAATAACAGCAAGTTCGTGAGGTTCTTTGGCATATACTTGAGACTCCAGCATGTAGCTGCTTTTAGCATGTGGCTTCTGAACACTGCTCAGGAAATGTACTTGGAGGATAAAAGCATTAGTAGGCACATGAGCTGCCTTGATTACAATAAATGTGTTGATCAGGATGGGTTTGCATAAGGTGCCCTCTGATGGAGGTGGGTGGGTGGAGGGTTTGACAAAAGAACCACAGTGTTCTTTGATGGCTCTAGACTTCAGAAGTTATACCAATCAGAGGAGGAAGGGCTAGAAAGAAACAATCTGGAATCAGTTTGGGGATATGAATATCAGAAAGCATGATGAGTTGGCTGGATTGGAAGTATTCTTAGGATATAACTGACAACTTGGGTACAGGATCTGTTCTCTATCCATTCTATTTTTTAGGCTACTTTATCAACTCATAGGTGCTTAGTGGAGTTTTCTTCTGTATAAAATAAAATAAGATCACAGTATTTTAAACCAAAATAGAGAAAACAGCCAAGAAATAACATAGCACCTATGCAATTTGTTCTGCTCTGCTTGCAAATCAACCAAGTCACTATCTGTTCAGTACCTTTTTATCTCAATTTTTTTCAAGGACACCAGGGCAACATAAATTTTATCCTCATAACCACCCTGTACAATACATTAGGCTGAAAGAGAGTAACTAGCCAAAGCAGCCTTAATGACAGAGTATAGAATATGAGCCTTCATTTCCCAGACCCCAACTCACCTCACCACACTGGCTCTCATGGTACAATATTCTCTCAGCCAAAAGTAACCAAGATCTCATTCCTATAACACATTTACCTGAGAGTAAGTCTTGTAAGCTCAGTAGGGGCTCACATAGATGAATGTGCATAGGAGGGTGCTGATAATCCCGTGACATTGCACCTGAAACATTTCATTGTTCAGATGTGGAACACATGTGATAGAATTTCAGGGAGCAAAAATAAGTAAATTGCAGGTCCATTACAAAACATATTAAAGGAAGTAAATAAACAGTTTGAGATGCCAACATGCTGACATCAGCCTTCTGAAGCAACTGCCAAATCTCAACCACTGCCCCTCATACAGTTGGACTGCTCTTCATTAATAGTGGTGTGACAGTCTTCTAGTTTTGCAAGGCAGTGCAGTTTTCAGGCAAGAAGCAGCTCTCCCCATATGTATATTGTTCAATGTTGTTATGTTGCTACAGTCCTAGAGTTGGCAGTCATTTATGCTCTCCTCAACCTCTTCTTCCCAGAAGACTAAAATTATCTGCTACCACAGCTCCTGGCAGGCGTCCTTTTAGCACAATACAAAGAAAACCTCGGCGTGCTTCCTCTGAAATGGGCACTGCTGGGCTGTAGTGCCTCCACTGGGTACAAATGATGCCGTGGTGGGAAACCTTTCACTGCTTAGCCTTGTGCTCCCTCATGCCTCCGTTCAAGTGCAGGTTTACTTCAGGACTGTCAGTTTTGCAACTGAACGACACTCCTGGCATTTGCAAAATAGTTCTATGGAAGTGAATATCTTTAAAAGCATCTCCCTTTATAGTGCAGAAATGACAGAGAAAGCTGCACCTGTCATAATCCCTGCCTCGTTTGCGGTAATTAAAGGCACAAAATCCTTGTCCTAAATGGAAACCGAAAAAAAAAAAGAAAACATGAGAAGAGAGGCAAACCTCAAACTGGTACTGAATTTTGACAGTTTACTCTTGGAGAATAAAAATGATGAGACACTCAATACTTTATGATTTAAATATTTTCTCAAAGGCTATAGAGCATGTTGAGATATATTACTATGAAAAGAAGACTCATGAGTTTCATTTCTAGTTGTTTCTCCCTCCACTTTTGCTGGTGCTACACTTTGAATTTCCCTATATTGAAACTGGTGATCCTTAGAAAGCCTTGCCCACTTATGTAGTTTTAGTAGTCTGAATCCTTGAACAAAAGTCCAGACCGTAAACTTCTGAATATGAGTGCTAGGTGGCAACATCAGGCCTTTATACCTTGGTGCCGAATCTCCAGAAGAGCTGGTTGGCCACTGTGTGAGGCAGCATGCTGGGCTAAATGGGCCAGGCTCTTCTCTGGATGGCACCTAGAATAACTGCCACATCCCCCATCTGGGCACCCCATGCTCAAACAGGAAGTGAGTAAGGGCACACACAGTGGCTAACCATTGGTGGAGGAAGGTCTAGAACCTAACCGGAACAATCTGACCTCTAAATAGTCATTTTGTTCCATGCCCAACGTGGGTCAGTGGATTGCTCTTGCATGGTTCACCAGTTCCACGTTTGCAAGAATGAGAGGTATGAGGTTGTGGCAGATTCACATTACACTGAAATGTGAAAGGGAGAATGAAGCTGTTTCAGGCAGAATTTGGCCCTTGTTGCTTCTCACCAGAATCATAGAATCATAGAATCATAGAGTTGGAAGGGGCTATACAGGCCATCTAGTCCAACCCCCTGCTCAATGCAGGATCAGCTCAAAGCATCCTAAAGCATCCAAGAAATGTGTGTATCCAACCTTTGCTTGAAGACTGCCAGTGAGGGGCAGCCTTCTTTCCCCTTAGGCAGCCTTCCTTACCCTTTCTAGGGAGTCCCCTTCCACAGATTTATATGGAACAGCAGCGACCTTGGGATCTGTTTTTGGTTTAAAATGTTGGAATATGCAAGATCCATAGTGCAGTGCATGATTCAAAAATATGTAAAGAATCTCTTGCACTCCAGGAAGCATCAGAGGAGATGTGTAGTTAGCACAGTCAGATTAGGAGCTATATCTTACTTTTCCTTGTAAACCAAGGAGACTTAAAAAAACCACAAGTTAGAACACCAAAATGTAAAACACAAAATAAAACCTCAGATTAACCTCTACCCTCCCCACATGCCGGCTGTCTACACCCTATTAAACATCCTGGCAAATACAATGAGCTTTCAGTATCTCCTGAACATTTCAGAAGACAGCTCCCTCCTCACCTCCACACACACTATTTCAAGATCCTTTCTGGCATCAAGGAGAAAACCATCTTCTCATCCACTGCTGGGTTTATACATCATGCATGCTTCTGTCCCTACAGAATACTATGTAGAAACACTCTTTAAGCTCACAAGGATCCAGCTCACATGAGAGCACAGTCTCCTTTGAAAGGCAAGTACATTATAGAGGCTACTTTGAACCCCCACTGCGAATGTGTGTCTGAACTCATGGTTCAGGAAGTGTTTGAATGTGCATAAAGATTAGGCCTACTGCACAACCATTTCAGACCTAGATTCTGAGTCTTTAGGGTAAGGAAAATGAATTTGTTTGATCCTGAGTAAAGGGCCAGTATACAGTTTAAAACAGCTGCCATATATTCATGAGCTCTTGGACAGCGGTTGTTCCACAAGCTTAGATTGTGCTTTACTTTAGCAAATGAAAAATGCACATGACCCCAGCAGTCTGATTTTCAGCATCCGTGGAATCATAAGAACAGCATTAGTTTCACACTGCAGTCACTTTATCCTGAGATACTCAGTGATTTCTGTGACATGATATGGCTAACCCATTCGTATCACATATTTGTCAGCTTGCTTTCTTAAGCATTGCAATAGCCATTCTCAAACATTACATTTAGCGAGAGTCCAACTGCATGTATGGGGGGGGGGGGAAACTGTGATCCTTCTGCTATGCAAAATAACCATTTCACCTGAGAGAGGCACAGGCTACACCAAATCCAGGGCGTGCTGAAGCAGAAAATATGTGCTGTGTCCTTTTCAGACAAAATGATGATTACGTGGATCAGGAAGACTGCAGATGACCCATACAGTTGGAATATCTCACAGCAACAGTAACTAGATGCCTGTTAGAGCTGATAGTCTAAGAAATGCAGTCCATACCGTATCTGCTATTCAGCCACTCCGTTTGTGGAAGCATCTCTCTTTGTCTCCCCTGTCTCTCTCTTGCGCCTGCCACCTTTTTGCTCATTTTGTTCTTTCACACCTTTCTATCTTTCTC